>NC_046661.1:103364519-103369844 GCF_010883055.1 Belonocnema kinseyi | reverse complement strand
TGATGTTTCTCCGGGTCGTAAAGCATCGCTCTTCATATATTGGATGCCTGCCCGCGGTTGGTCTTAGTGTCGCCTCTCTTTCTTTGTCGCCGGCTTGTTGTATATATATATATACAAACATGAATGTACAAAATATGTGTGAATGAATAGGTCTAAGAGAATCTGTAATGATGAAAGTGTGAGAAATTAAGAATTGCATTTTTTGAGGTACCGTGAAGTATCTGTGATTTAGTAAATGGATATCTTCTTTTTTATTTATACTATTTGAATTGCTCGTTATATGAAATTAAATATTTATCATACGAAGATTCGAAATCCAGTATTTTGGTATTATCTCAGTCGAATACATGGTTCAATTTTGTCTGATGTTTGTTGATAACATATTTACTTTTCCGACACTTGATATGTTCATTGACAAGAGTTCTTAAAGATCTCTTTGTCGCTTCTATGTAACAGGCGTCGCAGTTTTTGCATAGGATTATATAAACTAAATTGATACGGTCCCACTCTATTGTACAATCTTTAACGAGCTTTTATAATCGATTTTAAAAGATGTTTAAGTGAAGGTAATGTAGCTATATTAAATTTTGTTAGGGACTTAGATAATTTATAAGGAATGTTTGGTATATATGGTAAACAAACTATCGGATGTCTGACAAATTTTTATTTACAAGGATCATCTTTTTCCATGGTGTTTGTTGTATATTTGATTTTCTTCATACGGACTTTAATTTGTTTTTGTAACAATTTTAATATTTTTCGTATGAATTCGCTCGTGAGATAATTTCAATGCCCTATCAACAAAGTGAAATGCAAAGCTTCTTTTCATTTATATTGGATGACCTGAAAAATAATTAATAGTTTTGTCAGTCGAAGTCTTTTCTTGATACCAGTCGGTAATGATGATATTAGAGTATCTAATTAGGGTCTTTCTTGACACATAAAATTGTGTCGTTGACATAACGGTAGTAAAAAAGTGGAAAACAACCATACGTCTGTTTCAGTTTTTTTAAGCAACTAGTTTCCAGATCATCCATAACAATGTCTGCAAATAAAGGCGAGATAGAAAAACCCATTGGGTTTCCTTTAATTTGTTGGTATACGGTGCCGAAAAAAACAAAATAAGTATTGTCAAATTAAATTTTTGTACAATTTCTGATTAATTAAAGGATATTTCACTAATCGATTCAATAAGATGGTATCTTTTGTCAAGACTTTCAAGAACGAGGGAATATGGAATTCTTGTAAATGTTGAGCTAACATCTAAAATAAAAAGAACATGGTTATTATCGAATGTCAATATTTTCAGTTCTTTTTAATTCGAAACTATTATTAATATGTAAAAGAGGGACTTTAATCGCGGTTTTTAATTTATTATAAATTATTACACCTAAAAAATATTTGAGAATATTAGTTAAACTACTCGAAGGAGTGGAAAGTCTTTTCTATGGACCTTGAAAAGTCCATAAAGTTTTTTTATTTTGTAAAATATCATATGCCTTTTTTTTATATTCTGTTCTTTTTAGACAGACAGTAAGGTATCCCTTGTCTGCATTAGTAAAAATAATGTCGGGATTATTATTAAGGAAATTTGTAGTATTATTTAAATTTTTGGCAAACTTTCTGTTCTCAGCTGGAATATTTTTTTCGTTTTGGGGCTAGCTGATAATACTACTGGTTATTTTTTCCTAATTTCGTTTTTGGTGGCATCTGTTTTGTCCTCAGAAAAGAATTTCAAGAACTTCTCTCGGTATTTGCTTATAATATTGCAAAGCGAATAGTTGCTTTGACAGGTTTTCAGGGGGCTGACAGCGCGGTTCAGCACTCCACAACTATCGGCAAGAGCGAAAATTCAGTTTCAAAATTATACATTCCCCTAGATGCCCAGATGTGCAACTACGTTCAGAGGAATAAATTGGAGACTAAAAATTCTCTGAAGTGCTCCTTAAGAGACGACATTAATTGGTGTTTTGATAATGAAATTTCAACCTGATGAGATTATCAAACCAAGCTAACGAACCGTTGCACAGTCTATATTGTTAAATTATTATTTTACCCCCAACTGACCGTAAGTAAAAAGTGAAGTGGGCTATGACTATAATCTTTTTTAATTTGTGTAGGCAATAAGATCATTTTTTCATATTAAAAAAATTAAATGGTGAGATTAGAAAATAAGTCAAAGAATTTATTTCTATAAAGTTCTAATAACATTTGAAATATTAGGAATGTAATGTATGGGCAATTTAAAATCTAAAACTTTTACCAGTTCATTTGTTATAGTTGTATTTTGTTTTGACTATACTCATTTCAACGTAAAAATATTTTAATTAACTATAATTTAGTTTTTTAAATCTTTAATTGGATGAAATATACATTTTAATTGTAATTTCGCGCCAAATTCCGGACTCATTTGTGTCATCTCATTGGCTGAATGAATTTTTGAACTAGTTCGATTCCGGCTATTACGTTCCATTCCATGATCCAATAATTCCCTTTGACGCCATTTCGCGTTCGCCAGACCAAACTTTGACAAAGTACGCATGGAACCTTACTTGTTTATGAATTTGTGATTTATTTTGTAATTAATTTTCAACATTGAGAAAATTACGAAGTACAATTTGAATTTTTTTCCAAAAAGGAGGTATCATTTTTTCGACTTAATAAGTACATATTTTCTTCACATCGTGGTTTTGGGGTTAAAACTACCTAATCGTATATTCTTTTTCTTTGATATAGAGAATACACGTTATTCATGATGCGGTCGGAAAGTTTATAATATATAGCTTTGATAATTTTTAAACTTATTTTGCGATTATTTTATACAAATCGTCTTTAATCAAAAATAATAAGTACAAAATAAGATTACTTTTAGTGGTGGCGTTGGCTGTACTTTCATACCGACAATATTATTCAATTGCATGGAGAAAATACAAAGGACCCCGCAGCAAATGTGCATGAAATTGTTTTCAGTCGATTTTGATTACACTTCATAAAATTGTAGTTCTCAATGTCTCCATCAAAAGTTCTATGGGACATACAATCCGAAAATGGACAGTTTTCGAGTTATAGAGGGTTAAACATCCAACCCATTTAAGAAACATTACAAAATATTTCGAAAACTGCAGCTCTGCGAAAAAAATGTTCCCTGTCAAAGTTATTGGGCTCTAACGGGGAAATGCAAAGAAAGTCATGGCCTTAAGACACATTCATTTTTCAATGTCATTCAATGTGAACTTGTCATTTATTGCTAATATGCATCCAATAAAGACAAGATATGAAGAGGAAATTAATATAGAACCCATAAAGGCAAGAAATGAGAATGACTTAGTCAACAGCCAGCCAATGAAGGCAAGTCATGAGTGCGATTTAGTCATTATCTAGCCAATGAAGGCAAGACATGAGCACTCATGACTTGCTTTCATTGGCCGGATATTGTCTATATCAAGATCATTTGATGCCTTCATTGGCTAGATATTGACAAAACCCTGGACACACCTTGCCTTCATTAGCTAGATAATGACTAAATCTCGCTCATATCTTGCCTTCATTGGCTAGATAATGACTAAATTGCACTCATGACTTGCCTTCATTGGCTGGCTGTTGACTAAGTCATTCTCATTTCTTGCCTTTGTGGGTTCTATGTTGATTTCCTATTCATATCTTGTCTTTATTGGCTGAATATTATCAATAAATGACAAGTTCACATTACATGACCTTGAAAAATGACCTGTGTCTTAAGTCCATGACTTTCTTTGCACTTCCCCTTTAGAGCCCAATAACTTTTATAGGGAACATTTTTTTCGCAGAGCTGCAGTTTTCGAGATATTTGGTAATGTTTCTTAAAAGGGTCTAAAACTCGAAAACTGTCGATTTTCAGACTTTGTGCCCCATAACACTTTTGATCGAGACATTGAGAACTACAATTTTACGAAGTTTAATAAAAATCGACCGGAAGCCATTTCATGTACATTTGCTGCGGGGTTCTTTAGTTTATTTCAATCTGTTAAAATCCTTTTTTCGCATATATTTATCGCGAAAAAATATTTTTTAGAATATTCTATATCCAATAAATTGATCATTACCAATAAAAAGTAAAGATCTTATTATTTTGATGATTAAATACGAATACACTTTTTACAGAGTACCAATAATAATGATACGAAACGAAAATTAAATTTTCAACAATGACCTAAGTAACTATTGTAAACTGTGAAAATAGTAAATTTAAATTGAATTTTCTTTATATTGACATTTATAATGATTATTGAAAATTGAAACTAACGTTTAATTAAACTAAACCATAAACATTGATTCTTTTTTAATCTAGACAATAATTTACTTTTTTTCGTTATAAGGCATTCATAAAAATTAATTATGCTAAAACAAATATTTAGTGTTGCAGAACGTTTTATATTATAAAGAATAAATTGATACCTTCAAAAAATTTTACTGAATTTAAACAGATTTTAAATTTTGTATATCAACTTTAATAAATTATTTTGTTAATGTTATTGAAAATTCATGTTACCAATTTGCTTTTAAAAAATTCCATGAATTACATAAAGTCTGTGAATATCGTGAATTCTATGAATTCTGTGAACCCCGTAAAATCTTTGAATTTTGTTAATTCTTCGAATGGCGTAAATTGCAGGAATTCCGTGAATTATTTGAAGTTCAGGGATTCCGTGAATTCAATGAATTTCGTGAATTCCATGATTATCTTGCATCTTTTGGTTTAAGGAGTGTTGAGCTCTGGATACTGGACTTGTATTGTAAAATTACAATATATGTGAGGTACCATACCAATGCCCGAACTTGGAAACTACAATTTAGATATAAATTGAAGAGAACATTTTTATACAAAAGGGAATAATAAAGAAGGGGATATGAAATAAAGAATAAGTGTATTAGAACCAAAACCCAAAATACAAAATAGAATCTAAAATTCAAAGGAGAAGTAAAGAAAGTAGAAAGAGGTAAAGAAAATACAGTCTATGAATCTAGTGTTGTGGAAATTAAAAATATGAGAAGAAATATAAAGTAAATTGAAGGATTTAAATTAAGTTTATAAGATACGAAAAATATAAAGAATAATGGAATTAGGAAATAAATTTCGAAGAAGATAAAGGAGATTCGAGAAATCTTAGGTAGCAAAGTTACAAATAAAAATAAAAGGAATTAAATACTAAACACTTCGTGAAGAAGATATTTAAAATATAAATCTAATAAATACGAGGGTAGTTCAATAAGTCCTTAGAATGAAGTATAAAAACAATTTTTTTTGGGTAAATTTTTTTTTATTTTTCAACATAATCTCCTTGGAGC
>NC_046661.1:103352860-103364419 GCF_010883055.1 Belonocnema kinseyi | reverse complement strand
ATTTTTTTTTCAATTGGTTATAAAAACACGTAAACTCAGAAGATGTGGACTGTGACTGCACTATATATCTAGTCGGGAGTGGTGCTGACTGAAAACAGATGACTTGAAGCGATTCGCGCGCCATCTGTTGGTCATTCTAAGGACTTATTGAACTACCCTCGTATGATAAACTACGGATAGGAAAAAAGAGATCAAAGCTACATAGCTTGTGAAAACTCATAAAGGTACAATGCACTGAAATTTGGTTTGAAATAGAAAAATAGAAGAAATGATGGCTAAAAGTGCGGGACGAAGGAAAATCTGAAAAAAGGATAGATTACAAGAAAAGCGACTTCATTCTGTAAAGAATAAAGGACCTTATTTATTCTCTACCCTAGGTGACTATACCCATTACCCCGAATATTAAAATATATTAAGGCAATGATAAAAGAACGCAGATATACAGGAATATTGGTCATGGTAGAGAAGAAAATTAAGAAGGCAAGGAGATAAGAGAAAATTCAGGAAGCAAAATAACAAAGAAAAATAGACACAGAAGAAGAGGAATTGAATACTTCATACTTCAGGAAAAAAAAATAACGGTGTAAAACGGTCTTTTAAAAATGCCGGAAGGAAGAAAATTTAAAAAAATGGAGAACAAAAAAAGGACAAAGGACGATAATTGAGGAAAATAAATACCCTCAGGTGCAAGTAATTTCTCAGAAGACTTGAAGTACATTCTCGATTGTTTGTTATCGTTAATCCTCGATAGCTACGTGCCCGAGTGCTCGTCTTCGTGACTAGAAAGAGGTCAATTACAAGAAAGTAAAAAAACGCGCTTGGCTCTTCTTACTGCAAAATCGGTTTAATTTGGGTTTGAGAAATTGTAAATTCGACGTGGAAGTCGAGTTGACGCCTTGTATATATTGATTATCCGTTTAGCTGGCCACTGCAATGCACCAGTCTCTGATATTCAGTCTGCTTCAAAACCTCTTATCAATTTGCATTTCACAATTTCTTTTTCCATCGTCAATTTCCTCTGATCTATATTCCATTATTCCCTGTCCAACTTCTCTTCTTCAATTATAATTTTCATTTTAATATAGTCAAACCAAATCAAAATCTATTCAACTAACTCAAACTGAAGTGAATACAAAGTTATTATTTATATAATTTTGCATAAAACATGTATGATTTCAGCCCTTCAGAGTCGTCCATTTATTACTTCACAACTTTAGGGGCGATGGAGTGTTCAAGAGGAGCTGTTAGGATCCTTTTACGATTGAAGAGGGTTCGACAAATTTTATGTGACATTTTTCTAAATGCAATAATTTGAAAAAAATCTGAAATATTATAAGAGGGGTGGAGAGGCATACATTATTTTTTTAAATTAGTTCTTCAGGTATATAGATAAAAAAGTTGAGGTATCCAATCAGAATAACACATAATTGAACAAAAATACAGAGCACCGGTCACCAACAGAAATAAGTTTTTTTTTGGATTCCGTTTATTTGATATTTCAATTTACAATTTATTTCGTATACTTTTTATTGCCTTCTTAAGCCACTTCAAAATAGTCAAACAATTTAAAATAAGCTTCATTTAAATTAGCAAACAATGATAAGATATGCCGAAGAAATTTTTTTAAATTTGAAATAAGTTTACCATTAACCAAACAAAAAAATTAATATTTATGTTTATATCAAAAAAATTATAACTTGAAAAAATACTTTTTTTCTAAAATATAATTTTATATGATTATTATTATTTATCAAAAAACTTACTCAAAAAAATTGGCAATAATTTTTAAATTGGTATAATAGATTGGAGAGGGAAGGGTCCAAAAATCGTTTAAAAAAGATTGATGAAATACATGGACGACCCCTTTTCAATGCCAATGAAGCGGAAGAAAAAGGTACATTAGAGCTGAATAATGAAAATGATCATGCCATCAGATTGAATCAACTCGAAGTGATAAGTTATCCCAAATCACAGATAAATTAACATAATTTATCATAAATTAAAATAAATAACTATAAATTTTCAAAATTTCTGGAGGTTTTCGGAAATTTTGAAAAATTTTGAAAACCATGGTAATTTTTCAAAGTTTGGAAATTTATGAATCGCCGAAAGCTTTAAAAATTAGAATTCTTTTTATAGTTTATAAGTTAACCGTATAATTGAAAAATTCTGAAACCATATATGACCGAAAGTTATCGAATCTTTACAGAAATCTTAGGAACTTTTGAATTTTTTGAATAGCAGTGAATTTAAATAAATTGTATTTTTTCAAACACAAAATTTTGAAAATAACAGCACTTTTTTAAATTTTGGAAGTTTACCAAACAGTTTTAAAATTCTCCACATTTTTCGAGATTTAAGTTTGTCATTAAATGAAAAAATTTTCCAAATGCCGTAAATTTTCAATTATTTGGAATGTAAACATTTTTTAAAAGGTTTGGTGATTTATATTCATTTTAATTCTTTTTTTTATTCGCGGCCCTCCAAACAATCCAAAAATTTCCAACATTTCTGAAAAGGTTAAGTAATTTTTTGAAAATTTGAAAATTCATAGCCATTAGAAAAAATATTGCATCTATAAATTACCGCAAATTTTAAAAATGGTTGGTTCACTTTATGTTTATTATAAAATACTAAACTTTTGCGACCACAAATTACAGAAAGTTACCGTCAATTTCAGGAAGATTTGGAAACTTTAGTATTTTCTAAATCTCAGTAAACTAAAAATAATTATTTTCGAAAACATTTTTTTTTAATTACTGAATATCATGTCATATACATTGTATGTTATCGATAATTAATTAAATTCCTGATTTTTTGAAAACTAAAAAATTTCTCAAATGTTGAGTAACTTATATTTATTTAAACGTTTTATTTTAATTTAGGCAATTAAACAAAAACACGATAAAAAAAGTCGGTCATTTTAGAAAATGTTTGTGTATAGGGCAATGTTTTTAATTTATAAATTACCTAAAATTTCAAAATGTTGGTAATTTAAGTTTCTTTAAAAAAATTTTGTTGTATTAAAATAAAATATTACTTTCTTTTCATTCAGATGTTAACATAAATTGAAGAAATAATTTGTAATTGTCTTTAGTAATTTTTCCTCATAATAGAGTTAGGAAGTCACTGTGAAGATAATTGTTTAAACAAATAATTATTGTCTATAAATATATTTTCCCATAAAAATTAAAGAC
This sequence comes from Belonocnema kinseyi, assembly GCF_010883055.1. NCBI lineage: Eukaryota > Metazoa > Arthropoda > Insecta > Hymenoptera > Cynipidae > Belonocnema > Belonocnema kinseyi. The sequence goes on along the minus strand of NC_046661.1, from coordinate 103,361,222 downwards.
AGTTGCGGTTCGTAACTAAAAATTCAAAGCAAAATGGAAGATTAAAAAAACCACGTTTCTGACATTGCTCTAAGAGAAGAAAAAAATAAACAATAATACATTCTTAACATAATTATTTTTGTTAACTTGCATTAATTATCACCTCTCCGAGTGAAAAGTGGACAGAAAGATACAAATTTTATGAAAACTGCAACTATCTAGTATTATTATGAGATAAAATAGTTATAAATAAAAATAATAATTTGTTTAAACAATTATTTTCACTTAATAGCATTAAGTTTTACCTCAATATAAATCTAAAGTCGACGAAAAGTTTGAAGAAATTCCAAAAAATCGCAACTATACAGCATTACTAAAAGAAAATATAGTTATAAACAATAACACCTGTTTTGAAGAATTAGACTTGCTGAATTTCATTCACTACTGGTTTAGTCTGACTTAAAAGTGCACAATAGGTTGAAAAAATTTGAAAAAAACCATGAACTTCTAACAATTGCAAGAATAAATTGCTAAAAACAATAATAAATTATTTTCAAAATTCACTTAAGAATCTAGTTATTAGTAGAAAGTTGTATTTCATGGAATAAAAACATTTTGTTTTAAAGAAACTGCATAGAAATCATAATGAGCGCTAAAAACTTGCAAAACTCAACTTTTCAGTTATGTTTTTTCTTTTAAACCCTATAAAACAGACTTAAGGGGTGACATTTATGAAAAATTTGGTTTGTATTCTATGGCTGATTTTACAAAGAAATGTTGAGTTTTAACTCAATTCATCTAATATTAAAGATTGTGATTAAAATTTACAAAAAAATATTTTTTCCTATTGAAAATAAATACGTAGCTTCATCGGGCTTAAAAAAGTTCTAAATATCATCATTCAACCATGCGATTATTTGTTTTGTAGATCAGAATAAATTTCTAGACTAGATGATGCTATAAATTAAAAAATGTTGTCTTGAAATTTTGTCTGAAAAAATATCTTCTTTCGCTCCGCTGGGAATTGAAACCACAGAACTACCGATTTCCGGTCGGGTACATTCCCGTTAAGCTACTACAGAGATTTTTTCAGAAATACGTGCATTAATATATCAGGAGTTACAAGTCAAATTTTTCAAGGAATCTGGATAGCAATCAGAGAATCAAAGAATTTATTAACGTCTTAACGGACTTGATGTAGTTATGAATTAAAAATTTTCTTTAACAATTTTTTTCTGAAAAAAAAGATCTTCTTCTTTATGTGACGTGTATTTTTGAAAAAAGGATTCTTCTCTCGATCTCTCTAGTAGCTTAACGGGAAAGCACCCGACCGTCAATCAGAAGTTCGGTGGTTCGATTCTCAGCGGAGCGAAAGGAGATATTTTTCAGAAAAATTTTAATTTAAAAACTAGATAATTTATCAAGAAACTTTGATTTGCCCTTGGGCTTCCTAGAATCCTACAGAGTGTACAAAGTATTAAGAAGGATAATTAGAATGAGTCGATAGATAGAGGAAAGTAAAAAAGTAGACTCGATTTTGACGAATTCTTTGGAGGCTATTTGACCTAATCTTCATGACTGACACTGTCAGTCATGTCAGTCAATGACTAACTCCTGGTGAGCTATACTTTAGGAAGATCTTATCATGGCTCGATGAAACATAAAGGTGTCTATGTATGTGGAATACAGCTTGAGGGTTGATAGTAAGGGGAGGGGGGTCTCGTAATCACGGACGAAGCGGAGCGCTATAATGCGAGAAGGGGTCGTCAAAGTAACTCGGTATCTAACCTTAAGTCAAGGTGGTCTAAGGCGCGTCTTTCGGAAGGAAGGCAGGAAGGAAGGTTGCAAGGTGCGGCTCTTCCTCATCATCGTAAAGTTTATGCTACACGCTCTCTATGTGTGCCATACCAGGCCGGGTATTATTACCCAAAGTTGGTACACACGAGGCAAGTGCGGCGCAATTTCAGACGACCTCTTTACGGACCATCAGACGCTAAAAGAACTTCCAAGGTGGTGTTCTCATTTTTTGCAAAAAATATAGGAGAGTTGTCCTTAAAAAATAGGAAAGGACAGAACACTCTCTAAATTTGAATCAGTAAAATATAATTAATTGCTAGTTACATTCTACTAATTGCTGTAGCTAGACTACAATTAATGATGATTAGTAATAATATATTGATTCAATTAGTAATACCTTCTCACTGTAGGATGAGACTGTGAAAAAATTCTTGTTTGACAATTTATTAGATATTATTTGATCGATAATTTAGTTGGCTACAATTACAAAATAAAAGTATTTGAAATAAAATTTTTTCCTAAAAAGATCTTGCCGTTCGCTATGCTGAGAATCGAACCACAAAAATTTCTACTGCACGTCGGGTGCTTTCCCTTAAGCTACTAAAGAGATCGAAAGAAGAATCCTTTTTTAAAAATACACGCATTATTTTGCCAGATGTTTCGTTTTCCAAATTTTCAAGGAATCTGCATTATGATCAGCAAAGAATAGAACTTCTTAATGTTTTTCAGACTAGATGGAGCTATTAATCAAAAAAATTTAATCAAATTCTTTCTGAAAAAGATTTTCTTCTTCGCTTTGCTGGGAATCAAACCACAGGATTTCTAATTGTCCTTCGCGTCCTTTTCTCTTAAGCTTCTGGATAGATCAAAAGCAGAATCGTTTTTTATGATTAAACATATTATTTTTCCAGGTTTTCAATGTTCTGATGATAATACAGATTCCTTGAAAAATTTAAAAACATAAAACCTGGCAAAATAATGCGTGTGATTTGAAAAAGGATTCTTCATTCGACCTCTCTAATAGCTTAATGGAAACGCACCCGACTGGCAATCGGAAGTTCTGTGGTTCTATTTCCAGCGGAGCGAAGGAGATGACAAAAAAAATAAATTAATTAAAAATTAATTCATAGCTCCATCTAGTCTGAAAGAATGTTAAGAATTTTTTTTATTCTCTCATAATAATAAAGATTCCCTAAAAAATTTGACTTGTAACACTTGGAATAATAATGCGTGTATTTGGGAAAAAGGATTCTTCTCTCGATCTCTCTATTAACTTAATGAAAAAAAACCCAGCCAGCAATCGGAAGTTTTGTGCTTATTTACTTTTTAAACCTTTTTATGTTAATGATCCTATACAAACTAAGTTAATGTAAGAAATATTTTATTTATTTATATTCTTTGCAAAAAAGTGAAACTTTATAATAATTTGAATAATGAAAATATGAGAAAGTAACTGACTGAAAATTTTTCAGTTTTCGAAGTTGTTAGTTTTAAGGTTTTACGAACCAACTTTAATTTTTATTTGAATCATTCTTTTGGTCTATATATCATCAAAATTTCAGTTTATTTATTACCGGTTTCGAAGTCTTTTTTCTGTACTCATCTTTATAATCAATTTTTCATGTTTTCCGCACAATTTCAAACTAAATTCATAAAACCATAAAAATAAATATATTAATATTTTTTATTGAATTTTTTCATTCAAAGTCTAGAACTATATTTTAATTTGAGAACTGATCTTTACTGTGAAGAATTCCTAAAAATAAAATCAAGAATCTAACTACCAAATTTGGACAACCACCTAAAAATGTTCCCAATGCAATCTGGAAAGAATCTTTCTTTTTTCCCCTTAAAAAGTAAAAAAAATTATTTTCCCTTTGGACAAAAATAAAAAAGAGAAACGAAAAATGAGAAAGCAACCAACCAAATCCCCTACCTTCTCTTTTTACATTCACATCAGAGAAGGAATTAGACTTCTGTAAAATTTGACCCTCCTTCCCAGTTTCTGTCAAATGTCCACTTTTTGAGGCTCTCTGAATCCAAAAAACAGGTTTTTACGAATGTGTCTGTCTGTCTTTTTGGAAATACAAAAGACTTTACGATAATCGAGACAACCGCATTCTCAGCAGGGCACTTTGCTGGCGCTACTACACATTTAAGTGCAACTTTTTGCTCATTGAAAATACATGCAACACTTTCAGAAGCCAGAAATGTGTCATTTGCTACAAGAATCATCTATGTACTTTCCTTAGTTTTGGAGATGACACCTCCTTACTTTTTTGTTAACAACTTATTAACAAATGATTATTTTTGGCTCTAAATTTTACCATTCTGTACACAAAGGCTCAAGGAAACCATACTTTTTTCAGAATTTTCAGAATTTATTTTCAGTGACTTAGAGCTATTCAAAGTTGAGTATTCGACAATGATATTATAATTATGGTACTTTTTCACTTTTCATTCGTCAGGAAATAATCGCTAATCATGTGAACATTTTGAAACTCTGTATCAGCATTGGCGAAATCTTTAACTGCAACCTGCATGTTGTCTCATATTATTATAATTTTTTTCTGCTGAGATTTTTTTTCAAAATCTGTACAAAGATCGAGGTGTCTATATTTTCTGAAACAGATATTATGAGAGTTACGGAGCATGATTTTAGAATTAGGCTTTTAATTTTCTTTCTAGATAAACAAATATGACGAAAAAATGACTATTTTTTCTATTTGACGTTTCTGATGCTCGTCAATAACACAAACATTGTTGAAATCGCTTTAGTTCCATAGTGTAACATTCGTTAAGAATATTCCAATATTAGAAAATTTACAAGAAAAAAAATTGTCAACAAATTATTTCTTCAACACATTTTTCTTTGATTTTCCATAAATATACGTTTTGTCAAGTTATACTGCAAGAAATTTAAATGGGAACAATATTATACAAAAAAATTTCTCTAATGATCATTATTTGCTTATATTATGAACAAAGTTAATTTAAAAATGCAGTAATCAGGCATTTTTCGACAAAAACATTCGCTTTTTTGATTAAAATTTTTTTAATGAGAAAATTTGAGATAATTTTAGCAAAATGCATCATTTATTAATCAATTTTATAATTTGCTTAAACCAATGTATTAATTAGGCATTTGTCGACAGAAAAATTAGTTTTTTTCTACGTCAACTTTCTAATTAGGAACTTCGTAGAAACTTCAGAAAAATGTCTATTTTTTGATCATTTACGTCGTTTTTTAAAACAAATGTAATAAAAACTGCATTATTGGGGCACCTGTCGACGGAAAAATTCTGTTTTGTTTCGATGTCTGACTTTTAATTTACATCTTTATAATAAATTCGGCAAAAATCATGATGAGAAATTTTATGATTTTTACAAAAAAATTTAACAAACAAATGCATTATTCGGGCACCTGTGGACGGAATAATTAGTTTTTTTTCGAAGTCAATCATTTTTATGGAGAACATTATGATGATTTTAGCAACATTCATAATTAGTTGATAATTTTATACTTTATCGAAACAAATTCAATAAGAAATTGCATTTTTGGTGCATCTATTAACAAAATAAACTTTCAAAATTAATTCTATCTATTTCCGTCATAATTGATTCTAAAGCTTTCTCAATCGATTTATTTCTGCCATGATATTTGATTTGCGCATTTAACTTTACCCATTTCGACCACAATCTATTTTGAATTTATTCTGATCTATATCATTCTATCCATTTCTATACATAAATATATTTAAATTTTATTTCAAGATTTCGTAATTTCTGTCCATTTCCTTATCCATTTCCTTTTGTCTTTACTGTAAGCCTACAAAAGAAAACGATTTGTTCCTATCCACTTCTATAATAGTATGCTTTAAGATATCCATTCTATCCATTTTCTTGATAATATAATATGAAAATGCATTTTTGTCAATACATTTCAAAACCAATTATATCCATTTTCGTCATAATTAGTTTTAAAGCTTTCTCGATCGATGCATTTCTGCCTAATATTTTATTAACCTATTTATTATTATCCATACCTATTTCATTATATAAATTGCTGTCCTAGTATATTCAAAGCCATGTGTTTCATCCTTTTTTGCTACAAAATGATCTAAAAATACACTTCTGTCAATATCAAGGTGATTATTGAAGTAACTTTCAACGAGAAATCCAATTGTGACCTTCAAGTTGACCTTGAACTTTATCTTCAAGGCCATTTTGAGGTCAAATTGAAGGTCGCTATCCGGCTTAGGTTAACAGGACGGCTTTGTGTTTACTTAGGTCAAGGTCGTTTTTTTAGTAATCTTCAACGAGAAATCCAATTATGACCTTCAAGTTGCCCTTGAACTTGACCTTTAAGATAATTTCAAGGTTAAATTGTATATCAACATTAGATTTATCATTGAAAGTTACTCCGAAATTGACCTTGTTCTGAGTAAATACAGAGCCGCCCCGTTAAACCAAGCCAGGCCTTGCTTGAGTTAGAATGACCTTCAGTAGACCTGTAAAGTCAATCCTGACCTATGACCTGGGTACATATTTAAACTTCAAATGTCCTACTCTTTCGATCTCCGATGTCAAAATAGGAGTTCAAATGTTAAAATACAAAGTTGACCTTATATCTCCTTGAAGGTCGAGTTCAAGGTTAAATTAAAGGTACATTATTTTATTAATTCTAATCTATACCTATATTCAAGCACTAATTCAAGATGTCGGGATTTCCGCCCTATCACAACAAGAAAATAACTCATTCAACGTTTGCAGTCTGGTTAGAATTGATACAGTTCCTATTATGTTCTATCCATTTCTGTGTTAATAAACTATCAGAATCAAATGTATCAATTTGAATTAAATTGATTAGATAGGTTTATACATTTTTTAATTATTAAAGTTTCAGGAAATTTTTGATAATTTAGGAAGGAAATTCAGTCAAATTAATCAAAGAAACTATCTTTAGCCGGAAATTTTTTGAAAGAGAATTCGACTTCATTGTGGGAAGTTAGCGTGGCAGATAAAAAAGCGAATTTACATAAAAGTATGAACCCTCGGAAACAACGGGTTATACCTAGATACGACCTGGTAGAAAGGAACACGTTTGTGGGTATAAAAAAAGAAGACGGTGCTCCCCAGCGATTACGCTTGATAAAAAGTCTATTTGCATGAAGATTATACCCTATCGTGAATTCTCCACGATTTCGCCGTCAGTTCCTTCCGAAAAAGTGAGATTAACGGTGTGCAGAACAAATTGCAGATCAATCGGGATAGGAATTATTTATCTTCACTAATTGAGGGATTGAATTTTTGTGTATTTAATTCTTGCGTTTGATTTATGTGACTTTAGTTTGGGATAATAACATTTTGTCTTGCAGTTATCAATTTATATTTTTTTAATTATCGATGATAACCTTTCATTGGAAGAATGATTTATCACCAGGTCGCTTAAGTAAATTGGCGAGAGATAATTGAGACATTTTTTACATGGAAGCTTGTAAATATAATGTGCAGAATTCCTCAAAATAATATCAAGAATCCAACGACAAAATTTAGACAAGCATGATATAATGTCCCTACTGCATTTTGAAAAAAGATAAAAAAATTTATATAAAAGTAAAGACAATATTTATTTTTTTGGACGAAACTAAAAAAGAGGAAATAGAAATGAGAAGGCTGCTGTCTAAATTCCCTTTTTCTTTTTTCATTTCTTTCGTCTCTTTTATTCTTAATATTATCAAATCAGAATAAGAAATTATTTTTTTAAACTAATCACCAACGTTTCGGCATTCATACGTCAGAAAACAAAATAAAAAATTCGAGCGGACAGGAGCAGCAACGAAACCGCGATGCTCTCTCCCTGACACTCTTGATAATAATAAAAACAAGAAATAAAAAGAGAAGAAAGAGCATTTAGAGTTGGTTGCCTTTCCATTTCTATTTCCTCTTTTTTTCAAATGACCAAAAAAATGTATTTTCTTTTATTCAAAATTGTTTAAATGTTTTTTTAATTTCCACAACATTTCATGGTCTTAGTCAAAATTCGATCGTTGGATACTTTGCTTCAAGTTCTTGAATTCTGTACATTAACTTGATTCTTAGACGTTAAATAAAACTTTAATCTTATTTAAATTTGTTAAACTTGAGAATGTACTTAAAAGAGTCCAAAATTCTCTCAAAATCGGGAATTCCTAAGGTTTAAAGTAAAAGTGTATTGCATTTTCAAAAAACAATATTCAAATTCCTTGTATGGAATGATAAATGGGATAAGCCTAGAGCTTTGCTCGTAAAAATACTGTGCATATTAGTAGGGTTGATCGTGAAATTTCTAGAGGTTTCATGGTGACGAGCGGCTGATAACGGCAGTATTACTGTTTGTATGACAAAATCAGATTATAATAGGGATATGGAGAATTTGCTTTCTAATCATAATAATTCTAAATTATTACATGAAAATCCGCTAAGAAAATTGAAAAAGGGCACTTTTAATTACACCATTAAGCCATTTCCCTTTCGGGGTAGGCGTGACTCACTCGGCAGGGGAAAGGAGTAGTGTGTGGATGGGATAGAGATTTTTCAGATTGAT
>NC_046661.1:103324905-103352760 GCF_010883055.1 Belonocnema kinseyi | reverse complement strand
TGTACGCTTCTCTTTTTGCTTTTTGAGCAGCCTGAATTTCATCATTCCACCACGCATCACCAGACATTCTTCCTACAACTGCGGTACCACATACTTCGATTGCGCATTTAACAAGGATATCCCGTAACATTGTCCAGGCGCCCTCTAAACCTTTGTTATTTATACGGTCCTCCCATGTTGCCCTATCTATGCTTTCGATTATCTTATTTTGGAAATCTATGCGCACATCCGGTTTCTGTAGGTTTTAAGATGCTTAATAATTGGAGAAAGAAAGGACTTCTGGGAAAAGCTATAGGATTGACTGATATCACGGTGTGTTCACTCTAATGTATTTGGGGGGGAGGGGTGCTTATAGATTATGGCAAAATGTGAGATCAGCGCCACCTAGGGGACGCAGTAAAAACTATTGTCTACGGCAACGATCCCCCTCCTGCCCTTCTCACCCTAATTTGTAGGTTATGTTGACTTCTCTTTCTGAAAGAAATACATGAATAATAGTAACCAATGAAACAAACCAAAAATCGAACAAAATAAAATCTATCAGCGATCAAATGCAATAAAATGTTTAAGTCTGTTGCAATCGATCTATCATAGAAAGATTCCAACAGACTTTAACGTTTGAGCTACAATGAACTTGAGCAGACGTGAGCAGAGATAGAACTTCTATCGTCTGCTCAAGTTCATTTCGAATTCTGAATTCGCACGAGCGCCACCTAGGGGACGTAGAAATTACTATAATCCGTTCACCACTTTTCTATGGGAGTGGGCACACCGTGACTGATATTAATACTAAAGACACAGTTCTTGACAGATGTTATGATTTGAGAAAGATTCAAAAACATGGGTATCCCTTAAGATTAGTTATTTAAACTATTGATACATCCACTAAATTTTCAAAACAAAATTTCAATTTGATTCGCAAGGAATCTATCGCAATTCCTAAATATAATGTAAAAAATAACTGGGGATTTAAAAAAAGGATTATTCAAAAAACGATTCCGGATGACCATCTAATGATTTCTTTAGATATTATTTCAATGTTTCCGAGTATATCCCTTGAATTAGTTAAACGGGCAATTTGAAATAGATGGGAGAATATTAAAACTCGTACTTGATTATGTCAAAAAGTTTTTATCGAAGGGACAGTTTTTATTATGAACTCAAGTTATTTTTAATTTAATGTATCTTTTTATAGACAACAATTTGGTACTACCATAAGTTCAGACATTTCTCCGATTTTAGCAGAAATAGTTACGGAGGATTTAGAGGTTCTTGCTTTCAGGAAATTAGATTTTGTTTTGCCTTTTTATTTTCGGTTTGTCGACGATACCTTATTGTGTGTTCCTCTGACAAAGTTACAGATTGTAATTGATGCTTTTAACAGTTTTTATCCAAAACTTTAATTCACTCATGAAGTAGAATAGGATAATAGAATCAGTTTTTTGGACGTAGAAGTAATTAGGGGTTGGGATGATAATATCATGACCAATTGGTATAGAAAAGGTACATAATTAGGTAGAATTTTACATTTCTTTTCTACTCATCCTTTACAAATCAAAATTACAGTAATCAAAAACTTAATTGACAGACCCGCAGGTTTGTCCCATTATTCATTTCACGCAAGAAATTTAAATATTGTTATAAATATCCTGTTTCTCAATCAAAATGCAAAAAAGTTAATTGAGAAACATATTGCAATTAGAGTTTAACAAATCAAAACAAAAATAGTAATATTTTCCCGCAGATAATCAGAAAGCGTTAAAGGACTATTTGGTTACAAATTGAAATAAATATGTGAAAATTTACAATTCTGGTAGAAAATAAATTTTTTGTTGTGAAAAAATCACATTTTCGGGTTTAAAATTTGAGCGCTTTGTAGACCATTCGCCTTTTCTTTTTTAAACGTCAACAATTTTCTTAAAAATTATTGTATTTGAATAAAAATGAGTGTTTTTGGTAGAAGATAATCCTCCGGCTGTAAAGCTGATTTCTTATATTAAAAATTTAACTACGTAGTTAAAAGTTGAAATAGTTTGGTAAAAAATCATATTTTTCATTATTCATCTCTTGGATTAAAAATTGAACTTTTAAAGAAATTTTTCAAAAATATTTCAAAAGAAATAAATTTAATAAATATTAAATAAATGATAAATTTAAGTAACTTTCAAAATCTTCAAGTTGCATCGGTCAACCTATTATTGAAAAGATTGATAAATTAAAAAAATATACTGTTTGCCCTATTGATATGAGAAAAACATTTTTAATATTTGGAAATACAACAGTAATGTGTATGACTCGTTTGTTTGAATTTTTGTGACTCGTCGAATGACCCATTGACAGACTTTTTGACCAAATTTTGTCAAAATTAAAAAAAAAAATTGTTCATCTTGTTAATATGAGAAAAACTTTTGAACATAGAAAATGCAACAGCAACAAATATGACATTTGTTTGCGTCTTCGAGACTCATTTCTTGCCCAATTAAATAACTTTTTTACGATTAGCCATAAACAACAAATAGGATCATAAATTTTCTCAACAAAATTATTTAGTTCTTTTTTAGTTTTTTTTGTTAATTTGGAATATAATAGTATTGTATTTCATGCAATTTTTCGCATCTTCAAGATGCGTGGTTTGACAAAAAATAAAAGCAATTGAAGGAAACATTTAATTAAAATGACTCAAAATATAAGCTTTAATTGATCACTTTTTAATCGAATTCTCCCAATGTCGCTTTTTTCGGAATTTTGATAAGCATTCTCATCAGACTCAGAGATTCATCAAAATTGAAATCTTCGACGAAAATCTGTGTCGCAACTCTGCAGTGAAACTTGAAATAAATCTCGGCTTCAGCTTTCGAATTTTTATTTCATGTTTCGCCTGGATTGTTTTTTGCCAGGTGTGGCAGGTGTTTGCTTGCAGGTGAAGACTAAGTACTGAAGTACCATTTGCTGCATGTAAAATTACGAGAGTGGCGTGTCGACTTGGCCTTTATCAGTCTCATAAAAAGTGGCCTGATTCGTTTCAAATAACGATCCTTTCAATGAAAAAAGTGACGAAAAGGGGATGGGGTGATTTTAAAACCTACGTGGGGTAAGCGTATTGTTACGAGATCTCATAAATTTTTACGAATTTATGAAAACACATATATCTTCAGTTTATGTATTTTTAATTAGTCGGATGAAAGGAGAATCTTTACGACCTGTAAAATGGATATCTTGCAAATTAAAGTGCTCTACTGAAGAGTTTGACGCCTTTTATGCCACAGATTTAAAATTTGACAAAATTAAAAAATAAATAAATTAAAAATAATAATAAATGTAAAATCAGAGTGCGTGATTCCTTCAACAGTCTTTGCTAACTTTTAAATTCACTAGCATTTTCAATCGCGCGCTACGAGCGCATGTAATGATTTCTCAGATTCTTGTAAAAATTCAAAAAGATTTTTAAAAATTGAAGGCTAGGTCATACCGAAAAGTTAAATTTTCAACCAAAAATGATTTTTATTTTAAATCCGAAAGAGTGGCGCAAAGTGGAAGGAAATGCACTTTTTTCGTTAGAAAATGTGAAGAGCTTTTAATTTTGGTCCGATTTTTAATTTTAAAAAAATTTATGTTCATTAAATTATAAAGAGCTTGACGCTCTAAAATTTTCTCTCCTCTATTTGTTTATTGATTATTTTTTCACTCTAAGTATTCAAAAACTAAAAATTTGTACATAATTTTTTAAGCTTTAATAATTGATTAGGTAAACTTTATATTCTCTTAAATCAATGTTTAGGGATTCATAGAATGCAAAAAAATAACTTCATTATTCTATTCATTTGTTATAAACAAATTTTATGAACAAATGAGCAAATAGTATTATTACGGTGAAAAAAAATTTTGTTTGCTAAAAGTAATTGATATTAATGTAGGGATGATATATAATTACAAAATTAGTTCAAAATTTTTTAATAACCATTGTGACAAACAATTCTTGTGGAAAAATATTAAAATTAAAGATTTAAAAAAAATGTAACTTCCTTTAATCGTTAGAACGACTTTAGGTATTCCTTAAAGTGATAAATATTTATTAATATTTGATCAAATGTGACAATTAAAACTTTTATAAAGAAATTAAAAATGTTGGCTCTTTAACATAGAAAAAAAATTTACACTGAAAATGTTTTAAGCTGTTGGACGAATGACTGCTAGTCACTTAAATATTTAAAAAGTTAAAAATAACCATTATTATAAATAATTATCGTGAGAAAATATTGAAATTTAAGGTTTTATCAAGTTTTAATGTTCTTTAATCACTAGAATGGCTACAGATATTCCTAAAGAAATGTATCTTTGATAATATTTAGTAAAAACTAACAATATAAATGTTTCTAAACAATTTAGATAAACAAATTCTAAATGTTGGCATTGATTATAACAGTGGTTATTGTTAACTTTTCTAATATTTTTGTGACTAGCAGTCATTCCCCCAATAGCTTAAAACATTTCCAGTGAAAAAATGTCTATACGTAAACGCCAAAATGTTGAATTTGTTTACCGTATTTGTTTATGAAAATTTTGATTATTATATGTTTTCAAATATTAACAAATATTTATCATTTAAAGGAATACTTGAAGTCGTTCTGGCGACTGAAGGAAATTACAATATGAAAAAATCTCATATTTTAATATTTTGCCACAAGAAGTGTTCATAACAATGGTTATTATAAACTTCGTAATTAGTATTGTAATTTAATATCATTCTAACATTAATATGAAACACTTTTAAAAAAAAATTTACCGATGAAATAAACAAATTGTGTTCACAAGAAAAAACATTAATTTTCACAATGTTTTTTGCAATTGATTCTTTTTCATCGTCGCTTCTTACCAAATTTTCAAAAATGATTGCATTTCAATAAATGACAGCTTTCTCCGAGAAAACATTCTCAACCAGTCTACTGTTTCCAATATTAAAAGTAAATTTTTCTTTCTATAGCTTAAGTCGTTAGAACAATTTTTTTTTAGAAAACATTTTTCAACCAAATAATTAAATTTTAAGATTATTCATTGATTTTTAAAATTGGAAAAGGTAGAGCTGCAAATAATTTTTTCCCGGAAAAAATAATCTAATATTTATTAAAATTCAATCATTTTTCAAAAATTGGCAAGATGCGACGGTCATAAAAAATTCAAATGCAAAAAGCATGGTTAGAATTAATTGTTTTTGTGAATTTGAACATTTTTCATGAAAAATTATGTTTTTTTTAAATTAAATGACATGCGTTATAATATTTTGATTCTTAAAATCATATTAGAACTACTTTTTTCAGATATCTGATTTTTGGCACGACAACCATAGTAACTAAAACAGATTAATTTTTAACAAAAAACTGCATTTTAAACCAAAAAAGATTCAATTTCTAAAAAAATATACAACTGTACAACGCAGTTTTGACCAAGTAGATAATTTTCCCACAAAAGACGAATTTTGAACAAAATAGTTAAATTTCTAACCAAAGAGATTAATTTTCTAACTAAAATTATATTTTTTTAAGAAAGTAGTAAAGCTGTTAACCAAGTAGCTGAATAAATAGAAGAAACAAGAATTATCAACAAAAAATTGAATTGTTGGTATTTCAATCATAAACAATTTTCAATTTTGAATCAAAGCCACTTATATTCATAAAAAAAACTTTCAACAAAATACTTAAATCTTTAAGGAAAATATATCATTTTTCAACCAGAAATATTAATTTTATGTCAAAAATACGGATTTTTGAGAAAATACTCGCATTTTTAAACGAAATTTTGTTTAAATTAAAGAGCCTAATCCCATAAACATATGCATTTTTAAGAAGTAACATTTGTACCGAAATAGATTATATTTCAAACAGACCTAAATTATTTTTTAAATTATGGAAAATCGTTTCAAATTTAAAAAACTGCTTAAAATTTTTCTAGATTCTCTTCCGCATTTTTAGAAATGTTTTGAACTTTGTTCAAATCCTTTTAAAATTTATTTAAAAAATTATTTAAAAAAATAAAACATTCTGCGAATCTTTTAGATGACCGTTTAATTTTCAATTGAGCAAGGTCAATTTTTGACCAGAAAAGATGAGGTTTTAAGGAAAGAGTTAGATAATGAACAGAATAATTTTAATTTTTACCAAATGATAGACTTTGCAATAAAAAATAATTATCATACGACCATAAAAAATGAACTTTTAATCAACAGAGACGGAATTTTTTTATCCAAAAAGATAAATTTAAAAGAATAAGTTCAATTTTTGAACAAAAAGGGATACTTTGTTAACAAAATAGTTTAATTAAAAAAAATTCAAATTCTCCACCCAATGTTGAGATTTATGAGTACAAAAGATAATAATAAAATAATAATAATAAAATATAATAGACTTTTGAATAAAAGATATTTAAATTTTGACCAAAAAAGATTACTTTTTGAGGAAATAGTTGAATTTTCAATTAAATAATTAATATTTCCAATACTAAAAAATTGTTACTAAAAGAGAAGACTTTAGCTATAAAAATATAATAACAGTAATTTAATTTATGAATAATTGACTTTTCAACATAGAATATAAATTTGTAAGCAAATCTTATTACTTTTCTACCGAAAAATGAATTTTCAATTAATAAAATGATTAAATACTAGTCAAACTTATAATCAAAAGAGACCAAAAGAGCCTAATTCTGCACCAAAAATATAATAATATTATTTTTCTACTAGAAGATGAATTTTTAATTAATAAATGAAATAGAAAATAGTCGAAATTTTACTTTAAAAACCATCTTATAACCACTTTCATCCACGGAGAAAAAAAATAAATTTTGAATCTAAAATACAATAGTAGGCTTTTCGAATAACAAGGAAGAACTTTAAACTAAAAAAGATTGCTTTTATGACAATAATGGAATTTTTAACAAAATCCTTAAATTTCTAACGAAATATTATAATTTGTTACCAATAGAAAATCGTTCTGAATTGAAAATATGATAGTAGAATTTTCAATAAAAAAGTATGGACTTTCAAAAATAAAAATTTTCAACACATGGTCAATTTTAAAACGAAGATGACGAATTTCTTATAAAAAAAATCTGCAACGAAACAGATGAAGTTTCGACAAAAAATATCATTCTAACTTGTACCAAAAGAGACTGATGTTTTATTAAAAATATGATAGTAGACTTATCAATTAAAATACGTTAACGTTAAAACATAAAAAATGAGTTTTCAACTTAAATAAGAATTTTTAGTCGAAACGGACGAATTTTAGGTCCTAAAATATAACAGTGGAAATGCAAATGGTAAAAGAATGACCTTACTATCAAAAAAATGAATTCTCCAACAAGAAAGATGAATTTTTCATAAAAAAGTTGAATTTTTCAACAAAATAATTAAATTTTTAACTCAATAGTGGAATTTTTAACCCAAAAGGATTAATGACGAAGCAACAATGTATTAGAAGAATACTTTTGGCCTAAAATTTCACATTTTTGACGAAAATTCGTCATTTTCATTATAAAATTCATCTTTTATCGTAAAAAAGTAATCTTTTTAAGAAGAATTAATTTTATATTATATATTAATTAATAATTAATTAAATTGCTTGGTTGAGAACTAATATTTTTTTATTGAGTATTTTTAATTATATTATGGAAAATTCGCCCTCTTTGGTTTAATTCAAGTTCCTTGGTTTCAAATAAGTTATATTTTGTTTGAAATATGAACTACTACATCTTTGCTTATTCAAATACTTAGTTGAAGGTGAAACTGGTTTGTTTAAAAATCATTTGTTTGGTTGGTAGTTCATAATTTTAATTGAAAAACCATTTTCTTTGGATGCGAATTCAATTATTGCGTTGGTAATTTATTTTCAATTTGTTAAAAATTAAATTTTCAACTAAAAATTTGAATGTTCCATTTTTGTTCAAAATCTATTTTTTAGTTCAATTCGTTTATTTTGTGTTACATAATTCTTCTCTTTAAAAATGTAACAATTTTCTTTAAATTTTTTTCATCTTTTGTTTGAGAATTAATTTACGGAACTGAAAACATAACTATCAAAAACTAATTAGCAGTTATTAGTAATAACTTGTAACTGAAAATTTTTGAAAATGCAGCTTTTTCAGTTTAGGATTCAATTGTTTTGTTGAAAATTAGGTTCTCTCGTTGAAAATTTAACTATTTTGTTAAAAATTGTTTGTTGTTGAAAATTTAATTCTCTGGCTGAAAATATAACTATTATAAAAGTAAGTAGCAGTAACTGGTAATAACTAATAACTTAAGAAAAGTTTTAAAATGTATCTTTTTTAGTTGAAAGTTGATGCATTTCATGAAAAATTCGCCTTTTTGTTAGAAAATAAATCATTATGCTTAAAAAATCATATTCTGAATCAAAAGTTTAACTATTGTGTTTAAAATCCGCTTTAAGAAAAAATGATCATCATAGTTAGCAATACATTTTTTTAAATATTATTTTAACAATTTTGCGGAAAATTTTTTTAATGGAAATTTTTTTTACCTGAAATTATAAATAATCCTTGTTTGCTTGCAAATCTGTTTATTTAATTATATATTCGTGTATTTTGTTGAAAATTTGTCTTTTTTAAAGAAAATTAACCTTTATGTTGCGAAATTTAACTGCTCAATTCATAATCCATTCTTTAATTGAAGAATCATAATTATATTTGAAAATTCATTCGTTTTGTTGTAAATTCGCCTTTTGTGGAAGAATATGCAACAATTCATTCCTCTGGTTGAGTATGTAACTCTTTTGTTAAAATTTTGTTTTTAACGGTTAAAAATTAATTCTTATGTAATTATAACTATTCCATTTTCGGTTCGAAAATTTCATTTCTTTATTAGTTGAAAATTCATACATTGTGTTCAAAATTCATTTTTTTTTGTTAATCTTTCCTCATTTTAGTAAAAAATTAATTTTTTTGGTTAAAAATGTAACCCAACAGAAAATATTACAATAGTCAGGGAAAAGTAATGGATAATTAAGGAATTTCGAAATAATTCAATACAACTACTCTTTTAATTTTCTTCTATCTGAATTTGTTCTCCTTTAGTTCAGTTCTCCCAGATATTTTCCTTTTCTTTATAAACTGTTAAATCCAGTTTATTTTTAAATTAAGAGTCTTGAATGACTCGAGTAGAATACCTGTGTAGAAGCGAAATGTTTCTAGCTGAAGGACTTCTCGCGTTCTTTGGAGTGGGATTTTTTTCTTTTTCTCTCAGTAATAATACTGAACTGAGCAGCCCCTCGAAAGTTCAACTTTGACGTCGTGAGGAAACGTACTTGTGCATCCATGCACTGGAAACATGCCACCAGACTTGCCAAGTAAATATGACATAAAGATCTTCCAATTCCTCCAGTTTCCGATTTTGTCAACATTCCTTAGAAAATGCCTTATGTCTCTGTTCAATTCCAAAGTATTAAATTAGAGAAAAGTGTATAATATTTTTCACTGGTTGAATCAGTAATTTTCCAATTTTCACTGGTTGAAACAGTGACTTTCCAATTTGACTGGTTGAACCAATGATTTTTTATTCTTAGCTAGTTAAACCAGTTCAACATTTTTGACGGTGATTTTTCACTTTTTCACTGGTTCAACAAGAGATTTTCTAATTTTTCACTAGTTGAAATACTGAATTTCCAATTCTTCACTTGTCAAACCAGAGATTTTCTAATTTTTACTGATTGAACCAGAGATTTTCCTATTTGACTGGTTGAATCAGTGATTTTTCAATTTTCACTTTTTGTACCAGTAAGTGACTTAACTGAAACTACGTTACCGAATATATCAGCGATGCTGGGTGATAGATTTAACCAATGATATAGCGCTCCACGCGGCCAAGACATGAACCTACAGTCATATGGTTTGGTTTTAAAAGATAATTTTGTGAAGGATAGAAAAAAAGTGATGAATAAAATTTGTAAGGCCTAGCCAGCCGACGGGCAGCAACGCGTGCAACCAGATGGAATTCCACTGATTGACCCAATGAAATGTCACTGAATAACAGTATTTCGCTGCTGGTTGTTAGATTTCACTGGTTCAAGCAGTGAAATTCCGTCACTAGTGTAATCAGCCAGGCTCACTGTTTTCTAAAATGGTGAAGCCCCCTCTTCAAATTCTTTTGTCAGGGCCGTCTGCTTTCACCAACACCCTTTAAATACTTAATTTTTTCCAAATAATACATTTTATTATTTATTATGAAAGAGCGAAGTACTTCAACTTTCAACCAAGTACTTAAATTTTCAACAAAGAAGATGAAATCTCAACAAAAAGTGTAAGAGTTGATATTTCAAATCAGAACAGATGTTTATTTTTAATTAAAAACAGTTGAATTGGACTAAAAAAATATTTATTTTTGACTAAACAGTTGCAATTTAACAAACAAAATAATATTACTACAAAAATATATGAATTTTCAAATCAGAAAGAAAAATTTTCAATAATAAAGATTTTTTAATCAGTAAAGAAAATAAATGTTATCAAAAATATTGGATTTGTAAACTAACAAGACCAACTTCTACAAAATGGTTGATATTATAAATAAGAAGATTAATTGTTTACTCCAAAGACAAATTCAGAATGAATTAGATAAAGTTTTACAAAAAAGTTTATTTCTTAACAAAAAATATTAATTTTCTACCAAAAAAAATCTTTAATAAACATAATAATTTTTTAATCAAACATTAAAATTTTCCATCAAATAGGTCAACTCTCAGGTCAGAAAATTTTGGTTAACAAATAAAACAAACGAATTTTTAAGAAAGGGGTTCAATTTTTGACTACAGCGTTTAATATTCAACCTAAGAGATTACATTTTCTACAAAAAATATAGAAGTCCATACTTTAACCAAAAAATAATTTTATTTTAAATCAAAAACAGTTAAATTCAACAAAACAGATTAAATTTCTACTCAAAGAAATTAATTTTTTCATAAAAAATAGGATTTTTCAACTGAGAAAGTTAATATTTTAACCAAAAAAGATTTTAATTTTAATTTAAAAACAGCTAAATTGAAAAAAATGTACAATATTCCAGAATGAAATACTTGAATCCTTATCTGAATCATATTATTTTTTTAAATAACAGGTATATTTTTAGCAAAAAAAGACAAGATTTGAACGAAAAGAGATGAATCTTCAAATGAAAAAGACAAATTTCCAACAAGGCAAATTCTCAGCAAAATAAAATTTTAAATAAATTTTTAATTTTTCATCCAGAGCTGATAGATTTTTAACCAAAAATAAAATACTCAAATTTTAATTTAAAAAGATCACTTAGAAAAAGTTACAAAGTAATTGAATTTTCTACTAAACAGTTGACCTTTCTGTATTTGCGAAAAAACAGTACCACATTTTCAGTGAAGCAGTTCAAGTTTTAACCAAAGAGATAAATTTT
This sequence comes from Belonocnema kinseyi, assembly GCF_010883055.1. Lineage (NCBI taxonomy): Eukaryota > Metazoa > Arthropoda > Insecta > Hymenoptera > Cynipidae > Belonocnema > Belonocnema kinseyi. Next base: position 103,341,335 of record NC_046661.1, on the reverse strand, counting down.
CTACTAAAAGGACGAATCTTTAGCCAACAAAATTAATTTTTAAGACAGTAGTTCCACGTTATACGAAAGTGTTAAAGTTTCAAACTAAAAATATGAATGTTTAATAAAAACTTTTATTAGTTTAAATTTTAAAAAATGTTTAAATTCAAACAAAAACAGTTATGCCTAACCAAAAATGACCAATTTTCAACAAAATATTTTAATTTTCATAAGGCTGTTGAATTTTCTCCCGAAGTTTTTAATTTTTGAGTCTAAAATATGCATTTTTTTACAATATAGCTGAATTTTTAATATAAAAATGTGAACCTTCAACAAAACAGTTTCCTTTTTAATCAAAAAGGTTGACTTTTCAACTTTGGTAACTGTGAAGACGTTATTCACATTTTGAACCAAATAACAACATTTTTAACCAAAAAAGGTGAATAATTTTTAAAAAATTAATAGGGGACTTTTCAACCGGAAACAATGAACTTTTAACCGAAAAAAGTTGGATTTTCTTCTTGGTTTCCATTAACTCGGTTCAAATTTGAGTGGAAAAAGGAAAAAAGATTGAGAACTGTGAAACCTGCAATAAATAAATATAAATTTTTATAACTTACAGACAAAACAGAATACTTTAAGTGAAAAATAAAGTTCATTTTTAATAAATTAAAAATATTATATTGTAAAGCTGGAAATTATGCTTAAAAAACAATTTAATTTTCCATTGCAGACTTTTCAGCTCGAACTCAAAGCATGAGATAATGGTACGTTTGTGATACAAAACACTTATTGCTATTAACACATTTTATTTTCTAAAACTAATTTCATTCAAGTTCCACGTTTATTTAAATAACAAAGTTTATATTTTATGTGTACGTTGGTTCTATACCTCTCTATAGGCTTACTAATATTGTTTTGGGTTTAGGAAGAGGGGAGGGGATTCATTGTAGATAACATCTTATTTGTTTATTCGTTTATTATTTTATTATTATGTGATTATTAAATGCAATATTAAATTTTGTTTAACTTTTGTCTCTTAGTGATTCACAGACTTCAAAATTTTCTTGAGTAAGAAATGCTTTAGAACATGTACCCTTTCCCCATGTAAGACAGCATAGAAAAGACGTTGCCCCCCTCCCCTTCGTAATTTTTGCGTGGCCTGAAAGAGATAGTCATAGATTTAGATAAAAATGTTACAGTTAAAAAATTAAGTCAGCTGCGAAATATATTTTTAATGGTTGACACTAAACTCTGGAAAAAATGAAACACATCAGATCTATTTGAATATCACATGAACATTTTACCATTTTTTATTCCTCTTATTCCTCTTATATAATCTCGTCTCAGACCGAAATCTCAGAGGAGATGTTCTCGACAGGGAGAAAGTGAAGATGTGAGAGAAGATAGTGGTGAATAGGGTGAGGGGGGGTGGTAAGCGTTAGGGAACGACGAATATACTTGCGAAGTACGCTTGTTGCCCGGTACAAGGATTGCCTCTTGTAGGTGGAAATCACCCATAAATATTCAAATCTTCCGTGTATTCGATTCGGGACTCTAAGCTCCAGAGAGGGTTCCTGCATCTTGAATATTCGGTTCCGAGACCTGACATCGTCTCATGCGTCTTTCCCGATAACGTCTCAGACCTCCAAGATTTCTATCACCATGATTAAAATGATCTCGGATTCAAGAAGCATTGCCTTTCTTAGATTATGATTGCCTTGGAATTTCAAATTAAATTAGGTATTACTTTAAACTTCGAGAATAAAATTTGTATATCAAGCAGCGTTCAATTATGAATATCGTCATTTAACAAGTATAAAAATAAAATCTGATGTCTTTAGATTCTGAAGTTTTGATTTCATTGGAACTCATCCCCTAATACAAAAGACCACAAACAAATAACAAATCTTCTAGCAACTCTACATAAACAACATACCCAGAAACTAACACATCTTCAAAACCGACACTAATGCAACAACTTACAAACGAAAATGAAGACAGAAGAATATTACAAACCCCTACACTGGCACTACACCCCCAGAACCTACAATAGCTCAGAAACCATTTACAAACCCCGGTTCTTTAAAATCATATGAATCTGAGAATTCAAAACAGATAACAACTTCAAGAAACAAAAAATCCCCGAATCCGGTAAAATCCCAGATTCTAAGTACAAACTTCAACCTTTCTACAAGAATAGTTCACAAACATGTACCCAAAATACTTTCAGAACATGAAATATTCAAGGAATAGAGTTCATCCATCAACCGTTAAAAACAAAACGCTACGCAGAACCTAGAACATCATCCCAGGAATAGAATATAACCATTAACCCCTCTACTCACACAACTTCTCTAAACTCAAGACATCCCAGGAACTAAAGAAAATCCCTAGCATACCTACCTAATAGATATAAACAATACTCCAACCTCTGCATAAGCACAATACTCCCCTTAACACAAAACATCACAGGGATAAATGAAACTCTCTAAAACTTCCAAAACACACCATTTCATAACCGGCAAAATTTCAGGTACTGAGTATCAGAACGGAAAAGTCTTAAAAAAATATATCTTAAACACATAAAACATGCGCAAGATTCCAGGAACTTAAAACGTCCAAAACATCTTTAAAACCAAATGCAATATCCAAACACCTTTAAAACACAATATACCAAGAACACAAAACACCTTATGAATAGAATACAACCTGTGAACTCTCTTCTTACACAAAGTACTTGGAATTCAGAAAATCCGATATTTTGATTACAAGCCATTTCTAAAAAAATCCACAACAACAGACAAACAATACTCTTGGAACAAAAAACATCGAAGGAATCAAACGTAACTCTCAGTCCCAAAAGAAACACAGCAGATCCAGAAACCAGAACATGCCAGGAACATGATACAACCAGCAACACAGTATTCAACCCCTCCGAAGTCACAACATCCTAAGAATCCAAAGAACTCAACCTTTGCCACTGTCTGGAGTTTTGTATCATAATACTTTTAGTGACTTCCACATATTTCTTTGTGATAAGAAAATTTATAATCTAGAATTAAATCAATTTACCATTTCCATTTTATGAATTAAAGTTGCGTTCCAAAGTGCTGGGGAAAATATTCATTACCCTGATATTAAAGCAGAAACTCTCGTTTGTACAAGAACCGTCACTATAATCCTCGACATCAAGCGATAGATCATCAAGCCCATTAGTCGCGTACTCTAATAGATCTCTTGGCATGGAAATGGTCTGTTTACAAAGATCACGACTGACTGCATTTAATTTAGCTGCCTCGGTTGAATTTAAATGTAATTCTCGATGAAGACTGTTTCTCATCACTGAATTTCTCTTAACCTCTGATTAAATAGAAATAGTTAAGGGGCTTCGAGTGACAAGAAACGAGAGAATTATTTCATTCATATGCGAAATTGTACGATGACATTATGCAAGAGGTACAATATAATTTTTTTTTTAGTTGTACCATTCATTATTTTTAAAATTTAAAATTAAAACTTTTTTCTGACATCAGCTCAAGACTCTTTGAATGAAATTAAGAACAAGAGCCCTCGGGGAACGTTATATTGGGTCCCATCTGCTCAATTTAAGCTACAGGCTAACCCAAAGATGAGTGATGCATACTCAGATTCATGAAGGTCCCTTGTGCACTTTGAACACCCACCAAGCTTGCATTCCCGCAGGTCAGACCATTTTCATGAGCATCTAATGAAAGATTTATTCTCGTCAATTTAAGATCATGATCTGAAGTTCATTTATCTTGACTCGAAAATAAGCATCGGGATTAGATTTGATCTCAGATTCTGTAGTTCATCAAATGGGTGTTTGACCAGAGACGTAGTTCCTTTGAATTTTTTCAATTTAAGAATTAGAATACAAAATACGATCAGAAAATTTCAATTAAGACTGCTGAAAAATCGCAATTTAAAGCTGCACTTTTAACAAAGTCGTCAACAAATTGAGCTTTGATGCCAACCTATTAGCTTCGACATAAACCAACTGTGTTTGGATTTTCTCAAGTCAATTCAATTTTAAAATTTACACCTTATTTATTATCAACAAAACTGCTACTCTGAGAAAAAACTTCAATCCGAATATCAACCTATCTCAGAATCAAAAACATATCCAGAGTTTTAGGGGCCGTCCTTAACTAACGTAGTTTTTTACTAAAATATTAAATCAGGTGCGCCCATCTTTGTCAGGTTTGGTAATTTTTTATCCTCACCTCTCTCCCTATATTACGTAACTTTTACTGAATGCATTTTGGTAAAATCTTACTGTTTCTTATGAAGAAAAATGTAGTTAGATTAGGAAGAAATTACGTAATTTTAACAAAATAGTTGAATCTTTAACAAAAACAAATTCATTTTCATACAAGCAGTTGCATTTTTAAACGAAAAAGACTAATAAATTCTCATTAGGACGATAATGTAAAAAAAAAATCAAGCTAAAAAGTTTCACAAAACAGTTGAAATTTTAACTAAATAATTAAATTATCAATCAAGCAGATCAACTTAAAACCAAAAATATTAATGTTTTACCAAACTGTTGAATTTTCAAGCCAAGACGATAAGTTTTCTAGGAAAATTAGAGTTTTTGATAGTGAAGTTATATTTTCAACTAAGAAAATAAATTTTTAACAAAAGAAAATTAATTTTAAAGAAAGTAGTTCAACTTTCAACCAATGAATTGGATTTTAAACTGAAAAATATAAATTTTCAAGAAAAATGTAAAAGTTGATATTTTACCCGAAAAGGAGTGAAATTTTTAATTAGAAACAGTTTTTAACGAATTTTTAACACAAAAGTTGTATCTTAAACAAAAATACACACATTTTTAACGATATTTTTAAATTATCGAGAGAAAAAAAAGAATTTTCTAAAAAATTGGAATTTTAAATTAAATTCTTGAATTTTCATGCAAAAAAGACAAGTTTTTCCAAAAAAGTGTGAGAAAAAAAGAATTTTGAAGGAAGTAGTTCAACTTTTAAAAAAAATGTTAGGTTTCAATTTGAAAGTAAGAATTTTCAAAAAAAACTATAAAGTTGATATTTTAAACAAAAATTATTTAGATTTTTAATCAGAAGCAGTTTCTCACTAAAAAATACACAATACAAAAATAGGAATTTTCTGAAAAAGGTTGGATTTAAAATTAAATTGTTTAATTTTCAAGCAAAAAAGATAAGTTTAAAAAAAAAAAAAGAAAAAAAAAGAATTTTGAAGAATGTAGTTCAACTTTCAACAAATGAGTTGGATTTTCAACTTAAAAGTATGAATTTTCAACAAAAATTGTGAAAGGTGCTATATTAACCAAAAACAATTTAGATTTTCAATCAGAAGTTTTTAACTAAAACATACAGCAACAAAAATAGTAAATTTCTGCAAAAAGGTTGGATCTGAAACTTAATAATATGGATTTTCAACTGAAACAGATGGATTTTTAACAAGACGACATAAATGAATTTTTAAACTAAAAAAGACGAATTTTCAATCAAAGAGTATGACTATGAAGTGTTTGGTAAAGAAATAGGAGTTTTAGTGCTTTATTGAATAAAAACAATAGTTTAAAGGAGCGTTAAAGTTCTATTTTAATGTTTTATAAATATTATTTTAGAAAATTGAAAAGTTTTTTATGGAAATAAAGGGTAGGACTGCGCAATATTTAAGGTCCTCAAAAATTATAAAATTTTATGTGTGAAAAGTAAATTCTTATTGTTATTAATATATTTTATTTCCTGAGTTCAAAAAGTATGATCAATATTTGAGGGAGTGAGTCGGATCAAATCTTACGGAACCATCGATGGGTTATTTGTTTATTTATTATTATTCAATTAATTTATAGTTATAAACTTAATATTATCACTGATATTACTAGGTGCTACTAATATTACTAAGGAAATTACAAATAATACTGTTACATTTACCAATAAAGTAACATCAATTTCATTTTACATTTAGGTCTTTATAGATATTAAGAACCCAAAACATCTGAAGTGTTGAGTACAAGCCCCAACCCTTTAACAAACCAAATCGACAACAATAAACACAACAAACCCAAAAAGTGAATGCAATGTAAAAATTCTCAAACATAAAATATAAAAAATACCCCTGGAAACCGAATAATCTCAAGAATTGAACACATAGCCTAAAAACTCGAAATACATAACTCCTGAACCCAAAATATCCCAAGAACCAAACACAGCCCTCAAACTCTTTAAAACACGAAATTCCCAAAACCCAAAACATTTCATGAACAGAATATAACCTTCGAAACATCGCTAAATATCGGCCATAGTATTCTTAATATATCTTCTCTACTAACAGAATTTGACAAAAGATATTCAAGTTATATTCCTGATATTTATACTCAGTTTCTTATACTTTTTTCTAATCTTCAATGTTCTTGTAGAAACCGTCAGATATTTTTTCTAAATTTTTGGAAATTTTTCTGTTGACAATAATAGTAAGCACTAGAGAAGGAATAATCAGAATCGATATCATACAACTTACATTCTCAAACAGAACAACTAGATCCCGAAAATTCCCAACAACCGAACAAAATAAGAACCTTGACCCCTGCCTAAACATACAACTCCGTGAACTCACAACAGCAAAGGAACAGAACACAACCTACAAACCCGCAAAGAACACAAAAAACTCAGAACAAGAAGAACAGCCAAACTTCCGAATCCAAAACATCCAAAGAATCAAACATGACATTCAACTTATCCACAAACATAAAATTCCAAGAATGCCAAGCATCCCAGAAACAAAATATAATCTAAAAAGAATCGCTAAATGTTGATAACAGAAACTTCAGTATATCAAATCTACTTGTGCAATTTAACACAAGAAGCTAAATCTTTTAATATTCCTGATCTTCATACTTAATTTCCTGTCCTTTTTGTCTAATCTATAGCGTTTTAGTCGAAAGAATCAGATAATTTATTCTCAAGTTGCGGAAATTTGTATGATAACAATAATGGTTGGCATCATAGAAGGGGTTAAGGGAATCGACATCATCCAACTTTCTGTATTGTTTTTGATGATATGCATGAGCTTTAGGTTCACAGTCTTGAGATCCAGGCCTAAGAAAGGACTTCTGAAGCTTCTCCCAATTTTCATTCATCCTCAGGTAAACCTCTTTCCTTTCCATTTTCCCTTTCCCCTTTTCCTCAATCATCGACTTATACGCAGACTGCTTCTTCCAACTGTACTTAGTCTTCAAAGTCTGCTCCTGTGTTGAGTAGATGCAAATCAAGCAATCTCGAGTAATCAAATCCTACTGTATTATGGGCTTACTGAGTCTGTGGTAACTGCTCGCCAGAGTACTTTGGGAACACGAATACCTATAAGGGAAAACTTGACGTGCTATTGGAAATGTAAAGATTATAATTTTCTATAAAAGTCATGATGCACAAGCTGAGAAAATAAAGAATTTCTTATTGGTTTTGTATTTGGGATGTGCAAGAACTATTTTTAGCCAAAAATAAACATTTTTGCCCAAGCTGATTTTGAAAAAAACAGTCCCATAAGAGGTCAGTAAGTGATTGCATGTAAGGGTTTCGTATGGTAGCCAACATTCAATCCATTTAAAAACATTTTTTTTAGCTTATCGAAATTCGAAATTCTCTCACTTCATGAGAAAGCTTTGATTTAAGTTGTGCATTCAGAACACTGGAATAAAAGAAAAGGTTCCATCATAGGGATCTAAATGACAAAATTGTTTTCTTTTTTTTAATCAGGGAATTATCGTAGCGGGTATGAAAAACATCAGTTTCGTACCGTAAATTTTTTATACGAGACAGCAGGCCAAGTATTTCACTCTAACTAACCAAGTTTTATTTATTATCTTAATTCTGCGTACCCAGTCTTTGAATTTAACCATTGTCGAAAGAAAATCAGATAAAAATTAACTCTTCCCGTATCGGGGGTTTCTGGCTGTTTCTTATTGTTTCTTAGATGAAGTTGGGCGACACGCATTTTTCCGAGTAAAGAAGAATAATTTGCCTGCGAAATTATAAGTATTTCAATTTTAAAGTTTGTTTTGCAAAAAAAAAACCCCAATTATTTCTTTAACCTGCTATAACTTTAGACATAATTAGGATACTTATTTTTTCAGAGTCTGGTGAGATTTATCTCCGTTTTCAAAATGCATTGCAAAATACGAAAAGGTTCAAAGTCAACAAAATTAGGTCGATTTTTTTAAAAACATAAAAAATTTATTTTTTTAAAAATCCCACTTTCAATATATTTTAATTTGCTTTTAAATTTGTACTTTGATAAGAAAGATATCCTGTTAGTTTCATGCGATTGAACCCCTTTTTATGGCTACCTGATTTTTTTCAATTTTGTACTTTACATACAAAAAAAGATAGATTCTAAGAAATGCTAAAAAAAAGTTTTCTTGTATTGAAAAGTTCCATGAAGAATACCTCTTACTCTTATATGATATATGGCTTCGTTCGCGAGAAGAATTCAAAAATTAAATTTCTCAAAAAAATTTGTTGTAAAACTTTAAATTGAGAATATTGGTTTGGTCCGCCTTAAATTGACAAGATGTCCTCCTTATAGAAATACAAAAACAAGAAAATGACAAAATAGAAAAAAGTGAAAAATATGTTGTTTTTTAAGATAAATTTCAAATTTAAACCTAGTTATAACTTCAGAGAAAATTTTTTTCCCGTTTACGAAAATACAAGAATTTCAATTTCCTATAAAATCTAAATTAAAAGAGTCTGAAATTTTAAATCATCATAGGATACGTAGATGAAAATGTACACGATAGCCGGAAATAAGACAAGAAAATATCACAAATAAAACATTTTTAAATTTTTTATTTTTACCGGTTTTATTTATAAAAAGTTAATTTAGTGAATAAAATACTAATATAAAATGAGCTTAAAAAATTATTTCAATTATAGCAAGTGTATTTAATAAAATTATATTATTTCCGCTGAGGGACATAATCCCTTTTTTAAGTAAAAAATTGTTTATATAGCTACGAATTATTCTTTAATTGAATAATTGTTTTTGATTTATTATTGAATTATTATTATTTTATCAAATTTTATTTTATTTAGTTTCAATTTAATTATTTAATTTTTGAGTTTCATTTCATTACAAGTAATAAATTATTCCATTCATTGATTTCGTCCTTGGACATCATTGAAAACTGTTTTCATGTTCAGAGTACTAAGAACAGCAGATAGAAACAAACAAAAATATTGCTTATAATCAGTGTCAAAAAACCTGTGACGATTAGTGGCTATATGATAAAAACACCTTAAGTACGCTAGAAAAATCGCAAAATGGTTACCGAGACCAATCTCGTAGTTGATATCGAGGTAGATCACGAGGAAGATACCGAGGTCAATTACGAAACCAATTTCAAAATCAATCACAAAGTTATTATAAAAATCAACGCCAAAATCAGTATCCAACTCAACCCCAAAACCGGTACCAAAGTCATTCTCAAATTTAGTATCAAAATCAACCCTAAAACTAATTACAGAACTAATAACAAAATTGTGATCAAAATCAACCACAAAATCAAACCTATAACTAGATTCAAATTACAGCTTAAATTCAATGTCAGATCCAACGTCAAATTCAAAATCAAATTAATCCTCTAAATCCATTTCAAAGTACACCAGAAAACTAACGAAATAATCCTCTGGGTACATATCTGAAAAATAATAAGTTTGAAATGCTTCTTGATACAGAAGCGGAAATAAATGTAATAAAACGCAGAATGCTAAGCAATTGATTCGAAAAGAATTCAAATATTTTTTTTGAAGTAAAGGGGATACTGTCAGGTTACGTGCTCACTTTAGGTCAAGTAAATCTGAAATACAATGATTAAGAAGTTATTTTCCAAATAGTATCAGACTCATTTCTAATTAAGAAAACAGAAATTCTAGGAAGTATGCTTTTCGGAATTACCAAGAAAAAATTTTGCTACGTTTCAAGGTGTTTACATTACCAATGCTCTAGACTTCATAAAAAATGGTTTAGTGCTAACAACTGAAATCACTACTGCGGAGTCTACGATAAAACTGATAACACCAGTGTTTAAGGTAATACCATTTGATTTATTTGAAGCGCAAACATATTTTGAAGACGAGGCAAAAGAACACGAAGCATTACGAATCTCGTCTTCAAAAATTTGCGCTGCTCAAACAGTAAACACGTGGCAGCCTTCTGACCATGAGAAACCTAGATTAAAGCTTGTAACAACCATCCGATTCTCTGGTAATACAAAAAAGTAAAAAAAAAACATGTTATTGATTTATTGAAGTTGTTAAAAAACTCGTTTGATCAAAAAGGCATAACTCAAACCATTGCATCTCTATGGGGAAAAGACAATAACATTACAAAAAATTTTATTAAATTAATAGAAGGGGCAAGCTATCATTGCTCACTGAAAGGAATACTTCTAGATCACATAATAGCCAAAAAATATGTATAATTCTAAAAGATCAATCAGTTTTATACCAATGAATAGTTACAATGCCTCACAAAGCTTTCAGACAAAATCCAGGAATTGTTGAGTTTAGTTAAACTTTTAAGAGTAAAATTACATACTTAAAAGGAAAAGACAGACGAAACTGTTCAAAATTTCAATATGAAATTTAGGCAATGTCAAAATGAACTGAAATACGGTTCCCTGAAAAACAGCGAAATAAACCACGGTCTTCAACATCCATATTAAAACCAAGCCCCCTACAAAAACCTGTCAATTCTCAAGAATCGACTGCAGTAACTCAGAGTATAACCCTATTATAAAAAAGTCTAATGAAGTGTCGTTATTGGAATGAAATTTGTCATACAGAAAATCAATGTTTAAAGAAAAATTGCAGCAAAAACCAAAATTCTTCTCATGGCTAGTCGAATACTCGACCATCATAAGTGAGAGGCATTCAAGAAATTCCATACAACGACGAAATAATCACACAAATGCAACAATCAAAAACGAATTCAGCTTGGTATTAGGTTTTAAGGCATGAATTTGAATATTTAGAACACCTCGCAAACGTTAGATCGTTTCTCGGTCTTGTTGGTTACTACAAAAAATGTACTAAACATTTTTCAACAATCGTCGAACCAATAACAGAATTGACCAAAAATAACTGAATTTTCGATCGCAAATGAAGCTGAGAAAAAGCATTTTAGTATTTGGAACAATGTCATTGTACGGCACTAGTTTACTCCACAAATCTATTAGAATTAAATTTCATAATAAGTGAATAACAACTTTCAGATATTGTTTAGTCAATCCGACGATTACAATAATACTGACTGGGAAGAAAATGTATAATAAAATCATCAATCATAAAATGGTCACTGAAAGTAAAAGATCCAACATTGAAATTTTTTCATTGAATACTAAGCTTAGAAAGATATCGATATGAAATCGATTATACTATATTATAAAAATTTACCTAAACCAAGCAAATTCAACGGAAGAAGGGAACAGGGCTAGCAAACATTTCAATCCTATGAGCAGAGTAAAAAATAACAAATCCACTCTATTAGGCTCTGATACTGAATCAATGAGTGGTGTGGAAAAAGATGATGATGATGATGATGATGATGTAGTAGAAACAAGTATAAAAAACAGAAAGGCAAAGTTATGCCTTCCACTTTATCAGGATTCTGATTAAATAAACAAATAATATAAATAGCTTTTAAATTGTTTATATCCTCAAACCAAATGGAAACCAAATGCCGTGGGAAAACTCTAGATCAAATTATCAAATATTCATACAGATAAACGAGATTATGATGAAAGAGCATGGTTAACAAAATTATATGAAGCAGTTTAGTGAATCAAATAAAGAAAGTAAACAACAGTAAAAAATAAAAATCGCTATGGAAAAAAACTGGTTGTTATGAATACCTGAAAAATATTGCAATGCGATACCGCAGCACACGAAAGAACTGAATTTTCGCCATTCGAACTTACCCTTGGCAGGAAAACTAATTTTCCCGTAATATTAGCAATAACTCCATCATTAAAGTACGTAGAACTGGTATTTTTGTGGAAAAAACGTAATTCCACCGAGCGATCGTTTTTTAATCCACATTGATTGAAAACAAAATATATTAAGTAAAGAATGGAAGAGTCCATTTCCTGTTGTTGAAAAAACATACAACAACGATTATTTTGTTCTTATAAAAGAGGAACGCTGTTTTACACATGCAGACGTTCTAGAATTTCTGGAATTATTACTGTAAAATGCTTTAATTACGCAACAGTTTTTGCAGAAGATATTTGTCCAGCATAACTCCAGCACAAGACTTAGAACCTTATCGTCATCGTTGACACAGAAAATATCAACCAAAGGTTTATCAAATTAAGAGAAATCTTCAATACAACTTTGATAATGTGCACAATCTACGCAACAAAATTTAAACTAACATTCATAAAAAAATCGCTTTGAGAAACTAGATAACAATCGCCACATTAGGATTTGTCAGGACTAAAAGATGATTTTCTAATTTTATTAAAAGTGCTTCTAAAAGCCTTTTTGAATCCTATCTCAAAATGACCTCGATCATGTGAATATTGAACTTGTCAACTTATTTTAGAAAAATAAAGTTCTTTCTTTTAGTTTTAAAAAACAAAACGAAATCTTGAAAACATTGCTGAGTTCTGCATCCCATGAGATTGTCTCGTTAAATGAACGAAGCAAGCAGAATATTAAAAATTTTAACCAAGTAACGTATAGTTTAAATTTTACCATGATAAGTGTAGTAATATTGATCCAATTGACAATTTAATTTGATTTATTGATGCATACGCAAATGCTACCTCCCAAAATATTTATAAAAAAACTCCAAACTTTCTAAGAGAGGCACTATCGTAAATACTTAATCAAATTAAAAAGAGAAACTTAGCAACATATAATCGATGTTTCCGAAATAAAAATATCAATTCGAAAAAAATGTTGCTGTAGTTAATTAAAATCGGCCTTGTAGATTTCAATATTTTCTCCATTTTCCGACTAATGAAATCTCTTTCTTGCTCTAATTTCTGAATACGGATTTTTAATGATCAATAAACAAAAAAACCTTGCATGTACTAACTGACAGAGAAACTATCAACAGCTGAAAAAATCTCAATGTCCATAAAATATGTAAACGCAATCAACTATTATATCATATATCAGAAACCCTAAATCATAAATTTCTTTCTTTAAATTTTTTCCAATGCCTCTTGTATAAAATAATGCGTCTTGAAGTCTTCTTGAAGCTCAATTGCGTAGAACATTAGGCTTTCACATGACTAATTTTCTTAATACGCTAGCATTTTTGTTGGTTAAGTTGTTAAGCTTCAAAGCCAGATGTCTACAATTTTCTCGCGAATAGTAGTTACTAGTATTCAGAGTCGTGATTATTGAGGAACGGGTGACCTAATCAATAGGCTTTCTCACTCTCTTCCCTCAATCCTCTTCACAGCGTTCGTCTCACTTCGAGCCGACTCTCTAATTAATTAAGCAGCCACGCGAATGACGAGCAAGTCAAAGTTGATGTGCGGTAGCCGAAAAGGATTAGCTCTGATGGTACCGTTCGTCAGTCCATAATCGGTGCTCCATTTAACAGCTACCGACTTAATTGACCCTAATTGATTCCAACTTGCACCATGGCTATTTTTTACTCAGTCAGGAATTCAAACACAGACATAAAATTTTAATGAGGTCGCTTAAGAGTTTCCAGCACGGACACAAACCCATTTAGTATAAAAGAGAACCTCTGAAGCAATGATATTATAATATCTTTCTCTAAATCTGGTTTCTTTCATTATAATTGTGTATTCTAACATTACTTCACACTCGGTCGGTAACGTCGAAATATATAAGGCTGCATCAAATTGATGGAGTGCAAAGTATTTTTTAAATAAGAGTTTGACTGAAATTAATTTTTTTAGACGAAAGTAGGTTGGCAATTTGGAAAATGTGCGATGTGGCAAAAACAATAGTTAAAACGGAAAAAATGTTTAAATAATTACTAACTATATTAAACTCTTGAAATTCATCATCTTCCTATCACTTATCCCGAAAGATAATAACTTTTCACGACTTTTAGAAGGGAAATTTTGTAAAAAAATAATAACTGCTTAAACATTCTTTAATAGGTGACCAAACTTTAATTCGAAAAAAGCTTATGACATAAATTTATAAATAAATTATATATATGAATTCATTTTCAATTATTTAAATTCATAAATTTATTCATAACGTAAAATTCACAAAATCTTATATTTAATTATTTTTAAAATTGATTTTTTTAATTATAAATTGCAATTACGGAACGTATTTAATTCTCCTACAATGTAGTAGAAATGGTGTTTACAACCTTTCGGGAATCCGCCCTTCAAACATTCAGATTTGGGAAAAAGTTGTTATCTTTAGGGTTTGTATTCTCTGTATGGAATTTCCATACTTGTCAGTTAAATCCAGAATTTTAAAACAAATCGGTTGAATATTATAGGCTTCAGGTCGACTGAACTCCTTAAAATGATAAATTTTGAATGTTTTCTGAATTTGCTGCATAAATTCGCTAAAAAATGAAAAGTGTGTATGTACAAAAGTTATTTATTTTCTAAAAATTCACATTATTAGTGCAAATATTGACCAATTTTTATTAATATTTTTTCTCTTCTTTGTAATTATATAAATTAATTAATTTTGCTTATTCAAATTATATTAATGTATTGAATTCTTAAAGATAAAACCAATAATCTAACGACCAAATTTGGACAACTGACATAAATGTTCCTATTGCAATCTGAAAAAAATTTATTCCTTTTTCCCCTAAGAAAGGAAAAAACTCGTTTTCCCTTTGGACAAAAATAGAAAAGAAAAACGAGAAGGCAACCAACCAACTCCCCTTATTTCTCTTTTTTTTTATTTTGTCTTTTTCATTGTTATTATTATCAAATCAAAATTCAAAGAAACATTTGTTTAAAAAAGAATCACCAACGTTTCGACACTCAAACCTAATGGAGATAAAAAAATATGAAAAAGAAAATAGAAAAAAAATAGTAGGCAGAAACAGCACCGCAACCACAAGGCTCTCTCCCTGACACCAAAGATTCAACACCAGAGAATCAAGTGAAAGTTCTAAAGGCAAACCAGTCATAAACAGACCTGACATATAAATGAGCTCTAATCCAAGTCAGCTAAATTAAAATTTAAGAAATTTAAATGAGAATAAAATGAAATTTAAAATCCTATTAAACGTCCAATAATCAAGTTGATGTAAAGGATTTCCTTGAAATAAAACCAAGAATCTAACAAACAAATTTGGACAACCACCATAAAATCATTTTGACCTATTTTTCTTTCCTCTTTTTTATTTTTCTCCAAAGACAACGAATCTTTTTCTATTCTTTTTCAGGCGAGAAAAAGGAAAAAGCTTCTTTTTCATATTGTAAGAGGAATACTTTATGGTGGTTGTTCAAATTTGGTCGTTAGATTTTTGGTTTATTTTCAGGAATTCTTTACATTAACTTGATTATTGGACGTTAAATAAGATTTTTAATTTAAATTTAACCTCATTTATATTTCTTAAATTTCAACATTAAATTAATCTATATTTTCATAATACCTATTCTGATAACCGCGCTGATAATGCAGACACAGCTAACACTGAGCGTTACTGCTATTGTTATTTGTTTTTGATTATTGTACAAAATATAAACATATAATCAAAAATCTGGCTCTGTCTGCTTCTAGAAAGGATTATGTAAATGACATACGCTAAAAAATCTAACCAAAATGTTCAACGGTGTGGCCTTAAAATTCAGAATCGATTACTCATTCTGATAAAGGCCCTTAAAAGTAAAGGTCAAATCATCGACAACTGAAATTTAGCGGTTGTGAATTCTCTTTTGTTAAAGCATCTTCGACTTTAACGAGCACATTCTCATCACGTGTGTCGTGAGAGAAAAGGGAGAAAAGCAAACTTTTAGATCTAATTCAGGCCAATAATTTTATAAATAAACATTTAATTGTAATTTGTGTATTGTTTTAGAAATTGAACTTGTTTATTTGTAATGTGACTTTTTACGATTAAAGCAAAAACCAATCGCCTTACCAAAAAATAATGTATAACTTATTTGTCAATCTTTTTTGGTAATTAAGTTCTGTTTATTTTATTTTACGATATAAAAAAAACACATAACTATCAAAAAATTATTTGGAAATTTGTAGTTCTATTTAGGATTTACCACTTTTGCGTATTAAGTTTTTTTAATCTTGTGTTGTTTTTTCGGCAATTCAATTTAAAATATTAGTATTCACAAAACAATGAAATAGTTACATTTTCAGTAAAAAAAGTAATTATGACAAAAAATGAAGAATTTGTAACAAATTAGTTTTTAAAGAAGCGATCACATATTACGTAATGTGTTTCGGATTATT
>NC_046661.1:103323359-103324805 GCF_010883055.1 Belonocnema kinseyi | reverse complement strand
TTTTTTTTTTATAAATTTAAAAGTCGGATTAATATTATAAGTTCTGAACTAATTTCTTCGCAACTTTTTTTTTGCCTATCACTGCGCAGGTGGGTCTTGTAATAAGTAGGTGGGGGATTTTCGATGGAAAGGGGGACGTTGAGATCCCCTGGCGAGAAGAAGAGGATGCGGCACGTAGATGCGGATATATCGAGACCTTGCTCAGTTGGCCATTTCCGCGGGTAAGGTATTATTAGGTTGGTAATGACTTAATACCACGCGACTGTGTTAGTTACCCTCTATAGAAAGCGTCCCCCGTGTGGCTTCAAGTTACAACTTTTGATTTTAATGTGCTACCTTGTATGCACTAAATCACCATAAATGCGAGAAAGTAAATCATTTTCAGATAAACTTTACAAAAACAAACCATTTTTTTTAATTAAATTTTTTTCTGAAAAAGATCTTCTTCGCCGCTCTGCTGTGAATCGGACCCAAGAACTTTTGATTACCGGTCGGGTTCTTTCCCTCAAGCTACTAGAGAGATCAAACGAAGAATTTTTTTCAGAAATACATGCATTATTTTAGTATCTAGTCTGGAAATACGTTAAGAATTTCTGTTATTCTCTGATGATTATACATATTCCTTAAAACAGAAAATCCTTGTACTCAAGTACAAGAGTCACGTAACTGTTACAGAACAGAATGTGTTTTAAAAGAGACAGGTTACTAACTAGTTATCAAAATTTCATTACGGAAATCTGTAATTATTCTGTTACAATCCTAGAATGCTGTGATGCACGTTCTGTAACGATAACATGACAGTTACATAACAGTTATATAACAGCAATATAACATTTTAATAACCGTTATCTAACAGTTACATAATAGTTGTATAACAGTTATATACCAGTAATGTAACAGTTACTTTACAATGTCACATAATAGCAATGGAAGAGTAAAATAATAGATACATAAAACATTATAGTTATATAACAGTGTATAACAATGATGTAATACTCAGTGATGTGGTTCAGGCCTGGCAGGACCTGGCGTTGCGCACAGGGGTGATATAAAAACCGAGATTCATAATGACATTTAGAATGGAATTATGCACCGATTTGAGATTGTTTTTTCTCAAAAATAGAGCAATAAAATTTGAAAAAAAACGGTGTGAGTAGATTTAAAACTTTTTGTTCACTTAATTTTTATATTAATACAAGCGGCGAAAAAAGTGTCGATTTTTTCTTTTAATTTATAATGTTTTAATGTTTTAATTATTATTATTATTATTTTAAAAAACATTCCAGTGTTAAAATGTTGTCACAGGCTTATACTGCCCAACATGTCGAAGGAATTTTTTAGTTAGAGATGGATTTTTATTTGATCATTTTTGCACGGGACTGTCCCGGTATATATCATCAGTCACGGACGCATTTTTATAATGCAATCAAGTGATCTGATGAAAGC
>NC_046661.1:103322098-103323259 GCF_010883055.1 Belonocnema kinseyi | reverse complement strand
AAACAATATATACAGGTAGCAAAGCGAGTGTAAGAGTGAATGGGAAACTGAGTGACTGTTTCGATATTATTCAAGGAGTTAGACAAGGATACGTTATGTCTTTATGGTTATTTATATTATTTATCGGCAACTGTTTAAGAATGGCTCTCTTCGACGAAGAGGGTGTGGATCTCGAAACAGTAAGGGTACGAAGGTTAGCGTTCGCAGATGATAAGGTTTTTATGGCAGAGTCTATCGAAGACCTACAAAGAATGTTGAATAAACTAAATGCAAGCATGAAGAGCATGGGCCTCGAAATTAACGCAAATAAAACAAAAACTATGGTGTTCGAAGGAAAGAGTGAGAAAACACTATGCAATATTTTATTAAAGGATGAGGGAATTGAACAAGTTGATAAGTTCGTGTAACTTGGTAGCTTATTTACTAGGGACGGGAAGATAGATGAGGAATTAGACGAATAAATGAAGGTAAGAAGGTTATTGGTAGAGCAGGTCCCCTTATCAGAAGTAAAAATATATCAAATAAAGCTAAAATGGCAATACATAATTCTATATTTGTACCGACTGTACTATACGGTAGCGAGACATGGACTTATCAAGAAAAAGATAAGAGTAAAATAAACGCAATTGACAAGAGATTCATGCGCATAATATGCGGAAAAACTCTAATGGACAAAGTAAGTAACGAGATAATTCTAAAAGAGTGTGGTGCAGAAGAGATGCTAGTAGACACATGGGAAAGAAATCGGTTAAGATTGTTCGGACATGTTGCGAGAATGCCAAATGAACGACTAACGAAACAAGTGTATCAAGGTAAAGTAAATGGCAGCGTGCCCAGAGGTAGACCGCGGAAAGAATGATTAAAATGTGTGAATGAGACTCTACTTAGAAGAGACATAAGAAGTCACAGAAACACGAGAGCCTGCATGAAAAAATGCATGGACATAAAAGAAGCTAGACAAGTATGCCAGGACAGGAAAGTATGGCGGCAGATAGTTAATAAAAAGAGTGTCAGTAGAGTGAATGACGCCTGAAACAAAGACCTTGGCTATTAATGGATCCAAGTGGGGAACCTTACATAAAGACTTCGTGAGGTTCTTCGCTTGGGGTGATTGCTAGAGAGATTGATCAGCAACCTGGGTCGGAGCAGTGTTGCGGAACG
>NC_046661.1:103314974-103321998 GCF_010883055.1 Belonocnema kinseyi | reverse complement strand
CCCCCGAAAGGGATATGGCTTAATGGTGTAATAATAATAATAATTTTTTTTTTAAATAATAATAATAATAAATAATGTTTACTTAAACAACACCGAACGAAAATAATACCAGAAAGAGTTTTAAAACAAATTTAAGAACAAGTAAAATAAAATGTAAGAAATGTACCATATCCAATTAAAAAATAAAAAATTTTAAAAAAGTCTAGACAAATAAACGACAATTTTCAAAATATTTCTATTGTTCATCGGTTTTGTATAATTTAAATTTTGTATTTAAAACTCAAAAGAGGGGTGAGATGATTCCAAAATACCCCTTAGATAATGAAATCAATAGATTGTCGTAACTGAAATATAGCATTTAGTTAAAAACATTCATAAAAGAAAATGTTTTCATAAAAAATTTTTTAAAAATTATTGGTTTAATGATATGAAAATCCTCCGGAATAATAAGTAAAACAGATTTCTTGAACTGAAAAATCATATTTATTTTCAAAACATCGATAAAAAAATATACAAAGAATGGTTTAAAAACAAATTAAAGAAAAATAAAATAAAATATAAGAAAAGTACTGACCTCAAAGAAATATTCAATAAAACAATTTAATTCTTTTAAAAACTAATAATTGAAGAATACTTTTGAATTAAAATCAGAAATATTTTCTACAACGAAAATACAAGTTATGCAAAAGACTTATTTAAAATACAAAATATATTTTCCCAAATGGAAAAAAGTCACTCTGTGTATTAAGCAGCATGATATCATTCAATTTTTGAAAAGCATTCAATCATACCAAAATTAGTTTAAAACATTGTTCAGGATATTAAATTAGTTATTAAAAATATAATTTCAACTTCAAAACTATTTTAGATGGATCAAAAAATTAATATTACGTTTTTTTTCTTTTTGTTGACATTTTATCAAGTTACTCTAAAAATTATTTATTTATATTATTATTATATAAAATAAGCATTCATCTTTGGTAGTCTAAAGTTTTTATCAATATTTTAAACTATTTTTAAATCAAATTTTTAAAAATAACTTGAATAAACTGCAGTGTGGTAGTAAAATTTTGCTTCGATGAACTTAACCGCGATCAGGCTGCCACATCACCAGCTTGACCTAACCAAATCGGGCCCAGATCGAGGCGTATGTTGCATTCCCTGTCTGGCGCTAATCAGAAAATTTTAGCAAGATATTTATTTCAATACAAATTCATTTCCATAAAAAAAATACTTTAATAAAAATATTTATTTAATAGACATTGATTTCTTTGTGAAAATATCCCGATCTGGCACGCATAGGGAATGGAATGCACGCTCCGATTGGGACTTGATCAGATCAGGTCGGACCCTAGTTGAGTCTGACCGCTAATCGAACAGCCTGATCGGGTTCCGACTCGGACCACGACCAAATTATGGTAATTTTTTACACGATTATTCGAGTATTGTTTTGCCTGGGATAAAATGTGTACTTCGATACCTCAATAGTTGCTTATTTTTTTGTTATTTTCGTTGTTTAGAAAGTGTTTATGAGTGTCCATGATTGAGGAAGTTCCGTCGTAAAAAATAAAAATCGATCGCTCCAGGTCACTATTTTCGAAGGCAGCTGCTGTTAACGAGGCGAAGCCAATACTTTAAGTATACGTTATCTCTCAGTGATTGATCCACCTTGGGCATGATTTACTTTCTTTCTATCTTTCAAGGGTTCTTAAATTGAAGAATTCGCGCCTCTACCCAAAACTTGTATTCCCTTGAGAGTTTTAGCAATTTATAAATTGTTTCAAATTCATCTAAAATTAATTTAAACAAATTATCATTTCCAAAATTTTATTGGAATTTTAGTTTTTAGTTTATCAGACGGTGACTTTTTGAGAATCAATAAAAACAAAGCCGATTTTTAAAATCTTAAGTGCTTTCCTATTTAATAAATAAATATAAAATAAAAATTGTTTGATTCTTGAAGAGTACTTTTATCTACAAAATATTTAGACTACTTCAATTAGAACTTTAGAAGTTGAAAAGTGTATACGTAGGTATGCATGTAATAAATAAAATTGATAAAGACTTAATTCAATAAAAACTGATAATTGTTTAAATAAAAAAAGATGAGTTGTCAAACAATTGTTGAATTCTTAACTAAAAAATATAAGTTTGCAATCAAAACTGGAAGAGTGTAATTTTAGTTTAAAAAATTAATCTCCAGTTTATAAATGATACATTTCGTACCAAAAATAAAATAGATAAATTTTCAGATAAAAAATAATTTGGAATAAAAAAAAGTAATTTTTAAATAAATAGTTACATTATGAAGCAAAGAGGTGAATCTTCAAAAAAAATTCGTTCTCAATCAAGTAAATGAACTTTGAACAAAGAACGAATTTTCAACAAAATACATGAATTATCACCGAAATTGTTAAATTTTCTATTTAAAAGGACGAATTTTCGGTATGATGATCAACTATTTAATAAAAAATATACAGTTTTTACCAAATAGCTGATTGTTTTCAATAAAATTGTTCAGTTTTAAAGCAAAAAAAAAATTTGAATCAACATGATCAATCTTCTAAAAGAAAAACGAATTTTTAACAAAGGAGTGTAAAATCTAACGAAGCAGTGCAATTTTTAACTAAAAAGATAGATTTTCAAGGGCAAATGCAGTAGTTGAATATTAAGTTATAAATTAATCTTTAAACAAAATAGTTAAATTTTCAACTAGAAATATTATTTTCCACCAAAGGCATTTATTTAAGCCAAATAGTTGATTTAGTTACAAAAATACATAGATTTATCTAACGAAATTGGAATAATTAAGCTTCATGTTAAAAAAGTAATTTTTTACTAAAAAAGACGAATTTTAACAAATTAGTTCAACGTTCAAACAAGAGGTATAGTTCAGTTGAAAAATAAACTGTTACATGCTAAGTAGAAAAATTATATTTTTTTGTTGAAAACTTCATTATTTGACTTAAAATTCAACCGCTATGTGAAAAATAATTTTTGATTAAGGATTCATAATTATAGTTGGAAAATTAACTACTATTTGCTTTAAAATTAACTTTATTGTAATAATTCTATGTTATTTTAGAAAATTTATACTTTTGGTCGAAAATTAAACAACTTTGTTAAAAATCTTTGTTTTTTTTGTTCAAATTTGTTTTAACCTGTATATTGGATAATTAGGAAATTCGCCTTTTCTATTAAACATTCTTTTTGGTCGAAAATGCATCTTTTTGGTTAAATATTTAATAATTTTGCTGAATATGACTTCTTTTTCTTTTGGAGTTATTTTTTCTATCAGACATTTTGTCTGAAAATTTAACTATGACATTTTAGATTGAAACTTCATTCTGTAGATTGTAGAAGTTAAAATTCAAATGATTGGTAGAAAAGTCATGTGTTTGGTTCAAAATTCATTCTTTTGGAAAAAAAATTAATCTTGTTTTGTGAAAATTCATGCTTTTGGTTGAATATCCAACTATTTGGTGAAAAATTATATAATTTTTAAAAACTCGTCTTTTTAAGCAGAAAATTATTCTTGTTTGTTGAAAGTTCAAATTTTTGGTTGAGAATTCAGCTATCTTGTTGAACATTCATCTCTTTTATGGAAAATTATATTTTTTGTTAAAAATTCGCTTTTTCTAATTTAAAAATTTTCAATAAAAAAAATGTTTGAAAGCATTCGATTTTTTAGTTTAAAAATTTTACTTTTTTTTAACTCGTCTTTCATGGTAAAAAAGCCATTCTTATTGTTTGAAAATAAACTTGTTTGACGAAAATTCAACTGCCCTTTTAAAAGTTTGTCTTTTATCTTGGATATTCAAATGTTTTCTTGAATTGCAATCCTTTTCGTTTTGAAAATTCGACCATTTTATTGAAAATTTATCGTTGTTGAATATTCAACTATTGGGTTAAAATTTTTTAAATTAAAAAACAATTGAATCCCCTATTGATTAAAAATGTATTTATCTTGGTTGAAAATTAATTTTTCTGTTAAAAACTTACTTCGATTTCTACAAAATTCGTCTTTTTGGCTTGAAAATTTTACTATTCCGTTGAATCTTTAACTATTTTCCGGAAAAGACTCGTTTATTTTACTGTGAAGTTCATCTATTTGGTTGTTAATGAAATTTTTAATGTTTGAAATTTATTTATTTTTTTTAAATTCATCTAATCATATTGAAAATTTATTTTTTGAATATATGTAGCACAATTTCAAAAAAAAAAAAAAAATCGCAAAAAATTTTGCAAACATTTCTTAGCGCTTCTTATTTAATTTCTCAAATTTCCTGAAAAAATGACAAAAAATTTTTTGATGTTACGCGCACCTGGCCTTAAGTAGATTTTTTCGTGTGTAGAAAACATTTTGTCGAAAATTCGATATATTTCGGCTTGAAATCTTAAGACTTCAAAATATTTCGTATTGATTTCAAAATGATATGTGCATTAATTTTATCTACAATAATTTATAACCGTTAACCAACGACTATGTTTATTTTTAGGGGAGGGAGCAAGATAAAAAAAGCTTAAAATTAGTGACGTTTATAAATAAGCCATAGCTGAACAAATTTTCCGTTTGACAAGAAAGTGGTTTGGCGCCACCAGGCTTCTATGAAAAGTACTCTGGTGGCGCCAGGTGCCGCCAGGCTTTAAATGCGACACTAGTTATCCTTGGGACATTCTATTGCTGTGAGGGAAGAAACGAAAATTCTTCAGTTTTGATTGAACCTTTGGTTGTTCAACTCAACGCTCTCTTAGCTATTATTTTCCATTTCACTACATATACGGAGTGTGTATACACATTCCTGTCAATTTGCTGAAAGAGGATGGGGGAGGAGATAAAGAGGGTTACGGAAACCCCACGTCGATAATCCCGTAATAAGATATTAATGTCGGCAATCTCGGTCTAGAACGTGACTTTAGGGCTGCCCTCCTATGCAAAGACTCGTTGACTCGTAAAAGGAGGAAGAGAAAAGGTAGTACCGGTTGCGAAGGGCGCAGTGGAAGGGGGAACCCCACACGAGATAATAACTTCATACGAAGTGCCGGTGGTCTCCCGAACACACCATAACAACACATCCAATGCGGTGGTGAAACACCGTGGGCCCAACTTTATAAGGTGGAAAGTAATAAAATGATACACGTGTCTGAACGACTTTTTAAAAGTCATTTTATCATATTTTTAGGATCAAGAGATACATGAAGAGATCTACTTTATCTACTAGGTGAATTAGCTTGTTAAATAGTTTTGGTGGCGCTGGCCACGATCTACCAGTTAACGTCCGCTGGGGGCGCCACAATTTTCCTCAACACCGATAAGTCTACGTAGAGATCTTCTAGCAGAGATGAGACGCAAACTCACACAGGCTTACATAGACTTGACACTGCGCATCGCGATAAGTCCGGAACCAGAAGT
Organism: Belonocnema kinseyi; assembly: GCF_010883055.1. NCBI lineage: Eukaryota > Metazoa > Arthropoda > Insecta > Hymenoptera > Cynipidae > Belonocnema > Belonocnema kinseyi. The sequence goes on along the minus strand of NC_046661.1, from coordinate 103,316,585 downwards.
CCTCATGAAGGGCCAAAAGTGTGATACGCGTTCACGTTCAATGCGTCCATCGAAAGATTTACGATTGATATACGACTACAGGCGAGACAAAAAAGTTAATTTGGTTTTAGATGAAAAGGCAGAATACATTGATAAATCCTGTTTCATGGTATCAGAAAATAAGAAAAAAGGTCCGGAACGAAACTTATTTTACCAAAAAGACGATTAAAAAAACCTGAATTTTCAACTAAAAATGTAATTTTCAAAATAGAAATCGCACAGTTATATTTTCATTTAAAGAATGAATATTTTCAACATATAAATAATTCTTAAATACATAAGATAAGTTCTCAAGCAAAAAACTAAAATTTTCATTAAAATAATGAATCTTCAATTTAAAAAAATGACTTTTAACCAAACAGATAAGTTTTCAAACAAGGACATTATTTTCCTTCACAAAAAAAAAGATTTTTTAACAAAATATATGTATTTGTAACTAAAAAAGATAGATTTTTAACCAAAAACAGAATAGTTACATTTTAAGTTCAGACAGTTAATTTTCAATAACAGAAATTAATGCTCTACTAAAATGATGAATTTTAAACCAAAAAGATTAATTTTCTAACAAGAAAGTCCAATTTTCAACGAAAAATTGGGTAATTTTCATATTTTAAGCCAAAGGTGAAATAGTATATTTTCAGTTAAATAATTAATTTTCAACCAATAGTCACGAATTTTTAACGTAACAGTTCAATTTTGAAATGAATAATTAAAATTTTTTTCAGATTCTACTAAAGTTTCAAGACAAAAGGTGAATTTTCAACCCAATAGATGATATTATTGACTAAAATGATAAGTTTTCGACCAAAAGGATAAATTTAAACGAAAATTATCCATTTTTTTCTACAAATATATGAATTTAATGAACAAACTGGTTAAATTTGTAACCAAAAAGGTAAATATGTTAACAAAAAAAAAAAGAATCTTCAACCAAATTTATGAATATTTAACCAGTAAGATAAAGTTTCTACCTAAAAAGAGACATTTTCTTTAGAAATTAGAAATATTTACCCCAAAAGCTGAATTTTTAACCAAGTAGTTTAACTTATAACAAAAAGGGTGAAATTATAATCAAAACGATTAATTTTTTAGAAAAGAAGTCGAATCTTTAACAAAAAATATATATTTCCAACCAGAAAGAATAATTTTCAAATAAAATTATGAATCTTTCCCTTAAAAATAAATGTTTAACAAAATAACTAAATTTTTGACCATAAAGATGAATTTCCAAACAACAAGATCATTTTTTTACTAAAAAGATGAATTTTTAACAAAATAAATCAATTTTCAGTCATAGAAATAAATTTTTACAAGAAATGATTAATCTTTCACGGAACTAAATGAATTTAAAAAAAAAATTGAATTTGTAACCAAAAAGATTAATTTTTATCTCAGAAGATTATTTTCTAAAAAAGAGACAAATTTTCTACAAAAAAGATGGATTTTCATCCGTAAACATTAATTTTCTACAAAGTATATGAATTTTTAATCAAATAGCTGAATTTGCAACTAGAAAAAATATTAATTTTCAACCAAAAATTGAACTTGTGAATTTTTAGCTATGGAAATTAT
>NC_046661.1:103308275-103314874 GCF_010883055.1 Belonocnema kinseyi | reverse complement strand
CAACAAAAAACAAAAAACGAATTTATCTTAAAAATGAATTTTCCGCGAAATGGCTGAATTTTTAATACTTTCTAAAAGAAGGAATTTCAACAAAATGCAAAAAAATTTTGACTAAATAGTTAAATTTTCTGTCAAGAAGATTAATTTTCAACCCAAAAAGTATAATTTTCAATAGAGTACATAAATTTTTAACAAAGTAGAAAATCAAATTGCTTTTTGTTCCGCTAATTCTTTTTGGTTGTATACTATACTGGTATACTTTTGTTTTTGGAATTTACATTTTCTGTTTAGAAATGTTATTCTGTAGCTGAAAATGCAACAATTCTGATGAAAAGCCTTCTTCTTTTAGTCAAAAATTATTTTATTTGAAATACTTGTTTTTAAAGTAAAAAACCCACTGTTTAGTTAAAGAATATATGTGCGTTAAATATTCAACCATTTTTTAACAATTTTTGTCTGTCTTCCGTGAAAAATCTATCTTTGTTAAAAATGTATCTCTTTTTTTTTTAAATTCAACGGTTTTGCAGAAAATTAAAAAATGCTATGTAAACTATTTTTTTTCTTATTTTGTGGCCGTAATATCAACTATTAAATTTTTATCAAAAGTTTATTTATTTGGTTGGAAATTGAACTATTACATCTTTGGTGAAAAATGTCTCTCTTTTGGTTCGAAATTCAACTACTTAGTTGAGCATTTAACTACATAGTTTGCTGAAAATTGATTTTTTTTGTAAGAGTAATTATTTTAGTTTTAAATTCATCTCTTTAGTTAAAAATTAGTTTTATTTCTAAATTTATCCATTTGATTAGAAATTTTACTATTTTGTTAAAAACACGTTGTGTTTTTTAGTTTAATTGAACTATTATTGATCTAAAATCGAAATATATTTTGGCTGAAACATCAATTAACATCATTAGTGATTCACCTCTTCGGTTGAAAATTTAATTATTTTGTTGAAACTTTTCTGTTTTTTGTTGTTTTAAAACTAACTTTGTTAACGGAAAATTCAACTAGTCCAGTTTTAGTGGAAAATTGGTCTTTCTTGGATGAAGTTCAACTTTCTTATTAAAAATGTAACTTATTAAAATAACCGGTTTTAGTTGAGGATCTAAATATTCCGTGAAACTTGCTATTTTTTTTCGTTGAAAATTAATTTTTAAAAATTGAAATCTTAAATATTAATTTTTTTTCTAAAAAAATTAATTTTTTAGTTGATAATTCGTAGTTTGTATGTAAAATGTAACTTTCCCGGTCAAAAATTAATCTTGGTGGTTGAAAATTAATTTTTTTAGTTGAAAATTGAACTATTTGGTGAAAAATTCTTTTATTTTGTTAAAAGTGCAATATTTTTACTGTAAATGTTAGAACCATGAATCTATCAAAATTAAATTATATTAACTTTATTTCAAAGAATTTATTCACCTGTTTTTGTTTCGTTGAATATTGATCTGTACAACTGAACAATGGAAAATTAGTTTAAATAAAATTGAAGAAGTTAAAAACGATGCAAATTTTAATCCAATTAACTTTTCTACAATAGTTTTTTGTCTCTATATTCGATATGTAGGCTAAAGCCAGACATGTTCCGATTTACTCACACACTGTCCCGCTTTCCCCCACACTTTCTCATATTGCCCCCAGACTGTGTTACTTTGCCTCGATTTACGGCAAATAAATATAACGAATTTGTGGCTGAAAGTGCATGCATTGTTTCTACGCCACTGAAGTGCACACATGAGCGGAGAAGCTCTCACAAGGAGGTGTAGGTACATGGGGGCATGTACTGCAAGGCATGCAGCGATCGTGTAATAAGATATTGCGAGAACGAAGCCGCGAGAGCCGACGGGCAAACTGAGGAACGAAGCCGGTGGTCCTGTGATTTCCACGCCGTGCCAACCTAGGATAACGTCGTTGACTGTCATCATCAAGTTCCCCACGTGTTTTCCCTCTACACAGTTATGGCTAAATATACCCACGCTTATCTTGTCCTGTCTATTTGCATTGTCTTCTTTTGACATTCCAAAAATTGCAGATATCATCTACAACTTCAGTGCAGCAGCTTTTCTAATTAAGCGTAATAAAGTAGGAGTGAGCCGATAGGCGACCATTATTAATAGGTGGGATATTCATGTTTTAGGAATCGTACAAACTTTTAATCGAATAAGCGTCACAAAAAGAAGTTTTGTATCATGGAGAGTAGACATAACGAGAGCAAACTAGTTTAACCGAAAATAAGTTCATTTTGTCGTATGATAATAGTTACAATTTTTCACGACGTGGCGCTACTGTGGGACATGCAGAAATGGCCTGTCATGACAACACCTTAGGGTGGTGTCCCATGATTGCAGATTTGCATTGCGTAATGCGTTAATTCACTAGACATTTCAGCCAATAATAATCTCCTAGTCACTCAGAGAAACACTGTGATTGAAATGTATAGTGATTTCACGCAAAACGCAACGCAATTTTGCCGTCATGGTACATCCGACAGAAAGCTGCTTGTTTGTTGTGAACTGTAATTACGGGATTTTGATCTCTCTCTGTCTATACCCTTTGACTTATATCTTTGTAGATTTTTTGTCGTTGTCCTTTTTGTTCCACTGCAAAAGCTCAACTATAAACTACGTTACCAATAATTGGTAAAGTAGTTTATGAACGCTCACTACCAAAGTTATTTTTGGCTATTTTCATCACCCTTCCCAACTTCCAGCGCCTTCAAAAATGTATTTTTGTCAAAAAAATTTAATTTTTGACCAAAATACGAATTTTCGAACTGAAATACGAATTTTTAGCCAAATACAAGAATTTTCTACCAAATAGGTGAATTTTCAAATTAAAAGATAAATTTGCAACCAGTTCTATATAAAAAAATACACTTTCTACAAAATAGTTCAACCCTCAACTAAGTTGATTAATTTTCATTAAAGAATATTAGTTTTTTATTTTTTAAAAAGTGAATTTTGAACGAAATACATAAATTTTCTAGTAAAACAGATTTATTTTTAACGGAATAGGTCAGGTTTCAACCAAAAAGGTTCTTTTTTTACCACAAAATTCAATGTTCTACCAAAAAAGATAAATTTTCAACTAGTTTTGTTTTGGTTTAGTCTAGAACCGTTTTTTAATAGGGTAATCAACGAGCACGACTTTTATTTTTGGTCTGATAAAACCACAACGACAATAAAAACAGCAACAGCAATGTCGTTATCAGCGAAAGAAACAACAGCACTAACAACAGGGATAGCTGAAATGACAGCGGCAAGAGCGACAACAACGAAAAAAAAACGATGGCCACATCTACAAGAAAAAAAACGCACGAAAAAAAAGACAACACCAGCAACGAGGAAACCAAGAACTACGGCGGCGAAAGCGAAAACTTAAAAACAACAACTAAAATACAATGACAACGACGAAAACAACAAAGTAAACCACAATAGCAACGGCAGCGACAATGACAACAAACACGACGACAAAATCAACGACGACAATAACAACTACGACAACAGTAACCATAAAAACATGGACGAAAAAAACTACAACAACGAAAAAAACAACGACGACGACCAAAGCAACAACGGAAGCCACAGTAGCAACGACAGCGACAACGACAAAAACAACGACGACGACCAAAACATCAATGGTAGCCACAAAAACAACGATAAGAACAACGACAAAAAAAATACAAAAACAATAACGAAAAAACAGAGGCGGAAATAAAATCACAAGGACGACAAAGTCAATGACTTTGACAAGGACGACAAAGTCAATGACTTTGACAAGGACGACAAAAAACAACGAAAAAACAACGACGATATAAATAATGGCCACAAAAACACCGATGGCGGAAACATAAACTATCAGAACAGCAACGGTGACAAGAAAAACGACACAGACCAAAAAAACAACGTCAACCACAATAACAACGACAGTGACAATAACAACTGCAACAAAAATAATTACAACACAAAAACTACGACAACATTAACGATAAAAACAGAGATAGAAACAAAAACCACAACACCAGTGATGACGGCGAAAGCAACGAAAAAAAACGACAACAACAAGTGAGACGACCACAATAACATCGTCAAAAACAATACTAACGTTAGCGACAATAACAATGACTACAAAATAAACAACAATGACAAAAGCCACGACGGCAAAAACGTAAACTACCAGAAGAACAGCAATGATGAGGACAAAAACAACAACGTCAATACAATAGCAATGACAGCGACAACGACGACAACAAAAACTACGCTAATAATAACAACAAAACAGCGACGGAAACATAGTCAACCACAACAGCAACGACAGAAATGACAACAATGACGACATAAGAAACGGCGACAAAAGCAACGACAACAAAAACATAAACTACCAGAACAGCAACGTAGACAACAGCAACGATGATGACCAAAGCCACAATGTCATCCACAATAACAATGACAGCGCCAACGAGAATAACAACTAAGATAAACACAATGACGACAACAATAACGAAGAAAACAGAGACGAGAACGGAAGCTAGAACAAGAACGACAAAACATCGTCAACAACAATAGCAACGACAACAACCGCAACAAAAATTTTTTTTAGTAAAATTGTAAATAAAAAAAATTATGACTGACCGATAAAATAGATGTTACCTGAAAAAGTCTTCTGATAAATGGGGTTCTTTTTGAGTCATTAGCAGTCGATTTCATACAAAAACTAGATCCATATGTAGACCAAAAGTCAAGCTGGAAATTTTGTTATAAAATGGTTTGAAAAATAAACAATCATTATTGTATGGTAAAGTAACATGAGTTTTAAATTTGTATATACAATTGTTATAATCTACAAAATTAATTTAGCATTTTAATGTTTAATAAGGTAAGGATTTTTCTAGAAAATTTGAAATTGATTCCTTTCAAACAAAAAATCTACCGGTTTAAAATTGATAAAAATTTGTAGTTACATGCTTTTCCCGGTTTAGGCAATTAACCATTGTTATGAGGTATTAACAAATCGTACATTATATGTACTGTCAATGTAATTTTTTCAAGTTTGTTAAAGGAACGAAGTTTTTAGAGTATTGTATGGTTAAAATAAGCATTTGTTTATAAAAATAACAATTACCTTGGATTAAAAAAAGGTATTTTTGACATATATCTGGAACAGCAAACAAAAAAATAAAGTATCCAAGTATTTTTAATCTTGAAGTAGCACTTTAATTCACTAATTTGTTTTTAAATTTTTCGAATTTTGTTTGTTAAATTGTTTCGAATTGTTCGAAAATCATTTCTTTTGAAAGGGTTTCTTAACTTAAGATTATATTTCTTCAGCGGGAAATTTTTATTTTTATTTAATAGAAACTTTTTTGGCAGAAATAAATTATTAAAGTTAAATCTGAAACTTCCGTTTGGTTTCTAAACCATTACTTAGTAACTTAATTTAATATATGAAATTACGAAATATTTATATTTGGAAAGGTCAGCAGAAAAATTCTATCTAATGTACATCTGTTGCAAATTGTTATTTTGTTTATTATATAAGAAAAACCTATTATTTTATTGTCTTCTTTCATAGTTTTGTTTATTGTTTATTCGCAAAAACAGACTAACGATTCACACAGCGTACTTGAAAAGTCTTTTCTTATTCGTCGCGACTGTCTCGAGTTCTGCTTGTAACGAGACAATAATTATAGCTTTTCCGGTTCCATTTTCCGGATGCTGCACCACTTCAATTAACGACTATGCATACCCCTTGCTTATCACCAAGCTTCTTGCTCGGTTAATTTTAATTGCAAGAGCGTTCAACACCGTGACCCCTGGATAGTTCAGGCTGACCTTTATTATTCTCAATATTTAATAGAAACAAAGCAAAAAAGAGAGCTTTCACCCTTGAACTCACATTCTATGTCCTTTAATTTGAACATATTACTCCTCACCTTTGACCTTTAACTTCAAACCTATGGCATCGAACATGTGGCCTGTTATCTCTGAGCTTTCGCTAATGACCTTCGATCCTTAGATTCGACACTTACCTCTTATATTGGCATTTGAAGTTTTACCTATGACATTGAAAACATGATATCTGTCATATTTCCATTCATTTTGTCATATTATCTTTAAAATTTGACTATGACCTTCTGGCTTGTGACTTTTGATCTCTCATATTTGATATTTAACATTTAATATTATGACCTTTGAAACATGAAATCTCTTATATGCCATTTCATGTGGAAGTATTATCACTAACCTCTGGCCTTTAACTTCTGACCTACGACCTCTAAGATGTGTCCTCTTATTCCATAGCTTTCGCCACAGACCATTGACCCTCTCAGCTTTGACTTACTTCTCTTCTATACGACCATTTGAACTTGGACCTATATATATATATATAGGTTCCTCTCGAAATGTTACCTCTAAAATTTGAATTTCAACTTATCACCTTTGACTTCAAATATTTGATATTTTACATTTGAGCTTTGACCTATCACCTTTGACAAAAGACTGTTGCTCATAAATTAGCAAAGATTTTAATGTTCAACTAATCTTCTTTATTAAAAATGTGTCCCCTAAGGGTTTACATGACTTCGATTCCTTACAATCTT
>NC_046661.1:103262755-103308175 GCF_010883055.1 Belonocnema kinseyi | reverse complement strand
TGTTCGTTATCGAATTTTCGGCACCAGCTGACAAAAACATCATAGCCAATGAGAATGAAAAGAAAGAGAGGTATCGAGACCTTATAAGGGAGTTGCAACGATCGTACCCAGAATATTCTGTTAAACTGATCGTCCTTATCATCGGCGCTCTTGGAGGTGCCCAGCGTTCACTTGCTAATAGCCTAAAAAGTATCCCTGCGTGTCAACAATATGCTAGAACACTTGCGGGAAAAATGCAGAAGGCGGTTGTCCTTGGGTCGCTCCGTGTTCTTAGGGTCCACGAGGCTTTTGCTGGGTCGTCGTATTGATTCCTTTACAGACTGTAACCACCTATCTCACGGTTGTGAGACGCGGTTATGGCTGAAATTTTACCGCGATTTCGCTGGAAGCGGGTGCAATTTTTCAGATTAGCACCCGCTCCCGGCGAAATCCTGCGGTTGTCCTTATGACAAATTTTTAATTATATATATATATTTTTTTTATAATCTTATCCTTTATGTTTAGACACTTATTTACAACTATTTACATAAATTCTTATATCCAGTTCGTTACCTCTATTTTCTGTGATAGCGCAATTTAGGACTTATTAGCAAACGAGTAAGCGAGCGAACGAAAGCAAGAGTGCAAGCGAGAGAGAAAGAGCATGAGAACGCAAACTAATCTTAGTCTACTCAACTCTTACATTACCATTACTTAGAATCTTTACGCTTCTAATATAAGCGACTTCCGTTTCCTTTTTCTTTCACTTTATTTATACCTTCATTAGCCTTTTTTCACATGCATTCTTTCAATCTCTCTCATTTGCTCCCCTATCACCCTCTAACTTCTTCATACATTCTTATCCTAATCCATGCTTCCCTAGATTCTTAACCATATTCTCTTGCCAGCCTCCTCCATCTTCCATTCCTCTCCTACATCCTTCCCACACATGCTCCTATGTTTCCTCCTTTCGTTCACATATTCTACACTTTCTGTTCTCTTTTTTTCCCCAGTACATCCCCTCCCTTACTTTTTTCCTAATCTGAATCTTACTATCCTTGTCCACCTTGTCTCTCCCCATATCTTTTCTAAATACTTTGGTACTTCTTCCTTTTTTATCATCTCATACCATTTATTGTATTTTGATTCCTAAATCATCCCCCATCTTTCTGTTAATTGTCTTTCCATCTCCTTCTTTTCCAATTATTCATAGTTTGCTCCTGTACCGTCTTCTTTTTCTCCAGCAATTTAGAACTCCCTCCTTTCTTCTTCTCATCTCGATTATTTAATCGCTCTCCCTCTCCTGTCTTCTACCACCATCAAATACTTTCTCGCCAACTCCCCTTCCTTTCCCTCCCTAAGCTTCGTCTCAAATTCCCATGCCCTTTTTCCCGCTCTAATACTTAACTTATCCCTTTGAGCTTCTTCTCTACTTATATATCCTGGCGTCCTCCAGTCTGCCCCTAGTGCCCAGAATATATACATTCCTTGTAATCTCTCAATATTTTTCCTTTCTTTTCATCCCCATATCTCTCCTCCATAACCTAATACCGGCCATACCAGCGTATCAAATAATAACATTATTCTTCTCTAATTTTTGTTAACCTTTTTTTTCCTATTCTCCATATCATTTTCATTACTCCTGTTGATTTTTTTATCCTTTTTTTGTATGAGTTCTATGATCTCCATTCATTTGCAAGATATGTGCCTAATATTTAAACTCTTTTCCTTCTTCTAACTTTATTCCCTTCCATCTCCCTGTCCATTCTTTCTTCCTTCACCCTACGTTTCTAAACCTCATTATCTTTGTATTTTCTACATTTAAATTCAGCTTTCTCCAATCAAAGTATTTCTCTAATCCAGTAATTAATCTCGTCATCCCTTCTTCATCCTCTGACATCAACACTATGACGTCTGCGTATGCCAGTGTATATATCTTTTCCTTCTCTATCCTAACTCCGCCCCAACCTTTTCTCCTTATTTCTTCTTTCAAGTCTGATATTAATATATTAAATAAAAGTGGGCTCAGAGGACGTCGTTGTCTCACGCCTCTCATTAAGCAGAAACTATCTCCTACCTGCTCTCCTACCTTTTACCCTGCTTTTTGTCCCTCTAAAAATTTCAGATACTCTCTTTATTAATCCCTCTCTTATCCCCTTTTTTACAATAACTTTTTCTATTTCGCCTCGGTCTAATGAGTCAAACGCCACCTTTAAGTCCACGAATATTGCTATAATTGCCCCCCTTTCCCTTTTAATCCTCTTATTTAGTCGATAGTTAAGAACATATATGTTGTCCATTACCCCCATTGCTTTTCTAAACTCTGTCTGATTCGGTGGCTGGATCTTTTTTTCTTTAACCTCTATCTTCAATCTCTCCAACAAAACAGTTACATATACTTTATACAGTGTTGTCAACAGCGTCACAAGTCTAACAAAACAAAAGAGTTACATATACTTTATACAGTGTTGTCAACAGCGCCACAAGTCTATAATATTTAACCTCCTCTCCTTTGCCTTTCTTTACGATTGGTATAACTACTCCTTCCTTTTATAACTCTGGCCACCCCTCTCCTCTCCATACAAGATTATACATTAGCCACACCCATTCCTCTGGTTCCTTCCCTCCATATTTCCATACTTTATTTGGAATCTCATCTACACCAGGTGCCTTTCCATCCTTCATTATTCCTGAAACCTTAACAATTTTCTCCCTTGTTATGTCCTCTTCCTCATCTCTTTTTCGAACATATTTTCCTTCCTTTCTAATTGTTTTCTTTACTCTCCTTAGCAAATCCAAAAAATATTTCCTCCATTTTACTATTTCAATATCTTGGTTTACTCTTTTTGTTCTTTTTCTTTCTTTATATACTGCCTTCCATACCTCTTCTTCCGTCCTAGCCTTCTCTCTCTCTTCCTCAAACTTTTTATTCTCTTATTCTTTCTTTTGATCACACAACTCAGCATACTCTTTTTTTTCCTATATTCTTCTTCACTACTTTTTCTTTTCATCACTTCCTTAATTTCTTTCTGACCTCCTTTTTTACTCTTTGCAGTCTTCATCCCATCCACTGTTATGTCCCCCTTCACTAACTTCATTTTTTATTGTGCCCTCTAATCCTCTTTTTGTGCCTCCTATCATTGTTTCCATCTCTTCGTCCACATTTTCCTCTCCCATTTTGATATTTCTGACCTTTTCTCTAAACTACTATTTTGCTTACCTTGACCAATCCCCTTTTCCTGTAGTTTTTACTTTTGCTCCTCTTTTATTCATATTGCTATTGCTTTTTTGTCCCTCCAATGTCACTATTAAGGGAGATTGATCCGAATTAATACAATCACCTACCTCTTGTTTCTTGAACTTTTCTTTTACCTCGTCATCCACTCTTACATAATCAATTACTGTTCTCCTTTCTCCTCCTGAGCATGTATATTCTCCTTCCTCATCTCCCTCTATATTCCCGTTAAAGATAAACCATCCCAACTCCTCGAAGCTCTTCAAAAAATTTTTTCCTTCCCCATTTAGTACCTTATTTTTGGATTTTCTACGCTTTTCCTCTCCTCATTCCCTTCCTCCTCTGTCTCCTTTTCTCTCATTAAAATCCCCACCTATTATCAGCCTAAGCTCTTCTTTATTTTCTTCAATCATTTCTTTCATCTCCTCTGCTTTCCCATGCATATCACTGTTCACATAAACCCCAACTATCTTCTACTTATCTCGTCCCATCGTTACCCCTTCTACTAATAATCCTTCTTTTCGTTCTTTCCGCTCTTTCTTATCTTTCCTTGTTATACATTAATTCCTTACTCCCTTCAACATTCCTCCCATTGCTCTGCTTTTTTTATTCTTCCTGTTTGCATTCTGTACTTGCAATTTGTAACCTCTTGGTAAGCTTCCCTTCACTCTTTCCCATCCCTTTTTATCTAGCCACGTCTCCATCATTATGACTACATTCCATTGTGTCAAATTTCCCATGAACTCCCTATCGTTTCTTTGTAATCCTGCTATATTCTAGTAACATATCTTCCACTCTTCCCTACTTTTGTTTCTCGTCTCTTTTTGCTTTTTACTAGTTCTTATTTTCCTATCTCCCGTTCCTTCCTCTTCTACTTTCCCGACACCTCATTTCTTACTATCACTTCTCTTTCTTCATTCCAATCCCACCATACTCCGTATATATGTATTCTCCCATACTAAAGCCATGTTCTCTTTCCCGTTTTTCTTTCCTCTCCCGCTAATTTCCTTAATTTATACTGCATCTTCCTTTCTAGCCATGTCAAATCATCCTCTATTCTCTCTGGGCTTTCATGTAATAACCTCTTCTGTTTCATCACCTCCCTCATATGTTCCCATTTCTTTAGTTTCACCAGTGCCATTATCTCCTCTCTTCACTCTTCCCGTCCTACATTTCGCATTTCCTCTATCTCTACTTCAGCGTCAATCCTTTTGAGTACTTCGTCCTCCACTTCCTTCAGCTCCTTACCTTCTTTTTCTTTCTTGCCTCTCTTTCTTTTGTATGCTTTGTTCTATTTGTCTCAACCTTTCCTTCTCGCTATCAAAAAGATACATTTTTTAACGAAAAATGGAATAGTTATGTTTTCACTGAAAAAATTTGTTTTTATAAAGAATGTTTTTTCACAAAACAGTTCAATTTTTTCTGCATAGTTAAATTTTTTACGAAACTAAGACTATGAAAATCATCAACATTTGACCAAAAATACAACCTATCTACAAAAAAGTTGCATCTTCGACAAGAATGTTTGTTTTCAACAAAAAAACTGAATTTCAATTAAATATTTTTTGAAGTTAAAATAAGTTTTTTTTCAAACAAAAGAAATCTGCCCGCCTCGCGGGCACATTCTCTTTGCGCGTTGGGCGCGCGACGATTGAATCTCGCGCTTCGCGCTCAGATGTTTATTCTTTGCATTTGGAATGCTTGAAAAAAAACGTTGTCAAAAATATCTCTTTTCGATGACAGTATTTATATGCGTCTTCATATTGTGAATTGTCTACTTAATTAAGTATAGTCAAAGATTAGGTTTCTCAAAGCTCTGTAGGCTTTGAAGTACACATTCTCATCGTGACACTCGTGCTACGCGCTCGATTTCCGATAGACATTTATAAACTGGTTTTGTTGGATTTTTTTCTCGTAACTTTCGTCGTTTTTCCACGCATTTTTTTTCAACGTTATTTTTCGCGAATAAAACAAAAAGTACGCGTCCTATCAAGAAGTGATTCTTAACTAAATTGTAGATCTTTTTTGGAATAAACATTTATCTTGATTCATCTTTTTTCGTACCCTACATAGTTCTTTCACAAAATGGAATTTTTTATTTTCCATTATTTTTTGTGCAATCAAAATTTGAATTTTCGCTTTTTGAAGGAAATTCAAAAATTGGTTATGATAATCTTGTAGAGCTTTCAAAAACAAATGTTTTTCTTTTTTTGACTTTTTTTATATCGTGCGTTTTTCGGCTTCAAATTTTGATTTTTGGTTAATTAAACAAATTTTGAAAACGCTATAACTCTGAGAATTTTCTTTTTATCAAAAAAAGTCATTTGGATAAATTTCTTATTTTTTTAAAACTATACATATCCGTACATAGAATTTTCAAATTCAGAAAAAAGTTGTCTCAAAAATTTTCAAAATGCGCTCACTTTTTAAACTTTCATCAAAAATGGCTAGTTCACGAACTCGTCCTTTCTTTCAGGACCTAAAAAAAGTATGCCAAAGATGAATTTGATTGGTTCATTTTTTCGAGAGTTATCGTGTTTACGGACGGACGGCCGGACGGACAGACAGAAAGATGGCATCGTGAAAACCTGATTTTCGGATTCAGGGCAAAGTGTGATGTCAAATTTCCGACCTAATCTAATACTTTCTCAATCATAAATGATGAGAATGTAAAAAAACTAATTATCATCAGTGTTATAATTATCAAATAAAAGAGATGAAGTGTCTAATCAAATTATGAATCTTTAAACACAAAAAAGAATTTCAAACTAAATTGTGAAGTGTTCTGTCGCAAAATGCGAATTGTCAAACAAAAAGTTAATCTTTAATTGAAGCATGTTAATTTTCAGCAAGAGATTTGAATTTTTTATTTTAAAAAACTTTATTTTCACAAAAAGAGGTGAATTTATAAAACAAAGAAGAAAAAAACTTCAATCAGTTTAATAAATTTTCTAGCAAAAAAAATGTTAACAAAACTGCTGAATTTTCGACGAAAAACGATAACTTTTTAACAAAATATTGATAAAATTTTAACAAAAGTAGCAAATTCTTAACCAAGAAAGAATGAGTTATTGACCAAAAATTCAATAGAGACATTTTAAATAAAAAGAAGAAACGTTCAACCAAACATACATAAGTGGAATTATAACATGGAAAATAATATTTCAAATAAACAATGAGCATCATTTTTGGAACTTTAAAAATGTGAGGTTTTCAAATTGAAATTTTCGTTTAGACAATAAAGTTAATTTTTCATGACACATTTTTTAATAATAGACAACACAATTTTCATTCAACCTAAAAAATGATAAAATTTAATATTTTTGAAACTATATACTTATATCTTATTTTCTCAAAATAATTTCATTAAGGTTCCACGTTTATTTAGCCAACAAGGTTTTAGCATTTCTATTACTCCTAGGTACTGATAAAAATTTTCTTAAACTTTGGGTTTTTAGTGATTTGCAGATTTGATAATATCTTGCGTAAGAAATAGTCCACGAATTTATTTTTCAAATCTGAATTGTACAGAAAAGTGGTGAGACTCAAAAGGAAAATTTTCGTGTTTTAAACACCACCAAAAATAATTAGATTTGTAATAATTACATCTCTCAATTCCAAGATAATCAGGCAGAAGTATTCCTCGCTTTCTCTGCAGATAACATCCATCCTAATAGTTTCTAACGACTCGAGTTGGGAGGTAAATTTAATTTTAATTTCGCAATATCTAATTGACTACTAAATCCTGGCGAGTCCAGAGGCTGATTCTAATCTGGAAGAGGAATCACCTTAGCTTATCGAAAACACCTGTGGCTGTGTTTGTAATATTGTAACGACGTTTAATTTTGCATTTTGTAATCATCAACGGAAACCGAACAAGTTCCCTTTCACGTAAAAACGACGCATGCGCATCAGCGCAGCTATAATCACCGCGATATTCGAGCCGGAGATTTTTCATTCAAGCCTTGCTGATCGTGGTCATCATCGATATTTATGTTAATTGTATAAAACCAGTTATATGAGCGCAACCAGTTCGAGGATTGATGGTGAGCAACCTTTACTTCTTTGCGCATTAATTACTTCCTTGAGATGTTATCTTTCCTCGCGATAACAGACTCAAGCTCAAATTAACTCTTCAAATAATAGAAAATGTCTAACGCTAATTCAGACTAAATGGAAAATAAATTTACTAACATTTTTAGAATGATCTTTTTTATAAAAAAGATCTACTCTCCTCGCTTCGCTGGGAATTGAACTACAGAACTTTCGATTGCCAGACGGGCGTTTTTCCATCAAGCTATCGGAGAGATCAAGTGAAGAATCTGTTTTCAGAAATACACGCAATTTCAAGGAAAGTGTTACATTTATGATACGAGTAATTTAAAGGAATCGATATTATCCTCTGATATAGTTATCATCAATCAGTGTCGATATTATTCTGCCATCCGTGAAATTATAAATCAACACTATCGATTAAGTAGCCTCTTCAAAAAACAGAAAATGTTTAATTTCAAATCAGACTAGATGGAAAATAAAGTTGTTACAATTTTTTTTATTATATTTTTTTTCTAAAAAAAACTATTTATTTTCTTCGTTCTTCGTTTATTTTTGAAAAAAGATTTTTTCAAACTCTCTTATAGCTTAATGGAAAGACACCTAATCGGCAATCAAAAGTTATGTGGTTCGATTCCTAGCGAAGCGAAAAGAGTATATATTTTTTCATGAAAATCGGGGGCTTTTCCATTACGCTATGAGAGAGATCGAAAGAAGAATCTTTTTTGAAAAATACACGCTATTTCAAGCCAGGTGGTACATTTATGATATGAGTAATTTAGAGGAATCGATATTATCTTCTGAGATAAATACCAACAATCAGGCTCTCTTTAAATAATAGATAATGATTAACGTCAATTCAAACTAGATGGAAAATAAATTTAGTACAATTTTTAAAATAAAATTTATTCTAAAAAAACATGTAATTAAAAAAAAATTATTGAATGTAGTTTCCACTTAGTCTGAATTGACGTTACGTATTTTCTTTAATTTGAAGAGTTAACTTGATCGCTAGTGTTGATTTATATTTTCACGGAAAGTAAAATGATATCTACACTGATTGATGGTAACTATCTATAATGATAATACAGATTCTCTGAAATTACTCGTATCATAAATGTAACACCTAGCTTGAAATAGCGTGTATTTATGAGAGAAAAAAACATTCTTCTTTCGATCTCTCTAATAGCTTAATGGAAAAACACGCGACCGGCATTTGGAAGGTCTGTGGTTTGATTCCCAGTGAAGCAAAGAGAGTAGATTTTTTAAAATTAATTTTATCTTATATAATAATCTTCGATCAATTTATTCTATGAGTTGTACACATCGAAGCTCTGGCTTAGCTAGTGCTGTATTCGAGCGAGACGATACGAGAATCGATCCATAATTTACCTAACCTCAATTTGCCATTCCGATACTCTACACGAAAAAATCAGTTAATTAAAAAACCAGTGACTTTGTATTATAGTCTTGGATTTGAGAGAAAGTCAATTAAAAGTAAAAGCCACGAGTATTCAAGAAAATGGTTAAGGGGGGAGATACCTTTAGAATTTCCAAAAAATCGATTTTTGTCTTTCATATTTTGAATGTATAATATGTTAAAAATATACTGCAAAAAGGAAAATATTGAATATTTATGGAGATATTGTCAAGAATGTCAGAATCCGCATACGGTCACTATACAGGTAGTCGGAGCGCTTGAGTCGGAGCAAAGTTTCTTACACAATAGGTTTGTATATTTTTTTGTCCCATAAATATCGGGTTATTAAATAATTTTTTTGGGGTAAAAACTGTTTAAAAAATGGTCGAAAATTTGGACCTTCGATTAAACAGCCGATATAAATTTTAATTTTCAACTTTTTTATTATTTTATAGGTTTATCCTTCGCTTTAACACACAATTAATCGAATGAAAAAACTTTTTTTATATCAGGTAAAAGGAAAAATTTTGACAGCTGCAATAGTTTTCTATTTTCTAATTTTAAAAAAATGCATTTAAATTGATTGATTGTACCCTTTCTAAAGGTATCTTCCCCCTTAATCATTATTTTAAAATCAGGGAACGTTTTAGCCAGTCCAATGCATCACCTGTGTATGTGTAAGTAGTAGTTGTTTCATTATCCGGAGCGATCAGGTAGGCCTGTTTTTGTACTGAAATGTATAGCGAAATTACCAAAATTGTTTAATAATTGGCTACTTTTTATTAATATAAAAGGAAGAACATAGTTTTCAGTAACAATAAGAGCAGCTGTGATTCGCAAGCCAAACAAATTTATGAAACCATGTAATTCAATATTAGGAAAATTGAATATAAATATGAGTATTTTTAAAACAGTTAGAATTGTATTTATATTATTTTATTGGTTATTTTGCTAATGTAATTAATTAATTTCATAAACAATTGTAATTTCTGAAAATTTCCAGAATTGATAAATAATATTATTTAGCTAATAATCATATTAATCATAATATTCAAACATTAATAACACAGCTACACACACAACAATCTTTTTCTGAGTCTGGAGGTCATATCATGTTTACTATATGTTTTTGGGGTCGCTGAATCCGAATACGAGGTAAAAAAACTCATCACGTCAGGATTCTGACAAATCTCAAAAAACCTCACAGACATTTTTTTTGAGTCCAGGGGTCAGACCATGTTTTTTATATGTTTTTGCGGTCGCTCAATCCGAAGCCGAGGTTCAAAAAACCACAGCATGTGGGGATCCTTACCAAACCTCAAATAACCACATAATAATTTTTGTTGAGTTTAGACTTTAAAGTTTAGAGTTTAGTATAGATTTTAAAATGTATTATTAGGAAGCTTTGAAAAAATTCGAAACCAAATTTATAATTTGAAATAAGATACATTTTTTAATCTTCAATCAGTATTTCAGCTAAATTCAGCAAATATTCGGTCTTACAGTCAATAATAAAGTCGAAATAAAAGCATCCGAAATAACATGTGAAAAACATATTTATTTCTTTTTAAAAAATCCTCAACTTTTCGACCAAAACTGCGGGTCTTTATCAAGAGTCGATATACAAATCTATAAATTAATAAAAAATTGTATGAGCGTAAACGTTTTAATAATTAGTGTCGTAAAAGTATATCGATTTGAACAAAATAAAAAAAGTTATTATATTGAAATATACCCGAGTCAAAAAGCAATGTCATATTTTACAAAAAACAAATAGAGTCATTTAAACAATTTTTTTTAAAATTTTCTAACAGAATAAAATTTCTATTGATTGAAGCCTTAAAGATATTGAAGAGGCTCCAATAATTTATGAAAAATGTCACATAATTGAAACGATGTTCACAGACGGACGATACAAGACTGACTGTTATGAAAAGTCGTAATTGCAGAGGTGACAAATATTAATAAACCTCTGATGAAAAGGCGCGTCAAAGCTTGAGAATATAAGATTGAATAAATTAAGTTGATTTAAATCAGAAGAATTTGAAAAGACGGGGAGGGGGTTAATGCATAATGCTTTGATAAATTTGGTTTATATTCAATATTTCAGTTTTTAAATTTATTGAAGTGTTGATATATTTATTAATAAAAATTGATCCAATGATACATCTTTTAAAAGTATTATTTTCTCTGGCCAAGATTTTAATATTAGCAAAATCAGAAGCATGACTACATTTCTACGAATGTTGTGACAAACCTGTGTTCAAATTGCCAATTATACAATCTCTTTTATGTTCGTAAATTCTACTTTTTAATCTCCTGCCAGTTTCACCTATGTAGTGTTTTTGACAACCATTGCATTTTATTAAATAAACCACATTAGACAGATTTTCTATTGTTTCAGAATCTTTTTTGCTACTCAAAAATTTTTCTGAACTATGGTTATTTTTAAAATAAACGTTAATATTAAATTTTTTGAAGGATCTCCGTAATCTTTCAGAAAGGCCTTGAACATATGGTAAGGTAACTTTTAGATCAGTTTTTTTGTAATTTTCTAAACATTTCTTTTTCTTCTCTTCTTCTTCAGTTATCAGGATGTCCAATGGGATCTCCATTATCTCCCATAATTTCAAATTTGGTTATGGAAGATATTGAAAAAAGAGCCTTATCTAGATTATCATTCAAACCAATTTTATATAAACGTTACGTAGATGAGATTTTAACAATCGTTCCAACTAAAAAAATTATGGAGTTTTTAAATATATTTGATAGTATCGATGAAAACATTCAATTTACTCTTGAAAAAGAAAAAAACAATATCTTAAAAGTTTCTTAGATTTGGAAGTTCAAAGAATACCTAGTGGGAATTTAATCACGAACTGGTTTAAGAAACCATCTTGGTCAGGTTGTTACTTAAATTATGAATCCCATCATTTATTCAGTCAAAAAACAGGGTTGATTAAAGGTTTATTAGACAGATGCATAAAATTAAGTAATGTAAAATATAGAAAAGATCATTTAGACCAATTAAAAACTACCTTATAATTAAACAATTATTCCTTGCTGTTAATGGATAATGTCATCAAAGAACGTATTAATGAAATATACAACACTTCCATTATAGAAAAGAATACTTTAGAAAAATTTTTGAGTAACAAAAAAGATTATGAAACAATAGAAAATCTGTCTAATGCGGTTTATTTAATAAAATGCAATGGTTGTCAAAAACACTACATAGGTGAAACTGGCAGGAGATTAAAAAGTAGAATTTACGAACATAAAAGAGATTGTAGAATTGGCAATTTGAACACAGGTTTGTCACAACATTCGTGGGTCATGCTTTTGATTTTGCTAATATTAAAATCTTGTCCAGAGAAAATAATACTTTTAAAAGACGTAGGCTTTAGACCCACTCCTTCGGCTTGCGGGTTCGATTCCCGCCTCGCACTCTGGAAGAGTGCGACCGGTACCTCTAGAGAAAAAGGTTTTCTCTAAGTACTTAAGGCTGTTGCTCTTGGTGGTTCGGAACCCACCTTAAACTGTTGGTCCCCCTTCCACCACCAAGTAAGAGTGTGGAGGGTGTGTAAAGGAATAGAGAAGGTGTAAGAAAAATGTAAACCCTTAGGGTACACATTAGAAGCTTCCATTTCCACTTCAATAAATTTAAAAACTGAAATATTGAATATAAACCAAATTTATCAAAGCATTATGCATTACCCCTTCCCCCCTCTTTTAAATTCTTCTGATTTAAATCAACTTAATTTATTCAATCTTATATTCTCAAGCTTTGGCGCGCCTTTTCATCAGAGGTTTATTAATATTTGTCACCTCTGCAATTACGACTTTTCATAACAGTCAGTCTTGTATCGTCCGTCTGTAAACATCGTTTCAATTATGTGACATTTTTCATAAATTATTGGAGCCTCTCCAATATCTTTGAGGCTTCAATCAATAGAAATTTTATTCTGTTAGAAAATTAAAAAAAAAGTTTTTAAATGACGCTGTTTGTTTTTCATAAAATATGACATTGCTTTTTGACTCAGGTATATTTCAATATAATAACTTTTTTTATTTTGTTCAAATCGGTATACTTTTACGACACTAATTATTAAAACGTTTACGCTCATACAATTTTTTATTAAATTATAGATTTGTATATCGACTCTTGATAAAGACCCGCAGTTTTGGTCGAAACGTTGAGGATTTTTTTAAAAGAAATGAATATGTTTTTCACATGTTATTTCGGATGCTTTTATTTTGACCTTATCGTTGACCGTAAGACCGAATATTTGCTGAATTTAGCTGAAATACTGATTGAAAATTAAAACGGTCGAAGAAAGGAAAAACAGTTTTGGATCTGCTGTATCTAAAATTGTTTTCTATAATTGTTACATTGAATATGTTTCGAAAACACACGGGACTGATCAAAATATTTAAAGTTCTTGTTTCGAAATACGGCAATAATGAAAATTTGATAATAATTGTAATTTAAATATTTACAAATTTCTCATACAAATTTTTAATCAACAGAAACTTTTTAATTGCAATTCAAAAGTCCTTATAGTCATTTATTAATTGAAAACGTCGAAAATTAAATGGTAAATAATTCAAATTTATTCAAAGTAACGAGTCGAGTTAAAATGTCCTATTTTACAAATCGAAACTGATCCGTAATGAATAATTTAAATTGAAGGCACTTTAAATTAGACAAATTTTCAGTGACCCCTTGCAGCTGGTAGTTACAATTTTATTCAGAACAGAAGTTTAACAAATTTTAATTTCAAGTATTGAAAATTGAAAAATTCTAAATTCAAATAGCGCTCAAAGTTCAACTATTTTGAATTTAAAATTTCTTAAGTATGTTTAAAACAAAGTTCCACTTACGGTATTAAGAAACTTCAAAACTAAAATTTATTTTCTTACAACTCGATAAAATTCTTGAAAATAAAAGAATTTTGTCTTCCAATTTACGAATAATTAAAATGTCCTTCCTTTCAAGTTCATAAAAACTTTAAAAGAAGAAAAATTACCCTTCTGCAATTCAACTCAATCAAAATGTAAAAAGTAATAAATGATTATTCTTCCAATTTAAGAAATATTGAATACAAAAATTTCCTCTTTTTCAGCTCCACAAAAATCTTGGAAATATAAATTGCCCCTCTGCCAATTAAAACATAAAAAAACTACCATATCTTTTCTTAAAGTTAAAAAAAATGGTTTAGATATCAAATTTGTTGGCCTTCAACTCAATAAAATTATAAACATAAAAAAGATTCATTTCAGAAAAAAATTCAATCACCAAATTTCTTTCCTTTCTTTTAAAATCAAAATTCATAATTTTAACCATTTTTTATGCATAAATATTTTCAGGTTCCATTTTTCATTTTAAAGTTATATTAAATTAATAATTATTCAACCTTATAATTCAAATTTTACTTAAAAATAAAATTTTCATTGAGTCGGAGAATTAAAATTATAATGTTGAAAGTTTATGAAACATTAAGTGGATGTTTGAATTTGTTTAACTAATAAGGCTTTGAAATTAAAGCAGTTCAATTTCTGAAGTAAAAATTAGTAAATTATTAAATTTGGTCAGTTTTGTTGAAATTTTAACTATTTCGTCGGAAATTAACTTTATATTTAAATGTAATGTTTTAGTGTTAAAAAGAGAACTGAAATCTTTTCAGGGCGAAAATTTAACAATTAAAAAAATTTTTTAATTTAGAATCATGTGTTTTAAGAGAAATTTTAACCTTCTTTTGTAAGAATAAAACTTTTTGGTAGATAATTCAACTGTTTTGCTAAAAAGTCGCACTTTCTCGTTGAAAATTCTACTGTTTTGTCGAAAATAAAAATATTTTGTAGAAAAATTACTTTTTGTTTAGGATATATATTTTGGCCTTGAAAAATGAACCGAAATATTTTCTGGACGTAAGTTTAACTTAAAAAAATGTTTTGTTTTTTTATTAAAAATTAATCTGTTTGATTACAAATTTGATTTTTCTTGGACTATATTGCAACTATTAGGTAGAAAATTCAACTATTTTGTTAAAAATTCATCCCTTTTAGTTGAAAAAATTCGTCATTTTGGATTAAATATGCAACTATTTTCGTAGAAGGTTCTTTTTTATTCAGAAATTTATAGTTGATCTTGAAAAGTCAACTGGCATCTTTTTTGGATAAAAATTTAAGTAATAACTTTTGTTTGCAATTCCTCTGGTTTGAAAGGTATTTAATTTTTTACAAAAAAGCAATTATTTGGTAGAGAATTCAACTATTTTGTATAAAAAATCATACTTTTTGGTTCGTCTTTTGGATTGAACATTCAATTTTTTCGCATAAATTTATATCTTGTTTTAAAATTCATATTTTGATCGTGAAAATTCAATTGAAAACTTGTTTAAAAATCCAAACTTTAAATATCGTTTTGAAAATTCATCTGATTTAGTAGATATTTAATTTTTCAATGAAAATACAACTTTTTGTTCAAAATTATTTCTCTTTGCTTGAGTATTTAACTATTCTGTTTGAAAGGTTTGGCTGAATCACTTTGCAAGGAAATTTTTTTTTCCAAATTCATATTTTTAGTGGAAAATTTATCCTGCCCGAGCGAACAAACCCAAAGGAACTAAGACCAAAAAACAACGCAAACTAACCAACCAAACTAAACAAAAAAAAACCAATCAAACTAACACAAACTAATCAAAACCAGCCAAACTAAACCATTTAAATCTTACCATTTAGCCCAAACGAACCAACCAAAACCAATTAAACTCAATATACATCCACTGACCCAAAAGAGGAATAAAACCAATCCATACCAACGTCAACCAACCAACCTCAACGAACTTAACTAAACGAGTCAACCCGCATGATCGAACACGAGCAAATTAGACTAAACGAACTAGCCCGAACAAACAAACTCAAAGGATCTAACTCGAATGAATCGATCCAACGGAACTAACGTAAATAATCATGCCCAAACGATTCCTCACAATCGAAACAACTCAAAGGAACGAACCCAAACCATTAAACGCATCCGACCCACGAAAACTAATTAACAACCTGAACAAACTAACACAAACTAATCAAAACCAGCCAAATCAAGCTATCTAAATCTGACCAACTAATCCAAACCAATTAAAATATATATAAACCACTAATCCACGACAGCCAAACAAAACCAGTCCATACCAATGCTAACCAACTAACCCAAATTAACCAAACTAAATAAGCCAACCCAAACTATCGAGCATAAGCAAAGGGAACCATACGAATCAGTCTGAACAAATCTAAATGAACTAACCCAAAACAATCAACCAAAAGGAACTAACGTACGCGATCATGCCCAAACGAGTACTCACAAACGAACAAACTCAAAGGAACCACCCCAAACCATTAAACTCATTCAACCTACGCAAACTAACCAACCAACCTAAACAAAAAAAAACCAAATCAACTAACACAAACTAATCGAAACCAGCTAAACGAAACCATCTAATTCTGACCAATTAACCCCATTGAACCAACCTAAATCAATTAAAATCAATATAAACCCACTAACCTAGAACACACAAACAAAACCAAACCATACCAACGCCAACCAACCAACCCAAATGGTTTAAACTAAACGATTCATCCTCAAAGATCGAATACAAGCAAATTGAACCAAACGAACCAGTCCAAACAAACTAAAAGGATCTAACCCCAAACAATTAACTCGAAGAACTAACGTAACGATCATGCCCAAACAAGAACTTACAAACGAACCAACTCAAAGGCACTACCCCAAACCATCAAACACGTTCAACCTACGCAAACTAACCAACCAACCTAGACAAAACAGAACCCAAACTAACTAACACAAAGTAATCAAAACCAGCCAACCTGAATCATCTAAATCTGACCAACTAAGCCAAACAAACCAAACGGATTGAAATAAATTTAAATCCACTAACTCAAGAGAACTAAACAAAGCCAATCCATACCAACGTCTAGCAACCAACCCAAATTATCCAAATTAAAAGACTCATTCCAAAAGTCGAACACAAGCAAATATAATCAAACGAATCAACCTGGACAAACCCAAACGAACGAAATGGAAACAATAAACCAAAAGGAACTTACGGAAATTATAATGCCCAAACGAGTCTTTACAAACGAACCAACATGAACAATCAAAAATATCCAACTCACGCAAAGTAGCCCAACCAACCCAAGCCAACTAACACAAAATTATAAAGGAAGCAAACCAAAACCATATAAATCTGACCAACTAACCCAAACCAGCCGACCCAAACCAATTAAAACCAATATAAATACACTAAACAAAACAACCAAACACAATTAATACATACCAACGCTAACCAACTAAGCCAAACCAACAATTCAATAGGAGTCAACCCAAACAAACCAACTGAAACTTACCAAACCAAACAAAGGAACCTTAATAAACAATGCAAGGATTGCATTTGAATTACATCCTGCTCATATCTTGCCTTCCTTTGGTGAATATTGACAACAGCCTCTTTATACGAGTATCTTGTCTTCGTTGGCTGAATATTGAATAAGTCTTGCACATGTCGTTCCTTTATATGGCTGGATATTGACAATATTCTGTCTTTCTTTGCTAAATTTTGATTTCGTGCTCATATCTTCTCTGCATTTTCTGAATATCAACAAAAAATGAGCGGCTCACCCTGAATGACTTTGCAAAATGATATTTAGCTTAACCTCTGTAACTCAAAACCCGTCCATTTTCAGACTTTATGCCCATTGAGTTTTTCAATTAAGATAATGAGAATTACATTTTTACTTTATAAAATACTTCATAAAGTTGCTTAAAAAAGCATCGCAAGTATTTTGCAAACGGGATTAACACAGAATATGGTAAAATAGCGGCCAAATCACCTATTTAAATTCAAAGATTCTAAGTCAATGGTTGGGCAAGTGTTGAAATAACATGCAGCTCCTAAAATAGCAAAGTTATTTTGATCCAGTGGCGTTTATTGGCTGTTCGACCTTGTATCGATGCATGCGTTATAAACAATTTATTCAACTGCGCTGTTGAAAAAAGCAAGGTTTTTTTTTAATCAATAAATACTATCAATAATTATTCTGATAAATATACCCGACTCTTAGTGTTTTAACTTGCGGTGTAGAAATTCCTAGAACTGCCGACCCACGTGAGAAGTGAATGCGACTGACTTATTATATTTTGCAATATTATTAATTTCATTTGGAAACGGTTTAGGCGGCATTGACTGGTTACGATTAGATCCCCTCGACTTGTAACCAAAGATATTGCAGACAATACTCGAAACTGTTGTCCGTTGGCGCATCAGTAAAAGCTTGTTAGTGTTTATTAAGTTTTATTTTGGGACATTTCTTTAAAAAAATGGAGATGGAAGAAAAAGTTAAGGGTACAGTTTCAAATTAGTTTATTAAAATAATTTTTATAAGAGACGTAAAAAAATTGAAAAATGTCGGCCTTTAGGAAGATTAGTACATGTTACTAAAACTGCATAGGCCTTTTTGGATCACCCTTTTATTAGGTGAAGACCTTTCAGTTTAACGACATACAATTAACTATCCGAATTTTGAGGTTAGTAAACCAGTAGCCTGAAATTTAGGATACGTTATTTATGACTACTTTTAACGTTTAAAATATTTTCTTGTAAAAGTTTTCTCATCGGCCTTTTTCTTCTTTGGTCAGCCATTGAGACGAAGGAGAATTTATAGGGACTGTGGTGGGAGTTGCCGGAACTGCGCAATTTGAAATAGGCCTGTACGGAGGACTTGAAATATGGGCGACTGGAAATAAGGCAGACGTCATTGTTATAAATTAATCAAAACTAAATGGTTGTGAACTGTAAAATTTATATAAAATATTACAGCGTCACGAGTGGCCACTCTGAAAATTTTTAACACTTCGTGGTACAGGTGGGTCTTTTAGGGCACAGTGTCTTTTTGTATTTCAAATGTTTTGAAATTAGAGAAAAGGCAGGTCATGGTTCTCCATCCTAAAAAATTGTCAGGGTCCAAGGGTTCAGTTGCCTAAATTTTCAGTCACTAAAATAATTTTACTTTTTTTAGACGAAATTATGGAGTTTATTTTTTTTAAGGCTCTATTTCATTCCTAGAAATGTGTGAAGTCTTTTTTCATAAAATTCATTTTTGAGCCAAATATGAAATTTTTAGTAATTTGCCTTTTTCAGAACATTTCATAAAATAATTAATTGTTTAAATAATATAAAGTTGCCAATAACAAAATAGTTTCTTGTAATCCATTGCATAGACTCAGAAGAATGACTGTCAATTTTGCTAGATTTGATTAATAAAAATAACTGTCAATTTTGCTAGATTTGATTAATAAAAATAACGTTGACAAAAACCTCATGGACTTAGAAGTCCCACCTGGACCACGGCGTCAGTGAAATTCACCTGCACCACGGAGTGTTAAGAAACATAAAGTAGACTTGATTTGCATTCTAAAGGGATCGGTTTCTTGGTTCCTCCCATAAAAATATAGGTTTATATATTTCTTTTTTTGAAAGGGATATTTTTATATCGAGATCTGTGATTTTCTACCCATTTAATTATTACTATTAGAAATGGGCTGCGTGTTGAAGAACATGGAAAGGGATAACTCATTGAGAAGTTGAAATCAAAAGTAGGGGATAAAGAAGAGATTGAAGGGCGTGATGGAAGGGGGAGTAGGAGGGGGAGCCAGGGCGCGGTAATTACTTTAATAACATCCTGGCAGACTAGCGTCTTGATGAAGTCATTACTAGCCTCGCCTCGACGGCAAAAGTACCGAAAGACGACTCACATTTAATGTCTTTAATGATTTACCAACAGAATACATATTTCAAAAAGGATGGTAGAAACTCATTGTTTAACTATTATTCCGTCACCATAAAAGCAAATATTACTAATGAAAGGGGAACGGATAATTTATGATTCAGATCTTGAGAATTTCTGAGGATTTTTTATGCTTCTATTACTTCTTTTTGAAGGTTTATTCAATAACTAACTTTCATGTGAAGAGAAAATATATAATTCCAACAAAAAAAATTTTTAAAGCCGATTTTCTGGATCTGTTCGAATATGGCCAAAAAATGTCGTATAAGTTGGGACACCTCTCACATAATAATCAACAAAAGTGTGATTATTTGTTTATTAAGACTTAAAGTTACCCCCAAATCGATTTACAGTAAAAAGAAAAACAGCGTACAGGTGTCGAAAAACATGTCTTAATTAAAAAAAAAAAGATTTATTAAGGAAGTACTTAAACTTTTAAACGATTAGTTCAATTTCCAATTTAAAAAATTTAATTTAAATTTAAATCAGCTAACAAAAGAATCCTTCTTTCATACAACATGTCAACTTGAAACAAAGTAGTTGACTTTTCTATCAAGAGATTGGGACACTGTATAGGTTGGGACACAGTATAGTCTGAGACACTGTATAGTTTGGAAGAGGGCTTTTAACATTTTTTGCACTGGTGCCATCTGTTAGATCTGTCACCAAGCAATCTGTGTACAAGGGGTAGAAAAATTATCATGTTGACATTATTCAATGTGTTAGTAATTAAATGAATTATTACGTCTGAAGAGGATTTTGCATATAATGTAGATAGTTTTTTCCGAACAATGCAAAAATGCCCTTAAACGTATAGGTTGGGACACGTGTACCGTATAGGTTGATACATGTTTTTTAACACCTTTACGCGATTTTTTTTACTGAAAATCTACTTTGGTGTAATTTTGAGTGTTAATAATCAAAATCATCACAATTTTTATAATTATTATGCTTTTTCACACTCCACATTTCAACACGAAAGGTATACGAGCATAAGCAAAAAAATCTGCCCGCGTCGCGGGCACATCCTCGTCGCGCGCTACGCGCGCGGTTCGCGTCACTCACAAGTTTGAGCTCGCCTAGGGCGCGCGACGGTTGACTCTCGCGTTTCGCGCTCAATAATAGGTTACTTCGCGCTCGAACATAATTACAGCTCGCGCTTCGCGTTCGGAAATTTATTCTTTGCATTTGGAATGCTTGAAAAAAACTTTACCAAAAAGATCTCTTTCAGATGGCAGTATTTATATGTGTCTTCATATTCTAAATTGTCTACTTAATTAAGTATAGTCAAAGATTAAGTTTCTCAAAGCTCTGTAGACTTTGAGGTACACATTCTCATTGTGACACTCGCGCTGCGCGCTCGATTTCCGACAGACATTTGTAAACAGGTTTTGTTGGATTATTTTTCTCGTAACTTTCGTCGTTTTTCTACACATTTTTTTTTATTTTATTTTTTCAACGTTATTTTTCACGAATAAAACATAAAGTACGCATCCTATCAAGAAGTGATTCAGAAATAAATTGTAGATCTTTTTTGGGGTAACCATTTTTGTTAATTTATCTTTCTTTATATCCTACATAGTTTTTCCACAAAATGGAATTTTTTATTTTCCATTATTTTTTGTGCAATAAGAATTTGAATTTTCGATTTTTAAAGAAAATACAAAAATTGGTTATGATAATATTGTAGGGCTTTCAAAAAAAAATGTTTTTCTTTTCTTGACTTTTTTCATATCGTGCGTTGTTCGGCTTCAAATTTTGATTTTCGGTTGATTAAAAAAATTTTGAAAACGCTATAACTCTGAGAATTTTCTTTTCATCGAGAAAAGTCATTAGGATAAATTGTTTGTTCTTTTTAATAATATAAATATCCGTACATAGAATTTTTAAATTCAGAAAAAAGTGGTCTCAAAAATTTTCAAAATGCGCTCGCTTTTTGAATTTTCATCAAAAATGTCTGGTTCACGAACTCGTCCTTTCTTTGAGGACCTAAAAAAAGTGTGCCAAAAATGAATTTGATTCGTTCATTTTTTCGAGAGTTATCGTGTTTACGGACGGACAGACAGACCCCCTGAATCCGAAAAACAGGTTTTAATGAATGTGTCTGTATGACTGCATTTATGTGTGTATTTATGTATTCCTGTACGTATGCATGCATGTCTGTCTGTCTGTGAGCACGATGACTTGTGAAAAAATTATTCTTTTAGATTGGCCTTTGTTACACACTTTTAGTATCCTAAACTAAAGATCAAGTTCGTTAGCCAGCCATTTTGGATGGAAATTCAAAAACTGAGCGCATTTTGAATATTTTTAAGATCACTTTTTTTTTTATTTAAAAGATCTCTGTGCGGATATTCATAGTATAGAAATAGGCAAAGAATAAATATTTATAACTCTTTTCACAAAACCAAAAATTATCAGAGATATAGCATTTACAGAATTCTAAAAAACACACGAAAATGAACAATTTAAGCCAAATAACGCACGATGTGAAAAAAGTCAGAAAAAGAAAAATGTTGCTTTTTGAATGCCCTACAAGATTATCATAACAACTGGTTAAGTTTTGGTATAAAATTCAATTGACAAAGTCGCGCGAAGCACGAGATACGTGATGAGAATGTGTTCGTTAAAGCCGAAGGAGCTTTAACAAAAGAGAATTCACAATCACCAAATTACTGTTGTCGATGATTTGACTTTTAGTTTGAAATATTTTGTACACAATTGTGGGAAATATACCGAGACCGAGCGCGTAGCGCGAGGTCAATACATTATCGAACGCGAAGCGCGTCAATCAACAGTCACGCGCCCTAGGCGCGCTGAAACTTGCGAGCCGCGCGCACAGCGCGCTATCAGAATGTACCCGCCAAGCGGGCAGATTTTTTTTCTTCCTATGTACATTCTTTAAAAAAAACTTCTCATTCAGAAAATGTATTAAATATATTAAATATATCAATTAAACCCATTTGTATACGCTCATGAATCATAAAAACTATTCAATAGATTAAAGAGGTTTAATACTTTTGGATTAATTTTACTATGCCTTTCAGAAAATTACGTAATTTTTTAAGCATACATTTAGCTTTCATACAACAAGATTTTTCTTCATATTAAAAAATTTTAACTCACAAAGAAATACATATCTTAAGCTTCATATAATCGACAATATTTTAATATATAGTACTGTATCTTTTATTCAAAAATTCTAATTATTTCAATAAAAGCAAAATTTGTTAGACTATTGACATAAACTATTGTATTAATAATGCTGAATTCAAAAACACTGGCACTTTTGATTCTAGAGTGCTTTTTTCTCAGTGTAGTAAATATTTTTTAAATATGTAATATCTTTGGAAAATAATTCAAATCTTTGTTAAACTTTTGACAATCTGAATTTTATACTTATATTTATTACACAGCTACACAAAAAAGTGTGCGGATCTGGTAACAATACACACGTATTCCTATGTATTTTGGGGCGCTAAATTCAAATTCGGTATCAAAAATCACCCATCACGTCAGGGTTGAGCCATAACCTCAAAAAATGACGAAAAATCATGCACTGAGGCAAATAAATTTCAAAGTAATGCCAGTGATGCAAATTTCACTTTGAAAACATGTCGACAACTGTTAAGGATCAACCCTTGCCTAATATCAACTTATTTAACATAACTTCACCCAACAGAACCTGACCTCACCTAACCTGAATTAACAGAAATTTATTGAACTACACGTAAAGCTCTGGAAGCATATTTTCCCAGTAGCAAATGTGTGCTATATCGAATGCATCAACTCGAGCCTAACCTAGAATTAAATCTAACCTAGCCTAACCTAACCTAACCTAAAATCACGTAACGCAATTAAACTCATTGTGTTGTCCCGTTGTATTTGCGGTACCGTTTCATTCAGCTTCGGCTTAACCTACATAGAGGCTTAGCCTATCCTAACCTAACAAAACCTGACCTAACATAACCTAGCCGAATGAAATTCAACCACACGTGTAGCTATGTAAGCGTACGGTTCTCAGTCTTAAATGTGTGCTTTATTTAATAGGTTAACTCGATCTTAACCCACAAATGAATCTAACTGAACAGAAACTAACGAAATTTTGCTTAACGTAACACAACTTAACTTAAGTCTACCCGTTGTAACACAATAAAATTCATTTCGTTGTTTTACAGGTGGTTAAAAATTTATACGCACATTACTCATTTGAAGAAACTTAGAACTACAAGTAGAATTGACCCAATTCAATTAACCTGACAATTTTTGTATCAATTAAAATGTAGAACTGTAACTTAAACAAGCAAATGAATCAGTTTAATTGTGTTTCGTGAGGTTAGGTTAGGTTAGGCTAGGTTAGATTTATTTCTTGGCTAGGCTCGAGTTGACCCATTCGATGTAGCACACATTTGCTACTGGGAAAATATGCTTCAAGAGCTTTACGTGTAGTTCAATAAATTTCTGTTAATTCAGGTTAGGTGAGGTCAGATTCTGTTGGGTAAAGTTATGTTAAATAAGTTGATATCAGGCAAGGGTTGATCCTTCATAGTTCTCGACATGTTTTTGAAGTGAAAATTTGCATCACTGGCATTATTTTGAAATTTATTTGTCTCAGTGCATGATTTTTCGTCATTTTTTGAGGTTGTGGCTCAACAATGACGTGATGTGTGATTTTTGATACCGAACTTGAATTCAGCGCCCCAAAATCCATAGGAATACGTGTGTCTTGTTACCAGATCCGAACACTTTTTTTATGTGGCTGTATTATTTATAAAATTAGTATACTTTATACAAATTTTGATATTTAAATTACAAGTCTAGGCCACTGTCCCCACCTAGAAGAAAGGCTCCTCCGCTTCTGAGCTAATAAACTAAGAAAAAATTGTAATCTTTAAAAATATTTCAGCCACAATAACTGAAAATTGCTCTGGCTGAAATTTCTGTGCTTCCTCAGAAAAATTCAAGAACAGCTTCTACATAAACATTATAATACAAATCACATTTCGCAATTAAAATAACTGACGTTTTAATGAAAATTACTGAAAGTTAGCTTATTTCTGCGAACATAAAAAATTGCACTTACTTTCCTGGATGGAGTGTGCCTTGGATTTCAAGATAAATTAAACAGACAGGTTTTCAATTTTCGTAAGAGGGACGAGAAAGGTAATTAAAGGCAAGGGAAATAGAAACGTTAAAGTTTCCTTTTTCCTTTCCTAATTAGGATTCTACAATTGAAGAAGACTAAATGTGGTTCTGAACGCATCAAAAGGAGAGGTGGAATGAGAGGTGCATGCTGACCAGGGACAGAAGTGCTGCAATTACTGGAGGTTTTATTTTTTCAGCCACGAGGCCATCCTTAATTACTGTCATTATGGCTTCACTGGTGCAGCTACTGTGCAATCCACGAATTATTATGGATATTTTCGAATGACTGTGATCCTACCGTCATCACGATTTTTCAAATGAGCAATAAAATCATAATGAAAAAATGTCTGATTTATTTAAAAGTTAAATATTTTTTTCTAGGGACCAAAAATAAATTATTTTAAATAAATAAAAGACTTGATTTTGAACTTTTTACTGAAAAAGATGAAATTTCTTTCCGGACGGATCAAACTTCAGAGAAAAAATTATATTTTTTATTGAAAAGGCAAATTTTAAACAAAATACATGCATTTTTACTACCAAAAAGAAAAAAAAATTGCAACAAAAAGTATGCAATTTCAACGGAATAGTTGAATTTTTTGTAATAAAACAGATCAATTTCCAACCAAAAATGGAATACTTCATATTTTATAATTTCCTGTAACAAGACTATTTTTGAAGTAAAAAAAGCAAATTTCTTGCAACAAATTTGAATTTTTTATCACATAGTTCAATTTTGTTGAATTTTTTATCACATAGTTCAATTTTGTAACAAATTGTTTAATTTTAAAACTGCGAAGACGAATTTTTAACAAAACAGATGAATTTTTACCATATCTCAAAAATTTGCAATTTCAACAATAGAATTAATTCTTTACCAAAAGTTAAATTTTCAGTAAAATAATCTTTCTTTAAATAACAGAAAAGGGCATCACTGTGGACTCAGTCAATAATGCAAATTATTGAGCAGTCGAAAATCTCCTTTTTAGCTTAAGAGTGTTTAATCATTAAAAATTTCGACCTGCTTGAGTCCTAGGTTAGGTTCGATTTTTAGATTACGATGACTATAACCAGAAGAAGCTTATAGATAAATTATTGAAATTCAGAGGACTTATGCACGTTACTCATATCTCAAAATTTATACAAGGATGTCAAAAAAAAACTTTTATTATATTTTTTAAGACTTTTATAATATTCTAAGAGTGGGTTTTTGACAGTAAAACCTTTTTCACTAACTTCACTTCTAAATAATTAACAAACACATAAAAGACTCCTTGACTAAAGAATAATTAATTTACCTATAATGATAATACATTTTTTTAAAGTAAGGAATTATAGACTTCTACAATATTTTGAAAATGGATTTTTATATTAAATTTTGTTCATTAACATAATTCAAAATTGAAGCAAGAGTAGAGAAGGTTATTTGATTTTAGATGAATTTTTCCACGTACAATATTAATACATTTTCGCTAATATTAAGTAACTAATGATCGCTCACAGTATTTGAAAAATCTTTTTTTCATGCAAACTTTTTTAATTGCCATAATTGTCGATAAGGCACCCTGATATTTTGAAATATTTCCATTAATAGTTTTTAATACCTGACATGCGTAGTTATAATAATGCTAATTACGTATGAAAGTAGAATAGTATTAGTACTGGAATAAAAACGGAAATAATGGTTCAAATTTCCATGGGAAAATTAAATTGAGTTGTGAGACTGAAAAAACAGCTATTAGGCTAAAAATTTGAGCGCAATGATAAAGTTATAAAAAAAAAAACGAGGAGATAAGGAATAGGAGCAGGAGGTAGATAAGATAAATGAGAAGGTGAATAAAGAGGAGAAATAAGAGGATGAGGATGAGATGAATGAGGAAGAGGAGGAGAAGGTGGAAGAGGAAAAGTATGTATCAGGGCATGAATGATGAAAAAGGTTTATGGGCATATTAGGCAAATGTTGAAATATTATTCGCAATTCTCTCGAGTATGTTACATGATGTTACATTTTTCACGTATTGTATGAATAATATCTCGACACTCGGGGCTTTGAATTATAAGATTAAATATTACTTAATTGTATACATTTTTTATTTACAATACCCTTTAGAAAATTTAAAATAGTATATTCAGTAATGTGAATTTTTGAGAAGCTAAAGGTTAAAATAAGTTAATTTCTATTTTATTAAATTAGTTTTATACAAAAATTTCCTAATATTTTTTGATTTTTAAGTAGAATTAAAAGAAAAAATGGCTTTTTCGGGCATCTACTTAAAACTATTAAAAATATCTGACCTCTGAAAATTATAATCAACTATTTGTGAGCTGACACCTTTTAGTTTTTAAAAATTGAAAACATTTCATCGTATGCAAAAATATTAAATTTTTAACATATAAAATATGTACATAAATAAAATATTTATGAAGTGTATAGACCATATACAGGTTTATTTAAATTTTATTTACTTAGAATTTTTAAAACTGGATCTTTTTTATGCATTTAATAACATATGATATTCTGCATTTTGAAATATTTTAGTTTAAGAATATTCATAAATTTATAAATAAATTTAAAAAATATATTTCTCTTATTTTTACAAGTTTAAGTTTTGTCCTTTTTGTTTAATCTAAATCCTGTCTGGAATCTAGAATTCTAAATTGGGCCTAATTGCTATTCATTTTGGTGAGGATTATGTCTTCAGTTCTTGAAGGCTTGTTTAACAAGAATGAAGACATTTAGATAGCTATCAAAGGATCAAGTCATTAGTCTTTGACAAAATGTCCAAGAATTTCGACTCCATAATCTAAGGCCACATATTTTTCGAAAGTTTACTACATGCCAAATATCGTTAGCATCACCTGGTGCACCTGTACTTTCTCAGTTTGAAGAAATAAACTAGTTGTAAAATAAAAAATAAATTTAAGGCCAGAGATTTCTCTTAGATTATGAAAAAAGTTTGGTTTTTATCTTCTGTTACCAAATTCTTAGTAAAATTCGATGAAATCTCGTTTTTATTTTTATTATATGTCCAATAAAAAAATTAATATTGGTTTAAAAATCAAAAGATAATATTTTATTACAATTTAAATTAAACAAAGAAATATGTTTATTGCAGAATATAACCATATTTTTATAATTGTTTTGAGCATTAGATTCTTAAAATAAAAATCTCTACAATTCTACTGATTTAAAAATTTCAATTATATAATTTTCAAAATGATCATTTTTAAACTCTTTAATGCTAAAGATTTAGAATTTAAAGTTTTACAATTTAAACTCTCAATTAAAAAATTTTGAGAATATTAAATAATTTATTATTTAACTTTTATGATCTATATATTTCATAAATATGCCATTTGATAATTTTTTTTAAATAATTTAATTTTGAAGATTTGAAATTGAAAACAATTCAATTTTCACGATTTTAGATTAAGAGTTTATAAATATTGAACATTTGCAATAAAAAACTCTTTAATTTTATGAATATATGAACAGAAGTTTTTAAATATTAATAATTTACAAAATCAAAAGTCAAATCTTAAAAAATTGTTACTTTATGATTAAGCTTCAATTGTAAATTTTCAAATTTAAAAATTGTTTAATTTTCAATATTTATATTTGTCAAAATTAAATAGTCTTTAATTTTCTAGACTCACAATTCAAATTCGTCAATTTTCCCGATTTGCAATTTGCAATTAATCACTTTTTAAAATTTTCCATACAAAACCCTTTTTAAGTTTAAAGATGAATAATTCAAATCTCACCAATTTTCATCATTTTGTAAATAAAAAGTCATTCAATTCTGAATCGTATAAATTAAAGAAAATTTAAATGTAAAGCATCAAAAATGCAGAATTCCTAATTGTGAAACTTAAAACTTGCATAATTTTTGATTGTAAATTAAAAAGAATAAAACTCCTTTAATTTTACACATCTGCAGTTCAAAGATCTAGCATTTCTAAAATATAATGAAAAGTCCTTAAATTTTGAAAATGTAAAATTGCAAATTATTAACTTTCCAAAAATTATATTTCAATGATATATAATTTTGAATCTTGCCTTGGTTGGTTTTATTTTGATGACTAAAAGTACAAATTCTTGAATTTTAACGATTTCCAATTTAAAATTCTAGAATTTTGAAAAAAAAACTACGAAATAAAATAACGCTTAATCCGTTTTTAAGTATTTACAGTTTTGTTTTGAGAAACGCATACCGATTGTTCTTCAGGAATAAGGCTTCTAATAAATAGCGCTTGAACTTTAATTTTTCAAAACAAATTTTTCTTTCCAATCATTACTTTATTTTCAATAGATCCCCCTCCCCCAGACTCATTCTTTTCTCACGCTGAAATAAAAATCAAATCATCAAAATAGTAATTTTTCTAATATTTATAATATTTTTCTCCGTCCTGCATAATAAATATTTTGAACATTTATATCCATTATAAAAAAAATCCAGGATGTCCTATTTTTTTCGTAGTCTCTGGAGTTTTTTACAATTTAAAATTCTCTTATTTTTAACATGTACATTAAAATTCTGTTTAATTTAGAAGATTGGGTGTTTAAAACTGGACTCTTGATTTTCAAAATCATAAAAATTAAAGAATCCTTTTATACTATTTCTTGCATAAAAGATTTCTCAATTTTAAATATTTAAAATTAAAGTATTTTAAATATCAATACACAAAAATTAAATAATTTGGGATTCTATACTTGTAAAATTTTATAATTATTAACTGTAAAATTTTGAAAATTCGAAATGAAAAATTGTGCGCGGCTTAAGATTTAAAATTATGTAAATTATGTTCTTTTTTTAAATTGAGAAATGTTTAATTTTGAAAATTGACAATAAAAAATGAAATTAATTCGATGAAATGAAATACATTAAAATTAAATAAATACATTAAATTGAAACCTTGCATAATTTTCAATTGTAACATTTTAAAAATTAAATATTATGCAAGGCTTAATATTTATAATTGAAAATCATGCAAATTCTGATTCTTTAAGGTTGAGGTTCTTTTAATTCTGACAATTCACAATAAAAAAGTTCTATAATTTTAAGTTTTACGATCCAAATTTATTTAATTTAGAAGATTTAAAATTGAAAACTTGACTTTCGATTTCAAAAATTATCAAAATCATACGTTAAGAATCTTCATTTATATATTCTAATTAAACGATTTTTCTATTTGAGTCCTTCAAAATTGTAGAAAGTTAAATTGTAAATCTTTAAAATTAAAGCGAAATTAATTTTGAAAATTTACAATGAAAATTATGTAATTTTTTAGCATTGAAATTAAAACTGGAGTAAATTTAATTGATTACTTTCAAAATTTCATCAATGTGCAGATTAAAATTTTAAGTTTGACTTTTGATAATTAATGCTAACCAAATTATTTTCTTCTTAAATCTTTATAGTTAAAAGGTTTTACATTTTTTAAATTCACAACAAGAAAAGATGCAGTATTCAAGTTTTTAAATTTAAACAGCTTTAACTTTAATGATTTACATTGGATATGTTTTGAATTGGGAAGATTAAGAATTCCATGCTTTTGACTTTTGATTTTCAAAATCATCAAAATTTATTTTTATTTATGCATTTTAAAATTGAAGAGTTTTTAATTGTAACTTTTTAAAATGATAAATTATTCATAATGAGATTTGATTTTTACAATTTAAAATGAACAATTTGTGTAATTTGATGATGTAGATTCAAAATTTCTTTAACTCGGAAGCTTCAGGATTGAAAATTTGACTTATGCATTTCCAAATTATTAAAATCATCCAAAATTAAGATTTTTTATTTCTGCATATTAAAAATATAAGATTTTTTAATTGAAATACTTCAAAATTGCAGAAATTTAATTGTAAATTTTGTTAATTGAAGAGTTTTTAATTTTTACGATTTACCGTTAAAAATTATGTATATGATAATTTATCAAATTAAAGCAGCTGTACTTCTGATGTTTTACATTGAATTTTTTTTTTAATTTGGAAGATTTAGAATTCAAAACTTTTGATAATTGATCTTCAGAATCATTAAAATTTAAGGATTTTTATAACTAGTTTATTACTAGTTTCAAACTCGAAAATTAAAAGTTCTGTTATTTTTATTCTTTACTTTCGAAATTTCTTAAATTTAGAAGATTCAGAATCAAAAAATTGCTTTTTATTTATAAAACAATTAAAACTAGTAGAATTTTGATCTTTTTGTACATATTTAAAATTAAAAGCTTTTGAATTTTGAAAGTTTACAAATAAAAATTAAGGTCTTTATTTTGAAATATTTAGATTCGAAAACTAGACTTTTCATCTTTAAAATCAATAAAATTTAAGAACTTCTGTTGTTAGATCATTAAAATATTTATAATTTTAATTTAAACCTTTTATTTCAGTTCAGAAGATTTAGAATTCAAAACTTTTATTTTTTGAAAATTCAAGAATTTAACTATTAATTAACTAGTAATGTTAAGTCTTCAAAATTGTTACCTAAGAATTGTGAATATTATTAAATTAAAGCATGTTTAATTTGAATAATTAAAAATTAAAAAATATACACGGTTTATCATTGAAAGCTATAATTCTTATGATTTATATTGAAAAATTCCTTAACTTGAATGTTTTATAATTCAAAACATGACATTTCATATTTCAAATCATCAAAATTTAAACATTTTTATTTATAAATATGTAAAGTTAAAGAGTTTTCAATCTTTATCATTTTAAATTGTAGAATTCTAAGTTATAGAACCTTAAAATTTAGGAGTTTTGAGTTTTACAATTTAAAACTAAAAACTTTTTAGGTCTTAGGTTTTTCAATAAAAGTGCCTGTCATTTTGATGCTCTATATTAAAAACTTTTATGATGGGGAAGATCCAGAATTGCAAATTTGACTTTTGATTTCCAAAATTATTAAGATCATCCAAATTTTAGTATTTTCATACATATTTTAAAAATTGTTACTCTTTAAAATTGTGAAAATTGAATTGATTTTTTTTTTATTTGAAGCATCTTTACTTTTCAAAATTTACAATAAAAAATTATTCACGTGTCCATTTCTTAAGCTAAAACAGCTGTTGATTGATGATCATGTACATATAAAAATTTGTAATCTACAATAGTAATTATTTAAAAATTTTGAAATTTGATCTATAGAATCATCACAATTTAGGAATGTTTATTTGTACATTTTAAAAATTAAACAGCTTAAGTTGTAATTCTTCTAAATTTAACAGCATTGCATTTTAAATCGTCCAAATTAAAGATTTTACAATTTTGACAATTTACAATTAACAAATTTTATCACATTAAGTTTAAAAATGAAATGTTATTTTTTATACTTTACTTTTAAAATTTCATCAATTTGAAAGATTCAGAATTGAGAACATGGCCTCTGATCTACAAAAGCATGAAAATTGTAGAATTTTTATCCTTTTATAGATCTTTAAAATTGAAGTTTTTAATTTTTTAAATTTGCAAATGAAAATAATGCCAGTTACACGTTTAAAATTCTAAAGAACTGTAATTTTTATTATTTAGATTTAAGTTTTCTTCATTTTTAAATACTTAGAATTGAAAACTAGACTTTTGATTTTTTAAATCAGCAAAATTTAAAAACTTTTGTTGTTACATCATTGAAATTCAAGAGTTAGAAATTTTGAGAAACTTAAAATAAATTTTGTTTGCATATTTCAGGTTTTAGAATTAAAAAAGCTGGAATTTTTATGATTAACATTGGACATGTGTTCAATTTAAAACATTTAAAATTGAAAAATTATGTCTTTTGAAAGTCAAAGAGTTTTCAATTGTAACTCTCAAAAATTTAAGGAATAAAAAAAACGGAAGACATCAATAAGAATGAAAATTCCAGAATGTATTTTAACAAAATCTTATAACGATATTAAATTCCACAAAAGATCAATAATTTTTTAATGCTTCTAATACCTGCTGACGCAAAATCTCATATTAAAATAAAATGTACAGATTACTGAAAGCCCATTGAAATGAAAATTATTATTTTTTTAATTAATGATCAATAATTATATTTCATACTGCTTTAAGTTCAAGCACATTTTTAATTTGTTAAATGTTCAATCACAATAAAAGGCATGAAATAAGAGTGCGTTGCGCGCTATTCTGGCTCGTATATAATAATTAAAAGTTGCCTCCAAGATCTTGACCCTTTCCCCTTTCTGAACTTCGACCTTGCCTTTTATTTGTATTTGTCCAAAAGTAAGTGCACCTAATTTTTTTTACATGAAAAGCAATTAAAAGCGGCACTTTTAATAATTACGGCGATACTCGCGTAAATCACTTCGCCGAAAGTGAAGTTAGGTTAGACTTAAGTTCTCAGCTGGCATTAACTAACTGGCTAACTGGTCCCCTGAAGCAGGACGTCTTCATCATGCGAAGGTATCCGGGGCCAGCTAATGTCTTTATTACCACGTCCGAGTCCCGAGGGCGCGAAGGGAAGGGAGAAACCGAGACGAAAGAAAAAGACGAAAAAATAAAAAATTGCAGAACAGAGGAAAGGAGAGGCCTGAAGCGCATCTTTTTCGCACGATCGTGGTCTCCGCCTTTATGGCTGAGGCACGGGACTTGCTGGTATAAAATCTTTAGATAGGGTGCCGAGACGGCTATGATTTTTTATTTTAACTAGACTATCATGTGAGCCCGCTAGCGCGCGCTTCCTTTGTATTCATTTTGACCGTTTACCCATTTTTCGAATAACTATTTATTTGTAAAAATGTTTACCACTCAACGTTTCACTGAATTAGAGTCTGAAATAATGTATTCAATGAATCCATGTAACGTAGAATTTACTATTACAATTAGTAATATTAAAGAGCGAGATATCATTCGAAGATTTTAATTTTTTTATATCTTTTAGATCTTAGTAAAATTTGATAGTGTGAAAAA
This sequence comes from Belonocnema kinseyi, assembly GCF_010883055.1. Taxonomy (NCBI): domain Eukaryota; kingdom Metazoa; phylum Arthropoda; class Insecta; order Hymenoptera; family Cynipidae; genus Belonocnema; species Belonocnema kinseyi. The sequence continues at coordinate 103,274,557 of NC_046661.1, read as the reverse complement.
AATTAATAAGTTGGTAATTAATTAATCAGTTTATAAAATAAAAATCAAAGAACAATTATTTTCGTTGATACATTAAAATAATTTCTACTTTATATTTTTATAAAAATTAAAATTAATAATAAGATTTTAAGCTTATTTCAGAAAAGCTAATGTGTATTTTTGAAGATTAAAATCAGATACTCATTCTACTATACAACATCACACAAACTTACAAAAATTTCATAATTGAAATAAAGGTAGTTCAGAAATAAATTAACTTTTATTATACAATTTTATGTTACTCAATTGAACAAAATTTAAGTTCAATCTGTATGTAATTTAATATTATAAAGAAAATTATTCAGCTGATAATTAATTAATGACTTAATAACATTAAAAGCATTAAACGATTGTTTGTATCAATTAAAAAAATATGTAATTGGAATAGGGGTATTTTAGATATAAATAAACATTCATTATACGAATGAATACGCATTAAAGGATTACTTTCAGTGAATAATTCAGATAATTTTTATTCTTTATTTTAAAGAAAATTTGAGTTTGAATAAATTAGTTTAATTGCAAATTTACAACTTCTCAATTTTTGTTTGAAAAGTAAGCTTTATTAGTTTAAAATTAAACTGTTTGGTTGCAAATTAAATTCTTTTAAAACAAATTTTTCTTTTTTGGTTAAAAATTCTATCCTTCTGGTAAAAAATACACTACTTAATTCTATTTGCCTTAGAAATTCCTGTTTTGTGTATAAAATTCAACTGTTTTTTTTTTTAAATTTGTCTTTTTGGTTCAAAAATTCAACAATTTAATAAATTTTTTCTTGAATAAAAAATCTTTCTTGATTAACAAATAATTTTTCCTTGTAAAAATTTGATTTTTATTGTTGAAAAATGCAACTGTTTCATTAAAAATTATTCTGCTTAAGTTGAAACTATTTGATTAAAAGTTTCTCTTTTGAACAGAAAATTCATCTCTCTAAGTTGAGAATTCATCCTTTGTAGTACAAAAGTCATTGGCTGAAAATTCATCTTTCCTTGTTAAAAATGCAATTGTTTATTAAAAAATGTGTCTTCATGTCTTGAAGATTTAATTACTTGCTTAAAAATGTAACATTTTTGTTGGAAGTTAAATCTTTTTTCTTTAAAAACTTTTAGATTGGAAATTTAAGTAGGTGGTTAAAAATTCGAACAATTATTTGAAAATTAACGTTTTTAATAAAAACTAATATTTTTGGTTTGAAAACTCAACTGTATAATAGAAAATTCTTTTCAGCTTAAAAAATCTCTAATTTGCTAGAAGATTTAACTGCTAGGTAGGAAAGTCAACTTCTTTTGTCAAAAATTAGTTGTTTTTTTAAATTGAAAATTAAATTGCTTAGTTGAAAATTCAACTATTTAGTTAAATATAAATATATATTTCTGGGTGTGCGATTTTTTTCACAAGATTTTTGGGCCTTCTTTGTTTTCGGGACTTTAGGATATTTCAAGCTTTATTATTGGGTCTTACGACTTCTCAAGTCTTACTACTCAATGTGATTTTCTGTCATATGATTATTGGGCCTTATGTTTTGGACCCTACGCTTTGGTCTTGCGACTGCATGAGATTTCTGGGCTTGAGATTTTTTGCATGAAATTTTTGGGCCTTATTCTTGGTTTTCAGAACTTTAGGAGATTTCGAGTATTATTATTGGGTCTTACGAGTTCTAGCGCTTTTGGGCCTAGAATTTTCGGACCTTATTTATGAGACTTACGACTTCAGGCAATGTTGGCAATTTTGGGGCCTTCCTATTTTGGGAATTTTTTTGGCTCTCACGCCTTCAATCGATTTTGGGCCTTGTTGCTTATTATCCTATTTCTTTTTACAAACATTGCTGTCAAACAAGACTCTGAGTTTCAAAAATTCCTCTCAGACAAGTTTTAACTCCTTCGACAGAATATTTTTTTTCTCAAGCTTTACTGATCGTTTTGTCGATTCTGTGATTAGAATGATGTATGAGGTTCGAACCCACAATCTTCGCCGATGGGCTTCTGGATCCTGGGGCGTGATGACCGGCTCGTGACAGTTTTGGGAGGTCCTGTTTAAAAGTCGAAATACGAGTTGGATTCCCCAGGTATCCACCGGACGATAAGGACAGGTGCGACTACGTCACGAGTGGGTCGACTCCTCCTGATAGAGTTATTATACTAAGCAGGTGAATCTCTTGATTTTGCTGCGAGCTCGCTTCTAATTTGTTTTCGAAATTCGTGAAGATCATCATCCATGTAAATTTTTAATCAGACACCCACTTTACCTCCAGGTCCTTTTATAACTCGATTCTCAACTTTGTTTTCTTATTACGAACTTAATTATTATTCTAGTAGGGCCAGCTGCCTTTCGGATATAAATTTCTCTTGCCGACATTTACCGACCAAAGTTGGCACTGATTCGAAACCTGAAATGCTTTAGGTGTTAGTGAGTTCTTCAATGATTTTCAGAACAGGAAGGCCACAAAAGTTCATTTAAAAGTTCATTATTTAAAGACTGAAATTATGATGTAACACTTTTAATATAGAATCTAAGGGAATTTGTATTATCATCAGAGATAGTTACAATCGATCAGTGTAGATAGCTTTATCAGCATCGTGAAAATAGAAATAAGCCTATTGATGAAGTTAACTCTTCAAATAACAGAAAATACTTAACGCCATTCTTAGCCTAGATAAAAAATAATGTTTAAAAAATTTTTAATTAAATTTTTTCTGAAAAATATCTTTTCTCGTCGCTTCATTGGGAATCAAACCAGATAACGTCCGATTGCCGGTTGGGTGCTTTACTATTAAGCTATTAGTGAGATAAAAAAAATAATCCTTTTTTACAAATATGCGCTATCTCAAGCAAGGTGTTACATTTAAGATACGTGTAATTTAAAGGAATCTGTATTATCATCAGAGATAGTTTAAAAAAAAAAATTTTCCCTAGTCTAAAAATGTCGTTAAGCATTTTCTGTTATTTGAAGAGCAAACTGGATTCAAAGGTTTATTTTTATATTCACTGTGCTAAAAAAGCTATCCTCACTGATCGATGGCAACTATCTCTAATGATAATACAGATTCCTTTAAATGACTCTATCATAAATGTAACACCTGGCTTGAGATAGTACATATTCCTGAAAAAGGATTCTTCTTTCGATCTCTCTAATAGCTTAATGGGAAAGCACTTTACCGCTAATCGTAATTTCTGTGGTTCGAATGCCCGTGTAGTAGCGAGAGGAGATAATTTTTCAGAAACAAATTTAATAAAGAATTTGTTATAAATTGAATAAAAAAATTCTTGACTTATTCACTATGAATGTATTTATTTGTAATCTTTTTATCAGCATTTTGCTTTATCATAACTACAAATTAATTTTCTTCCTTATAGAGAGAGGACTATTTTTTAAAAAATGGATACTTTCAAGATTTTTAAAGTTTCTGTTTTTCCGAAAATCTTATTTTTAGAAAATCAGAGGACCGACCAAGATGTCAATTTCTGTTTTTTCTTACAGCGAACAACTTTTTAAACTATGTTGGTTTTATATTTCAAATTAAAACCTCATAAAAACAATGTAACTTTCTTGAAGCGCTCTGACTGGTTATTGATTAATTAATAATGATCTTCAAAATTTCATCAACAGATCAATCCAAGCATCTCGAAGATGCGAAAAATTGCATTAAATGTAGCACTCTTATATTCACCACTTTAAAAAAATCCTCTTATAAAAAAACTAATTTTTTTCAAAACTTTAAAAGCAATATTTAAAAGCCACTATTTTTCTAGTTTTCACTCAGGGTAAACTCATAATTAATTCAATTTGGTAAAAATAATTGATTAAAAATTTATTCATGTTTATAACTATCTTCACGTTTGCAAATGCTAGATAGCTGCGATTTATTCCGGAATTTTTTAATTTTTACAATTTTTTTATATTTTAAAGTAATATATAATAAAAGCTAAAAAATATAGTTGTTTACAAAATTTATATTTTTTATAACTATCTTCTCTTAGATAAATTTCAAAAAATTTCAGTCTTTTCTGAAATCTTATTTTTGTCCACTTTTTACTTAGTGAGGCAATAATTTATGGATGTTGACAAACATACTTATTTAAAAAATTGATTATTCTTTAAACTATCTTCTCCTACGACCTACACTGTAAAAAAAGATTATTTTATCAAAAGAAATATAGTTCTGAATACGTCCAATCAAATATTGTTTTGATCGGAGACCATTTTTCTTATTTTAAGCAATAATGTTTTTCAAATAAAAAATTCACTTTTGTTATAAGCCAAATTTCTTTAGATCAAAGAAATATTTTACTGGACGTATTCAGTACTACATTTATTTCAATCAAGTGGTCTTTTTTCTCAGTATAGTTATACTAAGAAATGTTGTTTTTTTTAATGAAATTTTTAGTTTTGCTTTGACTTTTTAAATACGAACAAATAATAAGTGAACCTCAACAGGAATAATTTTGTTTGTATTGTAATTTTTGAAGTGAATTACTTTTGCTCTTTTTCCAATTAAAAAGAAAAATTTGAACAAAAAACCTTTCCGACACAAGAGTCATAAACAGAGAATGGAATAATTGGGAATAGGTGGGAGGACTAGGTAAATGCATATTTTGGTATCACCCCCCCCCCCTGCAAAACATATCCATCTTTCAGAAAAAACGCAACTTTCTAGCACTTATCTAAGAGCGGATTGTTATAAACAATAATAAATTGTTTTGAAAACTGTTTTTGTTAAATTTTATTAATTATTACCTAACTAAGTGAAAAGTGGACGACGAATTAAAAATTTCAGAAAAAAGCGCAACTATCTGGAATTAATATGGATCAAGATAGTTGACAAACAATAATAACTTTTCAACGATTATTTTTGCTCAGCTTTATTAATTATTATATCACTCCAAATAAAAAATAGATAACTAGTTAAGCATTTCAGAAAGAGCTGCAAGCTCTAGCATTATTCAAAGATATGAAAAATAACGCAACTTTTTTTAAACAATTAGGTTTGTTAACATTAATAGACTAGGACCTCGCTCTAATTGAAAATTGGAAAAAATTTAAAAATTAAAAAAAAATATAACTATATCTATATTCTAAGAGAAAATGGCTAAAACCATAAAATATTGTTTAAAAAATCTATGGAAATATCTAATTGTCAGTATAAAGTAGTATTTCGTACATTAGAAAAAGTTCGCTTAAAAAAGCTGTAAAAAATTTTAATTAGGACGAAAAACTCGCAAAATCCATTTTTTCACTTACAGAGTTTTTTGGGACCCTACAAAAGAAACCTATGGGGGCGATATTGAAAAATTAATATTATAATCGTACTCTATAAATAATTGTGAAGAAAAGTGTCAAGTTTCAACTCGATTCACTTAATATTGACGACTCCAAATAAAAATGTACAAAAACTTCTTTTTCCCATGTCAAATATGTGTGAAACTCCATAGGACTTGCAGAACCTCTAAATACATATTTTTTTAATCGCATTAATTTTGATGTTGTAAATTCGAACAAATTTGATGCGTTATATATAAAAATTGTCGAAAAAAAATTTTCAATGTCATCCTACTGCAGAATCAATGATTAGGCGGAGAAAAAGAGGGGAAAATGCGTTAGGAATTTTTTGAGTAGGGGTATAGGTATAAGGAATATCGTGTTAAGTGTGATATATTTGGGATAATTAGGTGGGTTTGGCATTAGACCTGGCGCCCGCCGCGCCGGAAGAAGAGCAAAAAAATCGCTAAGTTCGCCCATATCCCGATAAAGTCATCTTGGTTTCCTTCTGCTGAGGCACCACCTGTCCTAACCCAATTACAGAAAGGCAAAACTACTATGTCGGCTGGCATATCCTGCGGGTATACGAGAAAATTATCCACGCTAGGGTTTCGGTGATTATACCGGCAGAACTGATGGGTTCGAAACTTAGGCTTTATTACAGAGAAGAGCGTACCTACACGCTCGATCGAGACGGTTCGCGAGTCGAGTCGATACGCCCCAAGATCAATGTAATAACTCAATTCGTTTCTCCAAAAGCTGATGCGATCCCTGATCACACGTGGCTAGAAACAATGGAATGGTTTGGACAATAAAAAAGACCTATACATCTATAATCGGTGACAATCAGTGAATTCATTACTCTAATTAAATTAATCAGTCAACTTTGTACTGATTTCAATCAGTAACCAAACCTACTGATTTATTATTGTGTTTAACTAATTTATTTTGATTAATGAGTATGAACCTGGTCAATTTTTTTATCAATATTCATCATTGACTCAATTCTAGTCACGAATTAGTGATTTTATACTGATTAAATAGTCAAACGTAATGCTCCATTTTTCTAAAAGATACATTTAAATTGATAAATGCAAACCAGTTCCATTTTAAACTAATTTCAGTTAATACCTTTATTCAATTCACAAAAACAGTTGTTTTATACTGGTTAAACAGTCAAACATACTGATTCGTTTTTCAAACAGAGTAATTTAAACTGATCAATTTGAGTAAGTTGAATTGTGTAGTAATTTTAAATCAGTGACTCAATTCTAGTTACGAATCAGTCATTTTCTACTGGTTAAATAGTCAAACATACTGATTCGTTTTTCGAACCGATTCATTTGAACTGATGAATTTGAACTGATTTCAATATGTAAATAAATCGACTGATTTATTATTTTATTTAACTTATTTATTTCAAATCATGATCATGAACCTGTTCATCTTTTTACCAATTACCATCCGTCACTTAGTTCAAGTTACGAATCAGTTATTTTATACTGATTAAATAGTCAAACCTGATGATTTTTTAACAGATTCATTTAAATTTATGAATTAAAATCAGTTGAATTTTGTACTCTTTTCAAATAAAAGACTACATTCTAGTAATGAATTAGTCATTTGACACTGATTAAACAGTCAAACGTACTGCTTCATTCTTTTAAAAGATTAATTTAGACTAATAAATTGAAACCTGTTTAATTTTGCACTAATTTTCAAACAGTGAATTAATTCTAGGATGGATCAGTTATTTCATGTTGATTGTTCAGTTGAAATGACTGATTATTCAGTCAAATGAGTCGAATAGAAACGCCCCAATATCAATTAAATAACTCAATTCTTTTTTGCAAAAGATGATGCTATCCGTGGGCATACGTGGCTAGATCAATGGAATGGTTTCGAGATTAAAAAATATATATGCATCTATAATCATTGACAATCAGTAACACATAATAATTTATTATTTTGTTCAGCTTATTAATTTTAAATAGTGAGCATGAAGTTGTTTAATTTTATATCAATTTCCATCATTGCATCAATTCTGGTTACGAATCAGTTATTTTATATTGATTAAATAGTCAAATTCACTGATTTTTTAACAGATTTATTTAAACCGATGAACTTAAATCAGTTGAATTGTGTGCTAGTTTCAAATGAGTGACATAACTCTAGTAATAAATAAGACTTTTTGTACTGATTAACTAGTCAGACGTACTGCTTAACTTATTTAACAGATTCACTTGGACTAATAAATTGAAATCAGTTTAATTTTAAACCAATTTTCAAACAGTGAATTAATTCTAGGATAGATCAGTTATTTTATTCTGATTATTCAGATAAAATGACTGATTAATTAGTCAAGCGAGAGAAGCCGATAAGCCCCAAAATCAATTAAATAAGTCAATTGGTTTTTCCAAAACCTGATGCGATCGCTGACCATACATAGCTAAAAACGATTGAATGATTTCGAAAATAAAAAATACCTATGCATCTATAATCAGTGATAATCCGTGTATTCACCTCTCTAATTATATCAATCAGTCAAATTGCTACTGATTTCAATCATTAACTCAATATACTTATTCCTTTTTTTAACCTATTTATTTTAAATAGTGAGTATGAACCTGCTTAATTTTTTATCAATGTCGATCATTAACACAATTCTAGTCACGAATCAGTTATTTTATCCTGATTGAATTGTCAAACTCACTGATTTGTTAACAGATTCATTTAAACTGATAAATTTGAACCAGTTTAATTTAAAATTAATTCCAAATAAATACTTTAATTCTATTTACAAAACAGTTATTTATATTGATTAAACAATCAAACCTTCTAATTCACTTTTCTCAATCAAATTGATTTGAAATCATTGATATAAAGTAGTAGAATTTTGTAGTAATTTTCAATCAGTCACTGAATTCTAGTTATAAATAATTCATTTTATGCTGGTTAAACAGTCAAACCTGCTGATTCTTTTTTCAAACAGATTAATTTGAGCTGATCAATTTAAACTAGATAAATTTCGTACCAGCTTTCAATCAGTGACTTAATTCTAGTTGCGATTCAGTTATTTTGCACTAATTGAGCAGTCAAATTTACTAACTCATTTTCTTTTAACAAATGCATTGGAACTGATAAATTTAAAGTAGTCATATTTGCAGCTAACTTTTATTAGTGACTTATTCCTGTGGCGATTATAATTTTATGTACAGATTAATCAGGCAAAGTTACTATGATTCATTAATAAAAAATATAAAAAAATATAAATAATTTGAATTGATCAATCCGAATCAGTTTCATGTTAGACTCATTCTTACCAAGGAATTAAATGTAGATACGGATCAGTTATTTTATACTGATTAAACAGTAAGACCTATTGATTTTTTTTCACAGATTCATTTAAACTAATGAATATAAATCAGTTAAATTTTCTACTAATTGTTAAATAAGTGACATAATTCTAGTAACGAATCAGTTGCTTTATACTGATGAAACAGTCAAACGTACTGCTTCATTTTTTAACATAATGTTTAAACAGTTAATTATTTCTAGGGCGAATCAGTTACTTTATGCTGATTATCCAGTAACAATGACTGAATAATAAGTCCATCGAGTCAAGTCGATACGCCCCAAAATCAATTTAGTAACTCAAATGGTTTTCCAAAATCTGACTTTTTGTTTTGACAATCAAAAATAGGTATGTATCTTTAGTCAATGAGAATTGGTGAATTCATCCCTCTAATTATGTTAATCAGTCAAATTTGGAACTAATTTCAATCAGTAAATAAACTTGCTGGTTCATTATTTTGCTTAACTTAATCATTTCATTTATTAAGTATGAACATGTTCAATTTTGTAATAATTTTAAAACCATGATTTCATTCTTGTACAAAACAGTTATTTTATAATAATTAAACAGTAAAAGGTACTGATTAGTTTTTTCAAATAGATTTATTTGAACTGATAAATTTAAGCCTGTTGATTTTTGAAATAATTTACAATTATTAACCTAGTTCCAATTACCAATTATTTATTGTGTACTGATTAAATAGTCAAACCTACTCAATCATATTTTAAACAGATCTATTGGAACTGATAATTTAAAACATTTCTATTTCGTACTATTTTCCATCAGTTACTTAATTATAGTTGCAAATCTGTTATTTTGAACTGATTAATCAGCCAAACTTAATTCTTTGTAACAGATTCTTTTGAACTGATAAACTAGTTGAATTTTGTACTAATTTTCAATAACTGATTTAATTCCAGTTACAATTTATTTATTGTATACTGATTCAAAAGTCGAACCTACTGATTCGTTTTCTTAAGCGGATTCATTTAGACCGCTAAATTTAAACCAGTTGAATTTTGTATTAATTTTCAATTACTGACAAAATTCTAGTTGCTAATCAGTTATGTTGCACTAAATGAGCATGCAAATTTACACATTTATTTTCTGAAAATCAGTTATCAGTTATTTTATACAAACTAAATACTGAAACCTACAAACACATTTGCTTCTAAACAGATTAATTTTAACTGACAAATTTAAACCAGTCGAACAAGTGATTTAATTATGTTTGCAAATCAGTCATTTTGCAATAAATTTGCAGTCAAAGTTACTGATTCATTTTTGTTAACCGATTCATTTGAACTGATTAAACAGCCGAATCTACTAATTAATTTTTTTAAACAAATTCATTAGACTAATAAATTGACACCTGTAGAATTTTGTACTAACTTCCAATCGGTAACTTAATTCTAGTTTTGAATCAGTTATTTTGCACTGATTAAGCAGTGAAACATAATAATTTTTTTCTTAAAACATATTCTTTTGGACTGATAAATCAGTTAAATTTTGAACCAGTTTTTAATCAGTGACTTAATTTCAGATATGAATCAGTTATTTTATATTGATTGAACAATCGGACCTACAGATTCATTTTAACTGCTAAATTAAAACCTATTGAATTTAGTATTAAATTTTAAGTATGGCTTACCTTTTCCTGAAAAAATTAGGTATAGGAGAATAAAAAATGATAATATACCAAAATTGATACCTGTAGATATAGAGCATAAGGAAAGTGACAGCATAATGACGCCAATTTTTTTTTTTAGAATAAAACAATTATTTCAGAAATATCCTGTAAATGTCCTTTGCTCATTCGTGAAATGATACCGTTTTCAACGAAACCTGCAATTGGAGCGGATTATTGCCACTGAAGATAGAAAAAAGGAAGGACAGTGCCGGGTATTTTAGAGAAGTGCCAGATCATAGGTACCATTATTATCCTAATGGTAGCTCTTAAACTAATAATCATCTAGGCGCCGACGACCTTTTTTCTTTTTTTTTTGGGAGCCCTAGGGACATTAATGCAAGTCATTGATGATCTCGTTTTTCGAATAGTTAGGCTAAACCAGGTGCAACTTGGTTACTCATACTAGCAAGAAAATGTTTATTTAATTCAAATTCTAACCAAATAAAATGAAAATATAATAAAATTTACGATCGTATCTAAATAAAAAAGCAACAGTTGGGTAATAGCACCAATTCTTGGCATGTTAGTCCAATTATTATCGATGTTCCAGAAACCTAAGTTTAGTAACTTTGTCGGGGGTTGCCTGAAAATAGCCTTGTTGCCAATTGGAATGCATTATTTTGTGCAATATACTCGACTGAGTACTCGCGCACTGCGGCCCTCACGAGGCGAGAGTCGCAACCACCTCTCGCCGTTTCTGCTGAGAAACAGCGTGGGCCTGCACTTTTAAGAATGATTAAACGGGGGGTTACTAAAAAGCGGCTCTAGTGTATCTATTGTTTTTAATTTTATTTATTTATTTAATTAAATGTCGTAAGCAATACATAAATCACACGTAAAGACAATTGCAAAATTAAATTAGTTAGTTAAAACAAGCTAAACAGTCGTTGTTACATCCCATTATTCTTTATCTGACTGTAGGATAATTTAAAAGAAGGATATTAACTTATTATATTTCCAGCCACTGATTCAAACCATCTAAAGCTTCTCTTTTAGATACGAGAAAACATGTTATATGTGTCGAAAATTATTATAATTAAGAAAATCAATGTTGTCATTTTTACTGCCCAGAATTGAATTATTTGCAATTATTGTAAATATCTGAAATTAAGCAGATTTAAATTTTCACATTAAAAAACGAACTATTAAAAAAACATGCAAAATATCATCCTTTTCTATTACAATGAAAAAAGCTGTAATTTTTATCATATATATTAAAAATTTTATCAATTTAAAATTAAAGGCTCCTGAATTTTGATTTGACAAAATCAACACAATTTTAAATTTATTATTTATGAATCTTTTAGTTTGAAAAGATTTAAATTGTAAATCTTCAAAATTTAAAATATTTTAATTGTTATTAATATTATTATTATTACACCATTAAGCCATTTCCCTTTCGGGGTAGGCGTGACTCACTCGGCAGGGGAAAGGAGTAGTGTGTGGATGGGATAGAGATTT
>NC_046661.1:103234910-103262655 GCF_010883055.1 Belonocnema kinseyi | reverse complement strand
ATATATTTTACTTACAGTGCTTAATAAGCTAATCCCTCTGTAATTATTGCACTCGCCTTTATCTCCCTTTCTCTTGTATATTGGTACGATAATCGCTTCTTACTATAAGATAAAATATTCCAAATTACGTACATGTGAATTATAAATTTGGAAAATTGAATAAATTGTTATTTTTAAAACACAAAAATGCTTAATTGTATCATTTTAAACTTTTTTTAATTTGGAGAATTTAGAATTGAAAAATAAACTCTCCATCTCACAATGATCTAAATAGAAGAATTTTTATTTTCACTCCTTTAAAATTGAAAAAATCATAATTTTTAACTCTTTAATATTGTAGAACTTCGAAACTAAAATCTTCAAAATTATAGTTGTTTTGATTTTCTAAATGTAAAATTATATCAAAATTGAAGAATTTTAATTTATACATCTTTAAAATTAAAATCATGTTAAAATCTCAGCAATTTAGAAAATTGAAAATTGAAAACTTGACTTTTGATCCTCCTAAATTATTTGAATTTAAGATTTTCATTTATACATTATTAAAATTAAAAAGGTTAGAATTTTTAAATTTGACAATTAAAAATATGACAAATTTGAAGTTTTACAATGACAAAAGCGGCAATTTACATCATTTAGATGGGATATTTCTCGAACTTTGAAAGATTAAAAATTGAAAACTTGACTTTTGATTTTAAAAGTCATGAAAGTTTAAGAATTTTTATTTAAACATTTTTAAAATGCAAGAGTTTTCAATGGTAAAAGTGGCAAAGAAATGTTTCAAGTACCATATATTTAAGATATAAATTAAAAAAATTAAATATTTTTTTTAAGATAAAAAAACTTCAATTAGAATATTTTAAAATTTATTTAATTTGGAATATTTAGAATTGAAAACTAAACTTTTAATTTTGAAAATGAAGAAAATTAAAGAATTTTTAATAATCCTCTTTCAAATTTTCGTCAATTTCCAAGACATAGAAGTAAATATTGGAACTTTTATTTAAAAAATCATCAAAATAATCTAAATCTACACAATTTAAAAATCATATTTAAAATCGACCAGTTTTCGATATTGCAACTCTTAAAAATTCTTCAATTTTGTAATATAAAATTTTAACGTTGAAGAGTTTTAAATTTTGACTATTTACAATAAAGATTTATGCAAATTTTAAATAAAAACTTTTTGTAATTTAGTTGAATCTCCTTGAAAATCTCTTAAAGTTGAAACATCTATAATTAAAAGCTTGTCTTTGGATCTTTCTAAATCATATAAATGTAAGCCTTTTTTATAAATCATTAAAATTGAATGGATTTAAATTTTCTAATTTTACAATTAAAAAATTTGGAATATTTGAGTTTTGTACTTAAAAAGCGGGAAGCAAGTTCCCAAGCATGGGAAAAAACTTTAAAAAAAATAGTTCCATTTTCTATCATATTTATGAATTCTTAAGCCAAAAATTAAGATTTTTTACAAAAAAGTTGTGAATTGACTAAAGAATAATTAATTTCTACTAAAATAATTAATCTTTGATCAAAAAACAATTAATTTTTAAAAACTACGTTCACTTTGAATCAAGTAGTTTATTCATATCCCCAAAAAGATTTTAATTTCAAATAAAAAGTAGGTGAGTACTACAAAAAACAAATATATATGAATCTTTAACAAAAACAGATTCATTTTCAACCTTAAAGTTTTTAATTAAATAGTTTTTAAAGATTTTTACCCAAATAGAAGATTTTTTAAACAAACGAGATGAAGTCCGAAACAAAAATATAATAGTAGCCTTTTGTTGAGTTTCATTAATTTAGTTTGCAATTAAGAATTTTTATGACGATTAAAAATCCCATATTAACTTATTCTTTGCTGCTAATTCCTGCCTGGGTAAAATATATATAAATAAAAGTTAAAGATTACAGAAAGCCAAATAAAATTGAAATTAAATTACAAATTCTAATTAAATTATAAATTAAAATTGAGATTCAGATTAAAGTTGAAATTATAATTAGATTCAAATATTATGAAATCCAATGCTGCTATTTTAAAATGTATTAAAATTTTTTATTGTTAATTATGTCTTACAGTACTTTTACTGGGCCCATATATTTTCTTTTGATAATTAGACCATAAAAATAAGTAACTTATAATAAACGCGCCTGTCTCGTCATTTTTGACAATTATCTATAATAAATTGGTGAAAGATGCCAAGAATTGGTGCTCTTACCGTATATGAAAAAAGTCATATTATTTACTAATTACCTTTGAAAATCATAGCTTTTGAAGTTTTTTGTTATTCTTCTGTGAAATTTAGTTAAGTAGTTTTAAATTACCGTTATCGCGATTCCTTCCTCAATTATTATTTTTAAGAACCATGTTGGGAAGATAAAATCCTATAATCTTGGATTAAATCCCTTCTTACTGAAATCTATTACGACCTATCGTTTTCTGAAGACACTAATAAGAATCTTGACCTAATTTTTTTTATAGGAAGCCTCTTTGGCTATTACTTCCACGTGGTCCACTCTTGGCAGCATTGATAATGTCGCTCAGTCCTATCTTTTTTAAGAAAAAATATTGTTTAATAGAAAAAAGTTTTGAAAATTACAAAAAATAATTATTTAAAATACAGCGTTCGTAAATGAATTCTTGCTTAGTCTTTGACTTCTTAACGATTTAAAAAAATGGATGAATTTTAATAAAGGATGTCTTATTATTTCGGAAAAAAATGTTCCATTCAACTTTACTATAAAAGGTTTGAAAATATGTAATCAATTTTTGAATATTGTTTTGTTATATACAAAATTTTGGCTTTATAGTAAATTGTGTATGCTATTTGAGGCATAGAAAAATTTACGTTTTCAAAATTGGAAACAGTATAGTTTAGAGAATGTTTTTCCACAAAAAGTAAGCCATCAAAAATTGAAATTGAACCACTTTGAAAAAATTAGTAAAATGTGATAGTAAACCAATTCAGTTGCATAAATACATTTCTAAAATAATTTTTTTTAAGTTGCATATTCTTTTATTTAAAATTACCTTATCAGTAATATTATTTCGATTTTTAAAATCAGAAAAAGACATATACTACCTTGAAGAAAACCGACTAGAAGGAATCATTACATTTTTTTACCTCAGATCACCTTCACTCATCAGGATTTCACAACGAAATAATAGTGATTATCTTCGGAATATTTAAAATTTAAATAGTCATCAATTTACTTTGAGGCGAATTTAATTGAGGTATAGGACTCTTTCGTAAGGTGCTATCTCTCTATTAAAGGACAATTAGAATAGAGTAGAATTTAAAAAATTTGAGAATAGGAGACTCATGCTTTGAAATGGTAATCTAAAAATCGTTTATCGTTTAGCTTAATTTTCAAATAAAAAAGTTTTTTAGTAAATAAAATATGCAGGCAAATTGTAATAAATTTTGGAAGATGTCAGATATGTCAAAAAATTATCTAGAAAATTTCTGAGAATTTATTTATGATGCAACAAAATAGTTGATTTCTCAACCAATACAGATTCATTTTCATTCAAACAGTTGCACTTTTAAACAACAAAAATTATATTTCTACCTAAACAGTTGAATTTCAAACTAAGAATGATTTTCAGTCCAAAATGCACAAAAATTTCGTTCAAAATTTTGAATTTGTATGCAAAAAAGACGAGCTTTCTTCAAAGCAGTTAAATTTTTTGTTTTATTTAAAAATAATCGTCTTTGTAACAAAATTCAACTGATTTGTAGAAAGCTCGTCTTTTTGGCATGAAAATTAAAAATTTTGGAAGAAATTTTTGTTCATTTTTGACGGAAAATCATTCGTAGTTTGAAATTCAACTGTTTTGGTAGAAATATCATTTTTTTTTTGAAAGTGCAACTGTTTGGATGAAAATGGATCTGTATTGGTTGAGAAATCAACTATTTTGTTGGATCGTAAATAAATTCTTAGAAATTTTCTAGATAGTTTTTCGACATATCTGACATCTTCAAAATTTATTATAATTGGCCTACATTTTTTTTCTTCACAAAAACATTTTTTATTTAAAAATTAAACTAAACGAAAAACGATTTTTAGATGACCATTTCAAAACCATTTTAAAAGTTAACATTTTCATCAGAAAATTAATTTTCTCCTAAACATTCACAATTCTGAAAAATTACGTAGATTGTAAAGGAAATAGTGGAAGTTTTTTAATATTAAATATATTTTTTAACCTAAACTGGAATGGTTGAACCTTTAATTACGAACATTAATTTTTAATAAAAATGGAATTTCCTATAAAATAGCTGAATAAATTTTAAATTGAAAACATTATTTTTCAACAAAAAAAATGTATTTCCAATACAGTAGTTCTATTGTCAACAAAATAGTAGGACTTTTCATACAAGTGAGTAATCTTCTAATAAATAAATGAATTTTTAACGAATAATGTTAGAAATTTTGTTTCATCAAAAATTAAAAATTTGGAAGAAAATAACAAATTTAAACAAAATACATAAATTTTTAGTTAAATTGTGGAACTTTTGAGCCAAAAAGACGAAATTTATACAAAACAAATATTTAATCCGAAAATGGAAATTTCTAGCAATGTTAATTTTCTACCGAAAACGATAAATAAGAAAAAAATACAAGCAGAATGTTTAATTTTGACTCAAAAGGATGATTTTTTAACAAGATTAATGAATTGAAAAAAATTAAATTCTAAACCAAATTATACAAATTTCTTTACAAAATGTTAAATTCTTAACAAAAGATTAAGTATGTAGCGGACCTTTTAACGGAAATGAATGAACTTTTAATAAATATAGTTGAAGTTTCTTATTAAGATCTAATTATTTTGGTTCGAACTTAAGTGAAAAATGAGATGTAAATAAACAAAAAAAATAAACAGAAATTTTTATAATCCATTGAATAAAGAACAATAGTTCAAATATAGCAATTTCTATCATTGCAGTTCCGTTATCAACCAAAGAGAAGAATTTTCCACGAAAAATTTCTGATCACGCAACTCCCACCGCCATGTGAGATACCATATTAATATCGTTTATCCAGCTACCCACCCTAAAGGATTTGAGTAATATATGCACGTTCCTTAATTATAAAAATATTCAGATTGAACACGCCCATTTTTGTCGCCAAAGCCCACTTCAATATACCACATATGTAACCACACCCACTTTTATCAATCAAATCCTAAACCATTTCCACATTCCTTTAGCATTATGCTCTTTAGCTATGCCCTAGCCCACATATTTTATTGTTTATCTTGATTATTTTCTTATATTTTATGAACAAAACAAGTTAAATATGTATAGTCCAAGAAAGTGAGCGAGGTTTGTGGGCGTATTTAAGAGAAGTGGGCGTGGTTTATGGGCGCAGTCAATACAAAGGATCGTTTCTAGTGGCATCGAAAATCTTGGGACTATTTAAAGTGAACCCGGTTACAAAAACATGGGGAATAGTTTATTATTTGATTATTGAAAGTGGTCGGGATTATAGAAGCGGTTCACTAATTTGGGCGAAAGTCGAGCGTTTTCAAAAGTTATAAATTCCATTTCGATTGGCCATCTGAATAAGATGGTTACATATCTTTTTTGGGTCTAGTCAAATGAATTTGGGTGTGTTTGGTGAATGTAGTCAATAGGCATAAAATAAAATAAAGTAGGGCGTGATTAGAGGTGTCTCTCAGTAAAGTGGGCGTGGAAGTGGCATTTGTAAAATTTCTCAAAATTATAATTTTTTCGGTCATCCTAATGAGGTTTTTACGTTCTATATACGATGTCGAATTACATCTTTGTATTAAAGCAAAGTGGACGTGGTTTGCGGGTGGTTGTAGGGGTATCATTCGTGCAATTACAATTCATATTTTTATTGGTCACCCTAATAAGGTGTTGACATTTGATTAGCGGTCAAGTTTTGATCAAGATTTTATAAAACTTGATTAGTGAGTCAAGTAAAACATGTGTAGTAAAGGAAAGTGGGCTTGGCTTATAGGCATGGTCAAAAAAATAAAAGGTGTTTGATGGGTGTTGCCTATAAAAATGGGCGGTGCTACTAGCATGGATGAGAGCCTGGTCACAATGTCATTTTGTGAAAGTGGGAATGGTTGAGTATTCTGTTGATAAAAGTGGGCGTGATTAGAGATGTGGATTAGCAAATTTATCTTAGGGGGTACGTTTGAAAAATTAAAAAATCAAAATTTCTTTAGGCGCCCTACACCTTTTGTTCGCTCACCACTTTTCTACCAGCCAAGCGATCACTTCTTCCAGGATTTTTTGTTGCAACAAAAGCATTTATCAAATGACCCTCTTTCTCTTGGAAAACAATATTCTAGACACGAGAAACTCGACCTGATACTTTTCACGTTATAGAAGTCTACCTGAATCGTATCTTGGGTCATCTCTCTGTGAGTGTAATCGAGAAAATGGAATGATAGTGAAGCTTTATATTCTCTATCGAGACTCAAACCTCTCACACCACCGCTTATGGTTTAACTCTCCGACTGGGCTCGACTCTGTTTGCTGGGAAAATTGAAAAATCTTTTAACGCCAAAAAATGCATTCACATACACCGGGAAAAATGTCGGCAAGCTTATTTCATTCATATACTGGATGGCTTTAGATCTACATTTTTTATAGTTTACAAAAAAGAACAAATGATTTGTAGGATAATCTTACGAATCCATACTAAGGGGGGGGGGGGGGGGGGAGGACTCAAAGAATTTATAAAGTAATTTTTTTCTTTCTGCTTGAAATAAGATGGCAAATTCTTTGAAATGGTTTGAAATTCATAGATATCATACATAATCTCCCGAAATTCCTTTAAAACGATTAACCTATATGGAAATCCCTCAAAATTCCTTAAATAATTGGAAAAATTATTGAAATTGCTCGAAATCTTCAAAATGCCTTATAATGCTTAAAAATTCTTCGAAATCCTTCAAAATTTCGTCAAATCATTGACACTTATTTAGATCAATTAAAATTCAGTAAAATCCTTTAAAATCCTTTAAAGACCTTTAAAATCTTTTTAATTCAAGTGACCTATTTTAAAATATCTATCAATCCCTCAAAATCCCTTAACTCCATTTGAAAACTGTGAAAATAATTAAAATCTCTTAAAATGTTCAAAATTCCATAAAAAAAACCCTGAAAATATATTAAAATTCCTTGAAATCCGGGGCAATCTTTCTTATTTCTTAATTCCCCTTTCAACCAATAGAAATCCTTCAGCATCTCCTAAAATTCTTTGACATCCAGGAAAATCTTTGGAAATCTGATTAAATTATTTAATTTTCCTTAAAATCTTGTGAAATATCTGAAAAAGTTCAGAATTTCTTTCAGCTTGTACAAGATAATATCTTTAAACTCTTAATTTCTTTGAAATTTTTTTTAATTCTTTGAAATCTCTCGTAAACCTTTAAAATATTTTGAAACACATTAAAAATTTTGTATAATTTGAAATCTGTTAAAATCCTTTGAAACTTCTCAAAAACGTTGTAAACTATGAAAATTGTTGATATTGCTTGATGTACTTCATAGTCCATTAAAATATGTGAATTTTTAAAACAATTTACATAATTTTCCAACCAAATAGTTGTTTTAAATTGAAAAAGATCCATTTCCAAATAAAATGGTATAGTTAAATTTTCATTCAAAAAAATTCATTTGCAATTAACAAATAACTAATTTTTTACAAAACAGTTGAAAATTCTACCGAATAGTTGAACTTTCTATCCAATTTTTTTAATTTATAAGCTAAAAAGAGGATTTTTCTGCAAGACAGTTGAATTTTCAACCTAAACGTTTTTTGATATGAAAAAATATCAACAAAGCCTTTTCAATTTTCAACCATAGGGATGAACTTTTCACTAAAATTATGGAACTTGAACAAAACATTTAGAAATTTCTGAGAAAGTTGTTCAACTTCTACCAAAGGATTTGAATTTTAACGTTAAAAGACGAATCTTCAACAAAAAATGTGATAGTTAATATGTCGGCAAAGAAAATTGATATTTGATTTAAAATCATTTGAATTTATTAAAAAAAGACAAAATTTCAACAAAATAGTTCCATTTTGAACCAATGAGATAAATTTTGAACCTAAAAAGATGAATTTTTTTGATCAATTTGAGTATCTTTTCAACCAAATAGTTGAATTACTGAACTAAAGAAGACCAGCTTTTAACTAAAATGAAATCGTGAAATTTTCATTTAAAAATATTAATTTTTGATGTATAAAAAATTTTTTTAACCAAATAATTGAATATCCTTTCAAATAGTTTAAATGTCTACCAAATTGTTGAATTTATATACCAAAAAATGAATTTTATACCAGACAGTTGAATTTTTAACCTAAACGTTTTGTTTTAATAAAAAGCGAGCAGATATTCCAACGAAACTGTTAATTTTTTTAACAAAAGATATGAATTTTTGACTAAAATGTTGGATCTTTAATAAAAGAAATCAATTTTCAAGAAAGTAGTTCAACTTTAAATTAAGGAGTTGAATTATTAATCTAAAAAAACGAATTTTCAACAAAAAATGTAATAGTTAATATTTCAGCAAAAAAGGATAATATATTTGAACTTAAAATCGCTTTGATTTAACCGTATAAAACAAATTTGTAACAAAATGATTACATTTTTAAACGAGATGAAGTTTTTACCAAAACAGATGAATTATTTTTAAGAGCCTACGAAATTTTTCAAACGAAGGGTTTAATTTTTTTACCTAAAATAATAAATTTTCTACTAAAATGTAATAGTTCAATTTTCATTTAAAAAAATAATTTTTACAGAATAAAAAAAACTAATTTTTACAAAACAGTCAAATATTCTATCAAATAGTTGAACTTTCTATCAAATTCTTGAATTTATGAACCAAAAAAATTAATTTTGAATTTTAAACTTAAAAAGAAGAATTTTGAACAAAAAATGTGGTATTTAATATTATAGTAAAAGAATATTTATATTTCAACTAAAAATTATTTGAATATACTCAAGAAAGAGATATTTTCAACAAAATAATTAAATTCATACATAAATTTCCAAGGAACAACTTCAAGCTTAAAGTAAGAGGAATGATTTTCTATAAAAAAAATCTCTAACAAAATACATGAATTTTCTACCAAGATGTTGATTTTTCGAACAAAAAATACGAATTTTCTACCGAAAACCTGAATCTTTAAAGGAAGTATTAGAATTATATATTAATTCAGAATGCACTTGCCGCCTATTTAAATAACATGTTCTTTCTGCAACATTACATGACCCAGTTCGATGATAAATCCCACTAGTAATAACACGAGGCGAAGAGCTTCAAAAAGTCATCATGTATAATAGATTATAAAAAAATAGACACAGTTTTTGATTACAAAAGTTACATGATTTTTTAAAAATTCCTCCTTTTTGGTTAAATTGAACGGTTTTAATTAAAAATATTTTTGGCTTTAATATTACCTGTTAAAATTTACATTTCTAGTTGAAGATTCATCTCTTTGGTTTAAAATAAACTCCATTTGATGTAATTCAGTTTCTTCGTTAAATATTGATTACTGAAAATGTAAGTTGGTCATTTTTTTTAAACCGCCTGTTTTAGTTTAAAAATAAACCATTTGGGTCAAAATTGATGTAATTCATTGAAAATTCATCTCTTTTGGTTGCAAATTAATCATTAGGCTTAAAAAATTATCTTTTTGATTAAAAAATCATTATTCGGTTAAAAATTTTGCTAACTTTTTCAACATTCATTTCTCTTTTCTGGAAAATTGATTTTTTTATATGAAAATTGAACTATGTCCTTAAAAATGTTTTTTTTTTTAGAAAATTATTCTTCTTGTTTCCAAATTCCTTTATTTTCTTCAAAAATCAATTTCTTTGGTTAAAAAATTAACTACTAAAATATATATTTTTTTAAAATTAATATTTTTGTTCAGAATTCATCTTTTTGATAGAAAATTTATTAGTTTTGGTTGAAAATTGAAACGTTTTGTTCAAATATCTTTAGAGAAGAATTCTTTTTCTTTTCTTTGTTGAAAATTAATTTTTGAACTTCAAACTTGAGTATTTTGTTTAAAACGTATCTTTTTTGCTAAAATTCAACTGTCTGATTCAGTGTTAAAATCCTTTTTCTGTTAGAATATCAACTATTTAATTTTTCGTTAAAAATTCATCTTTTTTGGTTCAAAGTTATACTAACTTGTTAAAAAATAATTTTTTGTTTAAGATTCATTACTTCAGTTGGAAGTTCATTTCTTTGGCTACAAATTTAAGTATTCTATTAAGAAAATCGCTTTTTTTGTTAAAAATTAATTTTTTTAAAGATAAAATTTAACTATTTAATTTTGGGCAGAAAATGTTTTCTTTTTTAGTTCAGAATTTACTTAATTTGTTATAAATTAAACTATATTGTTGAAAATTTTACAATTTTGTTGGAAATCCTTTTTTCTTTAGTAGAAAAGTCTACTATTTGATATTAAAAATAGCTAATTTTTTCTCTTCAAACTGAATGACTTAACTCTTTTAATTTATTTTAAGAATGAACTTCAAACTTTTACTAATAATTGTTATTAAAAAAATTATGTTTGACTCATGAAACTTAAATTTTCGCAAAACTCAGACCTTTTTAAAAAAATATGTTGCTCACATTTAATTTATTATAAATGCAAATCACAGGTTAAACCAGACATGACAAGAAACTGAAAAAACAAAACCGGCAAATGGACTGCTGACGCGTTTTGAGTAGTAGAGTAAGATTTCTACCTAGTGATAATTTCGAGTCATGAGGCAGAATTCCGCGCATTTCAAAGCAGCATTCCTAAAGAGAGAAGGACGCTCTGACATTTCAGGGAAAGTTGATCGATTGCATTGATATTTTTAGAAGGATGCTGCACAGTTGTCAAAATCAGGAATTTAATATTCATAATTCTTCACATGGGAAAGCGCTGTTCCTACAGAATATATGCTACATATGTGTATATGCCATTTATTTATAACAATTACATTTTTCACAAAATTTTAATATGCTACTTCGTAATATCGCTGGAAAAATAATTGAAGCAAATTCACGAAAATAGTAGCAGACACTTTTAAAAATTGCTTAAACTCTGCCCTTGTTTATATTATTAATTTGTAACAACGAGTTATATACTTTTATTTATTTTCATAATGCTTTTGCAAGACTTAAAATTTAAGTACATGCAAAAGTCACTTTATAAATATTTATTATTATTACAATATATTAATTTAATATTAACCCTTCATTAGTATTTTAAAATCTTGTATTTATCGAGTGCTGACTTAACACAGAATGTTTTTGGTGCACTCTAAAATTTCGTGGAACTAGGAAAAAAATATTGCAGAAATAGCAATGAAATTATATTTTTCTATAAATCAAACATTTTCCTCAGAGTATTTATTACCTCTATTTTGGTTCTTGTACATTTTAAAATTTCCCGCGCATTTTCATGGCCTAATGGTCACCAATCAGAGCGTGGCATGAAACAGTGCCAACGCGTAATTTTGGCAATATTAGTGCGTAATTGGTAATTGGGCAGCCTGACTGAGACCTCGTTTGGCCCCAATTGACTTTTCCACACCGGTATTTTTTTTAAATCTAATATTTTGTTTCAAATTTAATTATTTTTTTTTGAAAATGGAACTACTTTGTCAAGAAGTCCACATTTTTGGTAAAAAATTCAACTATTGATTACATATTTAACTAATTCAAAAATTCCTCTTTTTTTTCTTGTTGAAAATTATTTTTTCAACTAAAAATTTACCTATTCCATTTGTGAATGATATCGATCACTCTTCAACAAAACATGAAATATTACGTTTTTCGTTGCGAATACATTCGACTTATTGGTTGAAAGTTGCACTGCTTTGATGATAAATTATTTTACTGGTTGAAAATTTAAATGATCGGAAAAAGGTCGTGTTTTTAGCTCTAAAATGAAATAGTTTTGCTTATTTATTGTACTTTTTGTTTGAAAATTGTAATAATTAAGGTAGAGAATTTACCTTATTTAAAATAAAATTCCTAATTGAAAATAAATCTGCTATATAGAGAATTTTTCGTTCTGGATTTAAAATGCACAATTTGGTTGGAATTCGTATATTTTTCTCGAATTTGAATTTATTTTATCATAATTTTGTTGTTGAAATATCAACTATAACGTTTTTTTGGTGAGAATTAATATTTTTTGTTGAATTTAACCGTTGTTGATTTAAAATGTAACACTTGATTTTGTTGTTAAAATATCACCATATATTTTTCTTTCAATTCAACTTTTTTGTTGGAATTAGTTATTGCTTGAAGCTTGAACTCCTTTGTTAAAAATTTATTTGTTTGTGGAAAATTCATCAAATTTTGTTAAAAATTTAAATATTTTGTGTAAAACGTTCTTGTTCGGTTAAAAATGTTTCATTTTTACGTAAAAATTAAACTGTTCCATTTTATTGATTATTTTTCATTCTTATTTACACATTTGGCTATTTGATTAAACTTTTATCATTTTTTTAACGTAAATTCAACTATTTGGTTCGAAATGCGTCTTTTTTGTATATAAATTCCACTATTTCGCTAAAAAGTCATACTTTTTTGTTCGAAAAATTGGAATCTCTGTAAAAAATTTACTTTCTTGGAAAAATATTGATCCTTTTCGATCAAAAATTAAACTGTCTTTTCAACAAAAACTTCTTTTTGCTTTAAAATTCAACTATGTGGATAAAAATGTTACTATTTCCGGTTAAAGTTATATTTTTTTTAAATTGACTATTGAATTCCGACTTTAACTATTTGGTTAAAAACTTGTTAACATTTTTCCTATTTGGGTTCTAAAGTCGAATTTTTTCTGAAAAATTCGACTTCGTAGCTTAAAAATGCAACGTTTTCGTTTAAAAATGAATCTCCCTGGGTAGAAAATACATTTTCTCTTATTGAAAATTTAACAATTGAACTTTGAGTTTAAATATTTCCTTTATTTAAAAAATTGTTTAAGAGAAAAAATAGCCTATACATTAATGGAGAATAGGTTTATTGAATGAAAAATGATTAAAGGGTCAAATACACATTATAGTAAAATAAATATTTCAAAATATAATTTTAATATAATAAATTAAAAATATTATAAAAAATGTTAGTTGCAATTTAGTTATAATTTTAATGTATGGATACTTTTTTCATACAATTAAGCTTTATTCTAGTTCAACATACCTCTATCTTAGAAGCAATTTTTTGTTTCTTGAAAAATTCTGAAATTCATTTTGTAATCGCTATCCACAACCGAGTTTGAAAAGCCATTAAAATTTTAATCTGTAAATTCTTATTCATTTTTCTCAGAATTGGCTAAGTTTTTGACAACAAACTTTATTTAACCGTATTCGGAAGCTTTATATCTCGAAAGCATGATTTAATTTTCAAGTATAAGTTCGATTTTTTAAATCAAAATTTGCAGTCAAGCCCTATATCATTTTAGGATAGTGTCACGTTAAGATTGTTAACTTCCACATCCATTTCCTGAAAAACGCATAATTTTTTTTATCGAACCCTTTTGATTACAATTATGCAATACTTTAGCTCTGGAGGACACATTTATTTTATCTTTATATAGTCATTTCGATTTTACAGAATATCTTTTTGCTCTTTTGAAAAAATTCTCTTTTGTAGCTTATTTAGTTGTATACTACCGCTCTTCAATTACAGATCCATTAATAATTTTTAGATGTTTGCTTTTTCTTACTCAGCATTAGACACAAAAAATTTTAAAAATTAAGTAAAGTTTGACAGTATTAATGGTAACAAATAAGTAGTAGTCTGCTGGCTAATGCTTGCCCAACGCATAGTGAGGCGAATGCGGTATTTGAAAATTTAGCTATTTCAAAAATAATTTTTTATCTTTAATCAAATTATACAAAATACTTCGATGTTAATCAGAATGATTGAAGTTAGATTTAATTAACAAGAAATTGCATTCAACATTTAACTTTGTTGTTGTAGACAACTTATTTAAACAACAACTATAATTTGTCAGTTGGAGAAAAAAATTTTGTAGTATTAAAATTGTTCTGCTTTATTATTAGAATGATATTAAGTAACAAAAAGCTAATAAGACCCGTGTATGCGACGAAAGATAATGATATATTTCCTGAAATCCTGGAAAGTTTATTAAAATACCTTGACAGTCATTAAAACCTCTTAAAAGTATTGAAACTTTCGAAAATCTCTTAAAACCCTTTAGAAATCCCTCGAAATTTTGTTACAAT
This sequence comes from Belonocnema kinseyi, assembly GCF_010883055.1. Taxonomy (NCBI): domain Eukaryota; kingdom Metazoa; phylum Arthropoda; class Insecta; order Hymenoptera; family Cynipidae; genus Belonocnema; species Belonocnema kinseyi. The sequence continues at coordinate 103,248,386 of NC_046661.1, read as the reverse complement.
CAAATGACAATTTTTTTTAATCCCTTTGAATCAATATAATCCCTAGGAAATTCCTTGGCTTTTTTAAAAATCTTTTTAAAACTCTTCAGAACCTTCAAGAAAATCCGAAAATCTTTAACATCGTATAAAATCCTTTTAATTTATTGAAATCTATTGGAAATTTCGCGAAATCTTTCGAAATACCCTGAAATATTTTTAATCCTTTGGAGTCGTTTAAAATCCCTTGAAAATGATCAAATTATTTGAATCTATTAAAAATACCTTTAAATTTTTTAAATATCATAATTTTTGTTTTTAAATTTAAAAAGGTTTTGGAAACACCTTGAAATATTAGAAAAAATTTTAAGTCTTAAAAATCCTTCAATGCTTATGAATAAATTCTTTAGAAATGACTTCAGATCTCGTTAAATGATTTGGAATATTTCAAAATCTTATAAATTTGATTCGAAATCCTTCTAAATCTTTCGAAATTTGAAAAAATTAATTAAAAAACGACGGATTTTTTTTAAGTATAGGAAATATTTGAAAATCTCTTTGATTTTTCAAAATCCTATAAAAAGTCTTAATTCTTGTAAAATTTTCAAAAACTTGTAGAAATATTAGAAAATGTTTATAAATTTTTAATATTTCTTGAAATCACATCCAAATCTTTCGCATTTTGTAAAGTCTCTTATAATAATTAAAAACCCCTAAAATCTGTTGAATCCTTTAAGATCGAACTATTAAATTAATAAATTATATATCATTATTATCAATATATATATTATTATATAATGAGTTATTAATATGCACTTTTTAAATGTCTCAAAATTGTTAGAAATCTGTGAAATAATATTGTTTGTAATAAATATATAATATAATTTATACTAAACAATTGTTGATAGTACAAAGTTTATTACGATAGAAGTATAGCTAGTTGTTATTTCGAGTTATGAATTGTCGTTAATATTTCATGTCAAAATATTGTCATTGAATACACAGAATTGTAATTGTAAAATAAAAACGTCCTTTTTAGTCTCGAAAAATATTACTCAAACTTATTGTAATTAATATGAACTGAAAAAATAGATTTTATTTTGATCTAAAATACGTTTTTTTTTATTTAACTCAAAATCGCATGGTACCAAGCCTTTTATTTTCAACAGTATGAGGCAAGAATGGAAAAAAGATCTAACTGGTACTGATTCCGAAATTGTCATTCAATTCGAAATGAAATTATACCACCTTCCTGAATTTTAATTTTATGAGGCACTAAAAAAAAATAACAGTATTTAGTCTGAGCCATATCTCCTGGTTTTTTCACTTTAAGCAATCATTTTTTAAACAATTACGTTTTTAATTAATATCTAACCATTGTTCTAAAAAAAAAGTCCTATCGCAAAACTAAAGATAATTCTGGATTTATCTCGGCAATATCTAAAGGTTGTCTTTTTTTCATTTTTTCTAAAAATCATTTATTTACACAATTATATTGTTTATAACTTTTAAAAACTTATTTAACAATTTTGGCAAATAATTAAGAGAAACTAACTGAAACATAACATATCTTGACGCACCGTAAATGAAAAAAGATTTTACATAATGCAAAAAAGTTAGTTTAAACATTGTTTTTAACCCCCTTCACGCACATACCTTTACGATATCCCATGGGGGATATAGATTTGATTATTTATTCTAAATAAAACTAAAAGTCCTATCGAAAAACTGAAGATAGTTCTGGATTCATCTCGGCAATATTAAATTTACGGTACGTTAAGATATGCTATGTTTTAGTTAGCAACTATAAATTGTTTACAAAATTTTTTAAATAAATTTCTAAAAATGATAAAAAATATAACTGCTTAAATCAATAATTTGTTTTAAAAAACCTGCAGATATGGCCGAGATCAATCTAGAAATATCTTCAGTTTTTCGATAGGACTTTTAGTTTTTTTATAATAAAGGTTAAATAATGAAATCTATATGCGCCATGAGACATCGTAAAAATGCGTGCGTAAAGGTGGTAAAAATAATGTTCAAACTAACTTTTTTGCATTGTTTAACATTTTTTTCATTCACGGTACGTTAAGGTATATTATGTGTCAGTTAGTAACTCTTAATTGTTTACGAAAATTGCTCAATAATTTTTTAAAAATTAAGAACAATATAATTATTTAACTAAATCATTTTTTGAAAAAATGAAGAAAGGAACCTGGAGATATTGCCGAGATGAATCCAGAACTATCTTCAGTGTTGCGATAGGACTTTTAGTTTTTTATAATAATGGTTAAATGTTATTTAACAACTTAATTGTTTATAAAATGACTTTAAAAAAGTGAAAAAAACACCTAGAGATATGGCTCGGACGATTCTAGAGGTGTTTTAAATATATATGCATAGCTAACTTCTGAGTCGTTAAAGTTACTGACTTGTGTACAAATATTTTGCATTTGCATATTTATTCAATTATTTGTTAACAAATATCGCATCTCGTAGCAATCTTTATAAATTCTCCATCAGAAATAGATCGCCTTCGGAACACTTTTAGAAAAAAATGGGTGTTTAGTGTCGAGATCTATATCGCGAAACAGTTGACGTAGACGAGCGGGAGACAGAAAAATAAAAAAAAGAGAAGGAAACAAGAATATGCGAAAGGTGTCACCTACAATTAACGTGTTTTGAAGAAAGGTACAAGTGTTTCTATCTTCCATTTGCAATTAAAATTCAAAGTAAACTTAGAGATGCTAAATAAATCTCTAGATTTATTATTATTATTTTTTATTCTGGTATTAATAATTTTAGAAAAAGGAAATCTCACTAAAATAATCTATGATGCAAAAAATTCTGACAAATAGAATTTTATCAGTGGAATCAACATATATTTTGTCAAATCAAAATTTTCCAAGTAATTCTAAAAGATTATACATTTTTTAAATTATTACATTGAAAAAATATCGAAGCTTTAAAAAAAGAATAATATTAATTTTTGAAGATTTTAAATTGTGGGGTAAAAAAATATGGAAGACTTTAAGAAAATTTTTTCAATTTTTAAGGATTTACAAATTTGTGAGAAAAACTGAATTCCATCAGACTGTCAAGAGAATGAAGAAAAGTTCATAAGATTCATCGGCAATTTAAAAAAAGATCAAAAATCATTCTGAATTTTAAAAATTTTGTAAAAGATTTTCAAGCAAAACTTTGCATTTTTTTCATATTACTTAATTTTGGAAAGAATTTGTTTAAGTTTAAGATTTAAAGGCAGTTTTTCTAATTTTTGAAGAATAAATAAAAATGGAGTAAAAATTTTAATAATTTTTAGAGATTAGAAAGTTTAGAAGGTTTGACAAGAATAAAAAAAAATAATTTTCCTTATATTCCTTATTATATTCCTTATATCCTTATCCTTATATTATATATATAAATTTTAAATCATTTTTTATTTTGAAAAATAAACATCAAGAGAAAATTAGAAAAAGTTTTTTGAATATATCAAACGTACATATCAGGTTACAGTCAATCAGGTTACAAAAGTGAACTCAGAGAAGCCGAAGATCCTGGATAAAAAAATCAGAAGCTTTTAACGAATTATGAAAGATTTAACTAGAAATGATTCAGGTTTTATTTAAAAAGAAAAATATTCAGTTTTAAAAATTTCAAAATCTGGTGTAGAAGAATATGAAAGACTTTGATAGAAGTTTTCTAATTTTTTAGGATTTCCAAATTTTCTAAGTAACCTGCATTTTGTCAGACTGTCAAGAGAATGAAGAAATATTCTTAAGATGTATCGGCAATTTAAAAAAAAAGGATAAAAAAACATTTGGAATTATTATCTAAAAATTTTAAACAGTTCGTAAAATATTTCAAAGCTACATTTTTCAATTTTTACAAATTACATAATTTTAGAATAAATTTAAGTGAGTTTGAGATCTTAAAGGCAATTTTGTTAATTTTGCAGAATAATAAAAAAAATTTCCAAAAATTTCTGGATAGATTAGGAAGATCATAAGGTAATTTCCTAATATTTTGAATAATATTTGAAAATTTAAAGAAAAATTCGAGTCAGTTAAAAATATTTTTAAGAATTTGAGACGTTTTAAATAGATCAGAAATATCTGAAGACTGGAAAACATTTTAGAAAATTCATCAAATATTTCTAGATTCCTTTCCAACTGCTTTACATTCCTAATCATGTCTAACACATTTAACACATTTAACAGTGTTTGAATTCCCAAAAATATTTCTATTCCTGAAATTTAATATTTGTGTGAAATTATTAATCATATATTTTATAAGTCGGTCTCGAAGTCGGTGAATTTTATAGTTTGAGATATTTTTGAATTTGGGATTTTATTTTTTTGTCAATAATGAAGCTTTGTCTATTATTTAACAAAATAATAAGTGAATGAATGAGTCTCATTTACTACCTGATTACGCTATACAGAGAAAATAATTTTAAAGGTTTTTTTATATTTATTTTGTAATTTTTATGCATTTTTCCTATGATACTGCAATGGTTTTGTAGAAAAAAGTTACTGCTGTCGCTGCCGCAGGGCAAGTATTAGATTCAAATTTAATGAAATTTCGCGCTAGAATTATTAATTTTTTACTTATAAAAAGAATGATCAATAAAGATATGCTAATGATATTAATGGGCGTTAAAAATTAGTGTAGAATGTACAAAATGCAATTGAAAACTTCCTTCCTCTCTCTAAAACAACACTCGTCCAGTTACGACCAATTGTTAATTTATACTATTAATTTTCAACAAGTGCCAAAGTATCTCTAATTTTTAAATTAATATAAATTATTAATATAAATTCATTGAAACAATAAACCAATGCAAAATGTGACAAATCGTATTTATATAAATTAATTGAAACGATAAATCAATGTAAATCGTGATAAATCAAGTGTAAAATAAATGAAGCATAAACGGATGGAATCACACTATGTTTCTGTGTGAAGTTATTTTGGAATATGGTTTCCGCTGATGATTTCGATCAATGATTATTATCTCTGAAGTGTACGGATCTGCAATTTGAATCTCAGCGTCATGCCACACCTCAGCGGTTTTGCTCTACTTATTGAGGCGTAAGATATTTTCATGACCAATCGAATCCATCGAATCGTCGATAATAACATCATCTTTTTTGTTTACTATTTATTTTTAAATTGATTTACATTTTTCTGATTATGTGGAATTTTAATGTTTAATTTAGATGGAAGATTTTCGATTGGAATATTGAATTTTATTACTGGTATTGATTTTGGCGGTTGCGTGCCTTCGCATTTCTGGGTTGTTTTATATTTTGAAGGAATTTTAATTCAAGGGTTTTATTTCACTTTGTAATCAAATTTCCTAATGATCTACTGATCTCTGCTTAACTTATTTTGTACTCAATTAAAATCTTTGGGTACGAATTTCAAACTTTTCTGTCATTAATTTCTTCAACCCATCGAATTCAAATAAATTTTAAAATAAGAAATCGCTACATTGCTGGTAATCAGATGTTTCAGCACATTTTTAAAACAATTTATTATTTTTTACAACTATCTTCTATTAGAGTAATGCAAGAAATTTTCTGTTTTCTTTTTTCTGAAAGCTGCCTTCTTTCTTAAATATTCAATTTTTCTTTGGATTCGTTATGAATTATATTAAGAAATGTATTGCGGTGCCTAAAAAACAAGATATCATCGATGACAATCTACATATATCAATTAGTTAGAAAGTTCTCAGCAAACGACTAATTGCGATAATGTCTAGTGTGAACTAAGAGATAAATAAATAATTTGTATGTTTTCAATTCAAGAAAAAATGCAAGCAGAAGAAAGAAATTGTTTACGAAAATCATTATCCTTGATGTTTAGTTGTCATAAATAATAATAAATTGTATAAATAATAATTATATTGGTTTGCTTTCATTAAATACCACCTCAATGCAAGTAAAAAGTTTATATGAAATTAAAAATGTTAAATAAACCCCCAACTTTCTAGCATTAATTTAAGGAAGATAATTGAGAATAATAAGAATCTTTTAAGCAATATTTTGAAACATCCAAGTATCAGTAAAAAGTACTGTTTTGTTTATTTAAAATAATTTGTATGATGATGAGATTCGAAAAGTAATTTTTTATATTACGTGGCTAATTTTGAAGAGAAATGCTATTTACCATTCTTTTCAAAATGTATAAAAATGTATTCTTTTTATTGCGGAAAATACGTGTTAAATTTCATAGGGTGAAAAATTTCATAGATGCATTTTTAAGGCATTAAAAAAATGAAAAAAAAGTTTTTAAAGAAAAAAAAGTACTCATATAGAAGGCCTCTAAATCATATCCGATGTTCAATTTTTAGTGGAAAAATGTATTGACTAAGACGGTACAATTTATGCGTACTCAAATATAAATTGTCTGATGGCGTTTATTGTATTGTATTTTGGCTCTCTACTTGAATTACATCAAAGTCAGAATTATGAATTTAAATTGCTTCATTTGTATTTAACGAGAGTACCTTTCAACAAAGAGATTTGATGTTCTTTGTAGTTGGAAGCTGATATAAAAGGTATAATAATGATGTAAAGGAAACTTCATAACAAACCCTCATATCTATATAGCAAAATTATTATACGAAGAAAGGATGTAGGTCAAAAATAATAACAATTTAGAAGATGATAAAAAAAGATATTTTAGTTTTTCTTTTTCACTAATAATAACTTTAACAATAATGAAAAATACATATGTCTTCCAAAGAAGAAAAGATTTCGGAATATTTTAGGTAAATGAAAATAAATAATTCATTCGTTTTCAGAGTTGGATGATAATTCCTGATCATTTTTCGGGTTTCTTTCAGTAATATTTTTATTCTCAAATCTTTTTTGACTGGAAATTTAACTTCTTGATTTAAAATTTTTTTTCTGAGAAAAAGTAATATTTTTTATTGAATATTTAACGTGCTTTGTTAAAAATTTGTCTGTTTAGCTTGATAGTTCATTTATTTTTTTCTAAAATTCAACTATATCGTTCAAAATCAACTTCTTTGTTGAAATATCATATTTTGATTTTTAAATTTTGAGTGAAATCTTTCTTGGTTAAAAATTTTAGTATTTTTCTGAAAATTCAACTTTTAATAGAAATTAAAACAATCAATATTTTTGTGAAGAGGATTCTCTAAGGTTGTTTAAGATTCATCTCCTGTGTTGAAAATTGCACTATTTGGTAACAAATCTATAAGTCTTGGTTGTATTTAATTGTTTTTTATTAAAAATAATATAACAAAGATTTTTTTTATTAACCCTACCATTTTAATTGTTGTTTTCCTTTTTAATTAAAATTAATACTTATGGATGGTTAATGCAATTAGGTTAACAAATTTCATAATATTATAAACTTCTGTGGTAATTCCTGTACGCAATTTTTGAAAATTCGTGAATGAACAATAACTCATATTTATTATACAGAGATTTATTATGAATTTCACTTTACGCACCACAGAAACCTGTTGAATAAAAAACGAACCTAGCCAACAACAATTAAAAAAAAGTCAGGGAATTTCCGTCATTTTCAATAAATGTCAACCAGAATAAATTTGTAATATTTTAATTTTGATTTGAAATTGTTTTATTCCGTTTATAAAAGATTATAGATTAAAAATATAACAAATTTAAGATTCTGACCTAAAGTCTTCTTTGGATGAGAAATCAACTTTTTTGTTGAAAATTTGCCTTTTTGATTAAAAAATACAACTATTTTAGTAGAAACTGCATCGTATCCTTAGAGAAAACTGCAACTGTTTTGTGAAAAATTCAAAAATTTTGTTAAAAAATCATCCTTTTTGGTTAAAAATTCAACTGCTTTGTTGAAACTTCAAGTAGCTTCTCAGAAAATATACTTCTTATTTAAAAGCCATACTTTTATATGAAAAAGTCAAATAAAAATCTTATTAAGATAAAAATTCAACTATTTTTTTGACAACTTGTGCTTTTATCTAAAAAAATTAATTTTTTTTAGTGAAAACCGCGTCTTGCTCAGATAAAATGCAACTATATGGTTAACAATTTAACAATTTGTTTAAAAAAGCATCCATTTTGGTTGGAATTTCAATTGTTTAATTAAAAATTCAACGATTTTGTAGAAAATTAACTTGTTCAACAATCATATTTTAGTGTTGAAAAGTTAACTGTAATCTTGTTCAGTTAAAAATTTAAATTTTTTTGTAAACTTGTCTTTTAGGTTTAAAAATTCGTCTGTTTTAGTCATAATTTCATCATTTTGTGATGAAAATGCAACTTTTTTATTAAAAATTTAACAATTTTGTTGAAAATATATTATTTTAGTCGAAATTTAAATGTTTTGTTGAAAATTCAACTATTTCATAGAAAAATTAATTGTTTAAAACTTATATTTTGGTTTTGAAAAGTTAACTCATATTTTTTCGGATGAAAATTCAACTGTTTTTTAAAACTTGATTATGGATTTTAAAGCTCATCTGTTTTAGTAAATATTTCGTTTTTCTGGGATGAAAATGCAACTCTTTGTTTGCAGATTCATACATTTTGTTAAAGTCATCCCTTTTGGTTCTAAATTGAACTGTTTTGTTGAAAATTTGTTTTTCCAGTTTGAAAATTTTCGTAACAAATTTACTGTTTGTTTGAAATTAATATTTTAAGGTTGAAAAGTAAAACTAAATTTTTTTCTTATACAAATTCAAACATATTTTTTGAAAATTTGTGTTTTCGATTTCAAACTTTATTTGTTTTAGTAGATATTTCATCTTCCTTCTCTTGCAACTTTTTAAATTTAGCACTCTGAAATTTCTACGATTCAAGATTTTTCATTTCAAACAAATCAGTTTCCAATTATCTAGATTTTAATATTTTATATGCAATTTTTTTAAGATATATAAGGAAGATTTTAAGCATTATTTAAATATTTAGAAAAATACAAATGTTTGTTGAAAATCTTCTTTGCTTGACGATTTAACTATTTTGCTTAAACCAGTTTGTCGAGAAATCATTTTTTGTCGAAAATTTATATTTTTAGTACAAACTTTATCTCTTTGGTTTATTGTTTATTTATTTTATTGAAAACTGGTCTTTTTTTTGAAAAGTCAACTGTGTGGGAAAAAAATAAACTACTTTGTTAAAAAACATTTTCTTATCCCTGAAAATTAAATTTTTTACAGAAAATTCATCTTTTGGCTTGAAGATTAAAAATTTAGGTGCATTGTTTCCTTTCATGAATAAAAAATCTTCATTTGCTAAAAATTTGGTTTTCTGGTTTTAAAATGGATTTTTTAAAATGAAACTTCACTTTTCTTGGTTAAAATTTAATTCTTTTTCAAAAATGTATTTATTTTGTTTAAAATTCAAGTATTTTGTTAAAAATTATCTTGTGTGGAAGAAAATTAATTTTGTTGTTTAAGGCCATGTGACGAGTGGTCCACGTGCCCAGATTCCTACCTTACCTTCACTTTTTTTACTTCCCAACTTATTTTCACACGAAGCGCCACATCGAGTTGAAAATTTGGGGTAATAAGTGAGAAGCACTAAGAAAGTTGGGTCTGGTCCTAAATTTGTATAATGATGAAAAAAGCAAAAAAAATTATTTACAAGAAAAAACTATTCACTATTCTTAGTGCTTCTTGTTTAGTATGCCAAATTTTCAGCTCGATGTGGCGTTTCGTGTGATAATAAGTTGAAAAATAAAATAGTCGTGGTAAGGTAGAAACCTAGTCACATGACCCACTCATCACATAGCCTTAAAACAAATAAGTAAAATTGAAAATGTTTATTTCGTATGTAAAATATTGTTTGATTCCATTTATAAAAGATCCTATCTTAAAAATATTACCTGATTAAAATTCTGGAATAGTGAGTGTCTTCTATAGCACCGACTTTGGTGCTGACAGTAGGTGGGCGCTAACTCATTATAGCCTTTCCACTTTTGTTTCTTCACGCTCGAGTGCTCGCCTGAGTGACAACCACATACCCCGCGCACTCCGCCCAGCTCCTGTTACACCAATCTGCGGCGCGGCGTCAATTCTCGGAAGGCCTGTAGGAGGGAGGCCTCTTAAAGTGTTTCACTGCATTTGAATTTTAATGGTAAGAAAAAATGAAAAATCATTCAAAGATAACTCTAAGAATTTTTAAAATGAAGTTTTAACCCTGCAATACATATTTTAAATACAAAAAAATTGTCATTAGTCTCAAGTTCCATATCTTATTATTATTATTATTATTATTATTATTATTATTATTATTATTATTGGAAACCATAAATTCCGTATAGTAAGAGGAGGGGAGGGCAGAAATATTTTGTTACGGTTCATTACAGGAGGGAATAGTAGCAAGCGGTAAAGTATTATTTTCCAAAAGATAAGATTCAGAAAAAGGAATGAAAAATCCCAAGCAATTCTGAACAACATTCGACTATGTTAATTATTATAAATAACACTTAGGATTTTGTGGATGGAGAAAAATATTTTCCTCTTTTGACGGGTTTTTGTTTCAGATCAGAGGAGAGTCTAGCTAGTGATCCGTGAAATGTTTCGGGGCGGGACTGTCAGAATCTTGAAGGACCTGTCAGTAAAAGGAAACCCCTTTTCGTCGGGTGGAACAAAAATGGATCATGGATGGAAGAGATTGCCAGCAACGCATCTACAGTTTCATTCGTTATGAGTGACAGGTTATGCTATATTGATGATGGTGGCGTGCCTCAGCTTTGACTTCTATTTCACGCTGCTCTGCTTCCATCTGTCGTCTTGCTTTTGTGTCCTATGCCAGACACGTTACATTCACACCCTGCACTTACCCCAAAAAATCCTCCATTTTTCATTTCATCAAAATCACTGCCCAAAGAACGTTGTCATTCAGTATCCGACTTTGCACATTGATATTTTCTCATGGCTCGGGCTGTACCACTATTAGACACTTTTTTTTAACGATGGCACTGTTTTGAAAAAATATCACTATTTCTTAACTTTCCCTTGAAAAATATTTTTGATTTCTTTCGAGGATTGGCTGGAATAACATGTAGAGCCGTTTAGAATCTTGTCAAAATCTATTTTTTTAGCCACCGATTTCGATGGATATTTTTCTCCATGAATTTGGCCATTATTTATTTGCTATCGGTTCGTTGGATGTATTTTGTTAACTTTTGAAATGGTAATTGTAAACTGGACACTCTTTCCTGAAAGATCTTTTATTTGTAAAATAAAAGTAATTTTCTGAAAATATAAATAATTTATGTAAACAAACAAAAATAAATATAACTTCTCTATGTAATTTTTTTATTTTTTATCATCGAATATAAATCTTTATTTCTTAACGCATTGCATGAAAAATGAAAAACATGAAAACTTCCATCGAGTCGCAAGTTATTGCTTTTTTTTGCTCAGGACTTTCTCTGAAAAAACGAAATCCATTAGTTGAAAAACGGCAAGACAATAAGTTCTTTTATTCAATTTGTTTTAAAAAATAGAACTTATTTTTTTATAAGCAATTATCATATCTAAAGCTTTTTCAACATATTTGAAGTTGATTCGAAAATAACAAATTTTTTTACTGTAAAATGACAATATTATGAAATTGTTAATTAATTATGTTTAAAGAAATAACACTAACTATCTTACATCTAAGAAGCGCACAAGAAAGCTATAAGCAGATATTTATTGTCCTTTCTGTTGAAAAAATGAAACAAATCCATTTCAAAATAACGAATTTGTATATTTGTTTATAAAATTTGTTTAAATAATTTAAAAAAGGACCCTATTTTTTTATACGTTTTATCGAAATTTTTGTGTTGAGATTTCCACTTAAAGAACACATCTGAAGTACCTATATATCATTTTTCCTAAAAATCTAACTTTTGTTGATTAATTTGTTTATAAAAATTATAAAAAAGTTTTTAAATATATGATACTGCTGGGCATTATTCAAGACAAGTTTCTCCTTATACTATGTACTCGCGCATAAATTGGATAAATTTTTACAAAATGACATCTACGTAATTTTTGTTTTTTATTGAATTTTCATTGAAAAAAAAAAAAATCAAATACCTTTCGTCAAAATTTACTTTGGCAACTTCTTTAGAAACTTTATAAGCTCTAAGTAAAAAAATTTTAATTCGTTAAATACTTCGGGCTATCCGTAATTTTTGCAAATTGACAAAAACTTTGTCCTGAAGATTATCTTTTTAGTTATGAATTTTATTATTTGCTTGAAAATTGAAGAAGTTTTTTAAAAAATACATCCGCGTTGATTGCAGATTCAACAGTATGTTAGCTGAAATCATTTTTGCATGAAAAATATTTTTTCTGGAAATTTGTCTTTTTGATTTAAAATTCATCTTTTTCAGTATAAATATTTCCTTTTTCTTTCAATATATCTTGAAGAAAGATGCAACTGTTTTGTTAAAAATTAAACTTTTTCCTAGGAAATTTACTTTTTCTTAAAAATTCCTATTTTTGTGTTCAAGAAACAATTAAAATCTTTTCGGATGAAAATTTAACTCTTTTTTTTAAATAACTCTTTTTTTACCTGCTTTAGCAAAAATTACATCTTTCTTGGATAAATATTCAACTATCTGGTTAAAACTTCAACAATTTTGGTTAAAAAATCATACATTTTGGTTGAAAATTCTGCTGTTTATGTTGAAAATTTAACTTTTACGTGGAAAATTTACTTTACCTTCAAATTTAATATTTTGGTGTTAAAAAAATAACTGCAATATTTTCTGGATGAAGGTTAAACTTAAGAAAAAATGTCGTTTTTGATTAAAAATTCATTTGTTTTAGTACAAATTTCATATTTTTTGTATAAAATAGAAAATGTAACTATTTGTTAGAAAATTTAACTATTTTGTTAAAAATTCATTGTTTTGGTTAAAAAAATGTTGTCTTTTGGAATTGAAAATTCAATCTTTTTTGTAGAAACTTATTTTGTGTTAAAAAATTTGTATTTCAAACTTGAAAAGTCAACTGGAATCTTGTTCGGATTCAAGTTCAACTATTTTTTCTTTTTTTTCAAATAAAAATTGATCTATTTTAAGAGAAAAATAATCTTTTTTAGATAAAAATGCAACTATTTCGTTGAGAATTCAAGAATTTGTTAAAACATCATGTTTTTTTATTAAAAATTCGTCTTTTTGGATTGAAACTAGAAACTTAAATAACCTTCTTTTTGACAGAAAATCAGACTATTTTTTCATTTAAAATTTATCTTTCTGATTTAAAAATATACATGTCTTAAGACAATTATAATTTTTGGTTATAAAAATTCAAATTTTTGTTTAAAAATTGTTCTTCTTTACTAAGTATTTTGTCAGAAAGATTTGGTTGAATCACTTTGTTAAGAAATCATTTTCTTTCTTAAAGATTTATATTTTTAATTGATAACTCAGGCCAACAATTCTCAGAACCAGAGACCAGACCTACTATACCCGAAGGTTTTTGCTGCGCTGAATCCGAATCTGACCTCAAAAAAATTCCATCACCCTCAG
>NC_046661.1:103229932-103234810 GCF_010883055.1 Belonocnema kinseyi | reverse complement strand
TAACTATTTTCCGCCATACTTTCCTGTCCTGGCATACTTCTCTAGCTTCTTTTATGTCCATGCATTTTTTCATGCAGGCTCTCGTATTTCTGTGACTTCTTGAATCTGAAAAATGGATTTCAGAGGGCAAGGGTGCTCCTTTGTGATGCTTTCGCCCGTTTTTGAAAAAAAAATTTATTCATGTTGCTATGTAACCTCAAATATAGCAAAAAACGGTGTTTTTTGCACTTTTAGGTTACAATATCTCGAAAACTGAGGGTGATGGAATTTTTCTGAGGTCGGATTCGGATTCAGCACAGCAAAAACCTTCGGGTATACTAGGTCTGGTCTCTGGTTCCGGACCTTTGTCAAATTTTGTCGGCCTGTGTAATTCAACTACTTGGGTAAAAGTCAAACTAAACTGTTTAACAAAATTTGTATTAAAGGCTTATTTCTTTTGTTGAAAATGTACCTTTTTAGTATAAAAGCTTTCTTTTGGTTTAAAACTAATTTTTTAACTAATAATTTAACGTTTCTATTTTTTTAAGATTGATCTTTTTTAGTTGGGAATTCTCCTTTTTTGGTAAAAAAGTAATTTTCTTGGTTTGAAATTTCATTTTTGTTGGTTAAAAAATGCCTAATTTTCGTAAGAAATTAATTTTTGCTGAAAAGTATTTTTTTGTTTGAAAATTTAATTTTTGTTGAGAAAATTCGTCTTTTGGCTAGAAGCTCCAATGATTTAAATAAAAATTTTTTCTTTCTTGAATCAAAAATCTTGATTAGTTGAAAATTCGTTTTTTTGTTACTTTCTTTTTTTTGTATGAATTGCACCTGTTTTATTAAAATGTAGGCTATGAAACTTTTTTGTAGGGGATTTCTCTGTTTAGGTTAACAATTAAATTTGTGTATCAAAAATTTAATTATTTTCTCGAAAAATCAAGTATTTAGTTGAAACGCCATGTTTTAACGTTAAAAAGACATTGTTTTGTTTAAAATAAATTAAAAAATGTTTAATTTGTGTCTAAAATAATGTTTTATTTCATTTATAAAAGATCATAGATAAACATTTCTGGAAACTAATAACTTGCGACTCGATGAAAGCTTTCATCTTTTTCTTTTTTCATGTAATGTGTTATGAAATAAAGATTGATATACGATAATCAGAAATAAAAAGTCAGATGAAAAAATGTCTATTTATTTTTATTTGTTTAAATAAACTGTTTTTATTTCCAAAAAATTGAAGACATTGTCAAAAGAAAAAAAATCTGTATCGCAATAGTTTCCAGATTACAATTACCAGTTAAAAAATTAGTATGAAACACTTAAGATTATGAACTGAAATATATTCCATTTCTGAGAAAAAAAGTTAATCTATAAATGAAAAATTAATCTAAGCAAAAAAGGTGAACTTTTAATCTAAAAAGCTTAAGCAAAGTAAAATAAAAGTAAAATAAAATTAATGTAAAATTAAAGTGAAATTTGTAAATGCATAATTAAATTTGTTTTTGAACTACGAAAATTAATTTTCAACCAAATATCTAAATTGCAAAAAAATAATTAAGAACCAATCAGTAAAAGTTACAACCATATAGTTGAACTTTCAACCAAAAAGGACGAGTTTTTTAACAGACGAATATTTATTAAATGATTTTGATTAAAAATAGACATTAATTTAAAAAAAAAATAGTTTAATTGTTCATTAAAGTTATGGATCTTATAAAAAAAATGAAAAAAAATTTTCAACAAATAGGTTCAACTTTCAGTCAAGTACTAGAATTTTTCAGAAAAAATTATAATACTCGAAACGAAAAATATAATACATCGTTGATATTTCAAATGAGGAAATATTTTAATTTTAAATAAAAAACAGTTGAATTTAACCAAAACGTTCAATTTTCAGAAAAATAATCCCTCTCAAAAGCAGGTTAATTCTTAATCAAACGGTTGTATTTTTAAATGAAGAAAATCGAATTTATGTCGAATGAGATGAAATTTTAAAATAAAACATTGAATTATCTATAAAACTGCTAAACCTAATTTTTGTGCAAATCGTTGAATTTTCTACAAAAATAATACATATTTTACCAAAAAATACTAATTTTTCAGAACATATTTGAATTTTCAATCATAAAGATTAGTTTCTACCCAAAAAGAAGAATGTTAAAAAAAACGTTCTAAAAATAAAATTGTTGTAATCTCAACTAAAAACGACTACTTTTCAAGAAAAAATGCAATAGTTAAATTAGCAGCTGAAGTTTTACTTGAAAAAAAAAATTTTTTATAAACAGTATAATTTTAAATGAAAGAAATAGATTTTTAAATAATAAAATATATTTATAAGAAAGCATTTGAATTTTCAATCAAAAAGATGAATCTTTTCTACCAAAAAATACGAATTCTACAATAATATACATACATTTTCAACCAAAAAGTTGAATTTGAAACGAAATACTTAAATTTGCAGCTAAAGATTTTTATTTTTAACAAAAAAGTACTTTTAACAAAATAGTTATATATTTTGAAACAAAGAGATGGATTTTGATGCTACAAAATAAATTGTTAACAAAGCAGTTTAACTTCAAACAATGTAATTAAATTATCTACCAAGAGGATTATTTTTCTAACAAAAAGGATAAATTTACTACAAATTACCATAAATTTTAAACCAAATACTTTTGTTTCAAATAAAACACCATTAATTTTCAACCAAAAATGGAATGGTTAAATTTAGAGTTGAAAAAATTGATTAAAAAAAATCAACAAAGTGGTTATATATTTTTAACCAAAGTGATGGATATTTTAAGAAAAAATAAATTTTTGATAATCTAGTTCAACTTTCAACTAATTATTTGAATTGTCTATCAAGACGATTAATTCTCTAGTAAAAAAATACGAATTTACAGCAAAATACATATTTTTTCAATCACAAATGGAATAGTTAAATTTGCAACCATAGAGACTGATTTTCCGACAATAAAATGAATTTATAATAAAATAGTCCAACTTTAACCAAATTAGTATTAAAAGGGATAGAAAATTAAGAAATGAAGGAAGAGAATATAATAAAATGTAATAAAAAAGAGGATAGAAGAGAATGGACTTTTTTGATAATATGACCAAGACGACTAGAAAATAATAAAATAGTTGTTAGAACACTGTTTTATGAAAAGTTTTGTATAAGTTCCGAGAAGTTTGTACAGAAACAAAATAGAATTAGTTCGAATACAAATTGTATCTAAAGGCAAACAAAATTATAAAATTATAGGAAAAAAGTAGAATTAAATGTAATAAAAAAGAATAAAAAAGAATGCAGTTATTTTATACTAAGATAAAGAGGAATAGAACATGATAGAATAGTTGTCTTACTACTGTTTTCTTTTAAAAAGGGATAGAAAATTATAAAATTTTCAGAGCGAATTTATTAAAATGTAATAAAAACGGATAGAAAAGAAAATTACGTAATAATATGATAAAGAGGAATGGAAAGTGATCGAGCAGTTTTTCGAGCATCGTTTTCTAAAAAAATTCATAAGCTTCCTGAATTTAGCATAAAGAAAAAATAGAATTAATATAAATGGAAATTTGATTAAAAAGGATCAGAAATTAAAAAATGGAGAGAAAGGATATAATAAAATGTAATGAAAAATGTGCATTACAAAGTAGAATTATTTTATAATATGATAGGAACACGGAGAGGCTTTCTATATCAATGTTTGATTCCTTCTATATGTATATTTAAAGTAAAATGTAAGAATTTAGGGGTAATCGGGGTAGTGCTATAAAGATTCCTACTATAATAAGAGATGATGGTATTTCTTTATGTATTATTAAAAACTTAAGCGAACAAAAATTAGTATTCACGTTCAGAAAAGGTCTTATAACAACCATAGCAATAAAAAAAAACTATTTTAAATTCAGAAAAAGTTCTTTAAACACAATAAAAATCTTAAAAAGAATGGCCTCTTCCAATAAAAAAAACGTTGAACCTATAAAATGTACTGCTTACCTATAAAATGTATTCTCAAACACAATAAAAATCTTGAAAATAAAAAATGGCCTCTTACGATTAAAAAAAACTATATCTCTTGCAACTCAATAAAAATTTTACAAATATAAAATTTACTACCAATCAATTTAACAAAAATTAAAATTTTATCATTTCAAGGCAGATGAAAATGTTGAAAATACAATACTTCACATTTTTCCACACAAAAAAAATGTAAATCTAAAAAAGTTCCTCTTGCAATTGGAAAGAAATTAAATACCAAAATTAATTTCATTTTTTTCTATTTTGGTCGTTTCAAATGAATAAATTTCAATTGTTACTTAACGTTACAATAATCTGACAATAACAATTGTAACGTTAAAAGTTTAAATGTTGCACTCTGAAATTTTTATCACTCAACGCTTTCTATTTCAAAAGATTCAGTTTAAAATTGTTTAATTTTGAATATTTGATGTATAATTGCTCACACAGGCATTTTATTCATTTAAAATTTTCGATCTGAATAGGTTGAAAATTCAATATTTTCTACTGAAACAATATTTGAATATGATTTTAAATAAAATCTTTTAATTAGTGGGTATATTAATTTTAAGTTATTTTCACATTAAAATTAGTTTATAAAGTTTGAATCACACATGTCAATCTGCTTAATTATTAAGGATTTCGTATTTTTAAATTCCTTCAATTAAAAATGTACGTTTAAGAATGAATGTAATTAAAACAGTTAACAACTAAACTTAACATGAAAAAAAGTTGAAATCTAATTTATTTTTAATTGAATTATATTATGTGATATGACATTTGTAATATTTCAAGTAATTTGAGAGATGGTTCTTCTAAAAACTTGTGAAATTCATGGTGAATAAATAAATTCACAATCACACTCATTTCTC
>NC_046661.1:103208573-103229832 GCF_010883055.1 Belonocnema kinseyi | reverse complement strand
GAAAAAAGATGCGCCATGAAATTTCCTATGAAGTGATATCTTAAAAAGTTGAATTTTCGAAAACTGATTTTCAAGCCATCAGGGGCCAACTCGAGCGGCCAGAAGCGGCCAGGCAAATTTTATGCGTGGTTATAGAATCCGGAGTCTCAATTAGGAAATTTCTTGTCTTTCTATAAAGTTACTTTCATAAATTAAAAAACATTATTTGATTTTATATAGAAAAATTACTTGCGTAATTGTTCTATACTTATTATAGAGGTCTAAAAAATATCTTTATTTTTGTCTTCTGAAATGGCTGGATGCCTGAAAATTGTTTCTTTTCGTGTAAAATGTCCACTGTATATTGGCAGAATTAAAAGAATTTTTAGTTATCTCTTTAGCCCTTGAGTTGTAAAAACTTGCCTATGTTATTTTAGTTTCCGCTGTTACTGTTTTTTTTACTTTAGAATAGAAAAACGATAAAATGCATATGTACTGAAGGAAAATTACAAATTAATAGTGGAAATTAAAAAAGCAATTTTGTGCAAAAATTTACTTGAGAGATCCCAAAATATTTTTTAAAATAAATAATGGCAATATTCAGGGGACATTTTGACACCAAAAGGAACAAATCTTCAGGATAGATATCTTTGAAAATATACTTTTTTAGACCACACTTGATATAATAGTATTATGTAATACCTTTTAAGGAATATAGAATCAGAATTGCATTAAACAGTGTGATATTTAATACTTGAGTGGCTCATTATTCAGGAAAATTATACTTTGGGAAAATATATAGGTACCTGGAAACAACCTAGAATTGTCACGGAATTTTTTTTCACAGAATTTGTGTAGACGCCCTGAGATAATTCTAAGAATAATATTTTTCAATATTTGTATTGATATCTTTCAACATATAAAATATCTACAGAATATACTAATTATTAGTATAAATTTCTGCGATTCTTTCTCAAATAAGCTAATAATTACTTTATCATTTTATAAAATAAAAAAACTGAAACTCCAGAACTGTCGATTAATACAGAAATCTATATTTTTTAAATTATTCTGTCTGTTAGTCTGTAGATTTTTAGTTTGTTAGCACGATAACTTTCAAAAGAGTTTACAGTTTGGCTTGGCCTTTGGTATACTCGTATTTTTGAGTGTTCTAAACTGAAGGTCAAGTTCTTTAGCCAGCCATTTTGGATATAAATTCTAAAAGTGAGTGCATTTTAAACATTTTTGAGACAATTTTTTTCAAGATTCAAACATTCTATGTACGGATATATTTTTTTTATCATTATTACACCATTAAGCCATTTCCCTTTCGGGGTAGGCGTGACTCACTTGGTAGGGGAAAGGAGTAGTGTGTGGAAGGTATAGAGATTTTTCAGATTGATCCAGAATTCTCGTGCTATTTAAGTAAATAACACGTTCGTTCCGCAACACTGCTCCGACCCAGGTTGCTGATCAATCTCTCTAGCAATCACTTCAAGCGAAGAACCTCACGAAGTTGTTATGTAAGGTTCCCCACGTGGGTCCATTAGTAGCCAAGGTCTTTGTTTCAGGCGTCATTCACTCTACTGACACTCTTTTTATTAACTATTTGCCACCATACTTTCCTATCCTGGCATACTTCTCTAGCTTCTTTTATGTCTATGCATTTTTTCATGCAGGCTCTCGTGTTTCTGTGACTTCTTATGTCTCTTCTAAGTAGGGTCTCATTCACACATTCTAACCATTCTTTCCGCGGTCTACCTCTGGGCACGTAGCCATTTACTTTACCTTGATACACTTGTTTCGTTAGCCGTTCATTTGGCATTCTCTCAACATATCCGAACCATCTTAACCGATTTCTTTCCCATGTGTCTACTAGCGTCTCTTATTTATAGTATTTACAAATACTAACAATTTATCCTAATGATGATTAAGAACTTCAAGCCCATGCAAAATACAGAAAAAGAGGAGTAGACAGAAATTGTGCATTTGAAAAAGATCTACAAATTTGTTATGAATCACGTTTTAATAGGGTGCGTAGTTTTTATTTTAATCGTGAAAAACGTAATTAAGAGGAAAACAAAAAAATCCGCTTTCTGCGTGGGCACATTCTCATCACAACTTTCGTATTTTAATTTCTTGTTTCTCTTGTGCGTGGGGTTTCAAAGAAATTAATTTTTTATGTATAAAAAAAATGGCAAATCAGAAACTACAATTGATGGCGTAGGCTGAACATCGGCTAGTGTGTGGCTCTCCGAGTTTTGTTTAATTTGATTCATACATTTGGCTCTGATTGACTGTAGCTGTCGTTACCGTGTGTGAATAGTGCCTCTAATTAGTTATGTGAACTTTTTCGGTTGATAACTTATGGTTAGCTGCACTAATTTTAATTTTCTGAAGATGTACACGTTTTAGTTTGATGTAGTGCACCTTTAACTTGTGTTATCGATTCAAATTATTAATGTGTTTGTGAATTTCTATACGAATCCTATCATACACAAAGTGAATCATCGGTGTTACGATATCTTTCCTCACAATATTTACTATACTTGATTTTAGGACGTTTTTGTATTATTTTGTATTTAGTCGTAACCGTATAAGCTTCTTCAAAACCAAAACGAGACAGTATCTTCTTAGTATACTTTGTTTACGTAACAAGCATACCATTCCTCATTAAAGTGATTTCCATTCCAACATAGAATCACTTTCCTTGTTTTGGAGTTTCAAAAGTGATTTTAAATTTTCTGGCTAGTTCAGCAAGAACTTCTAAAATTTTATTTTCATCTTGACTGATTATGAAACCGCCGTCCATAAAAAGTGCAGTGATTTGTGACTTCGAGTCATTGTAAAAAATGCATGGGTCATCATCGGTGTTGTCAAACTTTAGGCTTTTTAGGTAATTTGTGAATTTGGTATTCCAAGCCTTTGAAGCTTGTTTGAGACCGTATAAGCTCTTCTTTAAAAGACATACTTTACTCGACTTATCACTGAAATTTTCCGGCTGAAGCATGTAAATCTCCTCGGACAAGTCTCCATATAAGAACGCTGTCTTGATGTCGAATGTACGAATACGCCATATTTCACTTGCAGCAAGACTCAATAGCAAGCGAATACTAGCATGTCTGGCAACAGGTGCAAATGTTTCACTATAATCTTTGCCCGGTTTTTTATCAAAACCACGAGCGACAACACGAGCTTTCAAACGACCATCAGCCTTCTCTCGTTGAACCGATTGCTCCTTCTCTCGTAGAACCTCATTGCTTTCCTTCATCTCGGATCTTTCAAAGCAGTTGTGACAGAAATATCTTCAACATCGCCAATCATAAGGTAATCCTGATATTTTTGGTGCGGCTTAAGGTTACGACGATTTCGCAGACCATATTGTGACACTTCCATTTGCTTCTTGATTCATCCCTTTCTGATCATCACTGTCGTTGCTTTCACTAGACTCCTCCTGAAGTTCTTCGCTAATCGATTCTGATTCAGATTTGCTGTCGTAAATTGTTTCCGATTCGCTGTCTGCGGTCAATTTGCAGTCAATTTCAGTGAAACCTTTCTCGGAACCTACTTTTTCATCAAATACTACATTGCATGAAACTTCGACGGTGCGCTTGTTTGGAAAATAAATGCGATAACCATGTTCCTGGTCATCATATCCAACGAAAATTCCTTTCTTGCTCTTTTTATCTAGTTTCTGACGTTCACGGTCAGATATCATCACATAACATTCCCAACCAAAACTTTTTAAATACTCTAGATTAACAAGACGTCCAAACCACAAATCAGCCGCAGTTTTTCTGGGTACACTGCTTGCACCAGTTTGGTTTATTGTGAAAACGGAGTGGTTTAGAGCTTCCGCCCACAGAAATGTTCCAAGATCTTTCGCATGAATTTCAGCTCGCGCAGCTGCAACAATAGTACGAATTTCTCTCTCTATCCTATCATTTTGTTCTGGCGTATATACAACCGATCTTTCATTGAATATTCTGAGCTGATCGAAAATATCACGGCTTCTGGCATTTTTAATTTCAGTACCGTTGTCCGATTTTTAAGCTTTCACCCAACAGCCAAACTGATTTTTAACAAGATTCAGATAGGTATTGAGTTTGTCGGCTGCCTCTGACTTGCGTTTCAAAAAATAAATACTACGAAAATGATTAAAATCATCTTTGAACAGTAGAAAGTATTTAGCACCACCAAGAGATGGAACGTTCATTTCTCCAAGATCAACATGGATTTTGTCAAGAGGAGCTTTGTCTACGGCATCGTTTTTTGGATATGAAATTCGATGTTGTTTTCCATAAACGCAGCCTTCGCAAACGTCGTCTTCCCAATCATCAATATATTTTATGTTATTCCTTCTCAGAATATCTTTTACATAGTGGATGTTTTGGTGTGCCATTCTTCAATGCCAAAGTTTTGAAGAACTAATTGCTGACAAACTGTACTCTTCCACTTGACGAAACTTCATAAGAAATAGACCTCCGAACCTTTCCCCAATTAGAATAGGTTCATTATTTTCCATAATTAAAGACAATTTCGTTGTAGCCTAATGCAAATAACCCTTGTCAAGAACTGCTATGACGGAAAAAGATTAAACTCTAATTTTGGTACAAACAAGACACCTTTCAGGACGATCAGATACCATTGCTTGCTATCGTAAGCATGCAAATAAACATCACCAATCGCGACCGCTGGTAATTTTCTTGAGTCACCAATTTTTCACGATTATAGCCGCGTCCAGGACACGAAGTTTAGTCATTCATTTTAAATTTCCAGTCATGTGATGAGTGGCACCACTATCTTTAACCCATGACTTATTACCGTCAGATAAACATTCAAGAGCTGCTGATGATAGAGCAACTGAAATAAATGTCTTACATTTGCTGTTATTATCATTTGATCTTTTAGGACATTCTTTCGCGAAATGTCCGATTTCTTGGCAAATATTACATTTATAATTCTTCTTAAAATATTCAATATATTTAGCACAAGGTTTGTTATTACAATTAGATTTTCAATGTCCAACTTGATCACAATTGTAACATTTAATTGCAGACTGACCTGACTCACCTTGCTGACCGGAACCTGATTGACCTGGCTGTGACGACTGACCTAACTTATTTCCAGACGATTGTTGACCATTCTTATGCTGACCTTTACCAGACTTGCTGAAATTACCTTTTCCAATTAGTGCATTCTCGATGACAGACGATTCACGACTTTCAAGCCAAATCTTTTCTTGGTGAAGACGATCTCGCTAATTTTCGAAAGTCTTATCTACTTCAGTCACTGATTCCCACGCAGCATGAAAATGATCGAACTTTGCTGGTAGACAATTTAAATTGCGTGACATTATCCAACTGTCTTTTACGTCTTCGCCAACTGCATGCAATTCTTGCGCCAGCCCATAAATTTGGAAACAGTTATCCACAGCGCCGTATCTATATGTAACTGAAAAATTGTTGCTGCAACATTGCTGTTGTTTTTTAACTTTGCTTATCATAGAGTGCATCAAGCATCTCAATCATTGAAGCTGCAGACGTGCAGGTGGTAGTTTTCAATGCAATTTTTTTATCCACGTATAATCCGACAATGGTCTGTGTCTCTAAATGTTTTTCGACCCAATCAGCATAACCTGCACCACCTTCAAACGGTTTAGGCGATGCACCAGTAACCACATCTAACAAACCTTTCATTCTCAACAACAAATTCAACTTAAATCTTCAGGAAATATAATTGGTCTTTCCATTGCCCTCCGAAAATTCAACTATCTTGTCAAGATTAAATCTGGTATCCATATTTTGCGTAGTCATACACTGACGTTTTTTTGTTTTGAGGATAGGAACTTACTTTTCATGCTTTATATTTTCAGATTGTGGAATGAGCTTTCTTGGCAATATTTTTTACATCTGGGCCCATAACCAATTGAAGTAAAATAGAATGGGCAGTTGAAAATCAGTTATAAAGTCACACGATGTCCTTTTAATAACGTGCTATATATTCAAGCAGCTACAAGCATAGAAAAAGTTTGCCATAACCTATAGACGAAAAGGCTGACGCTGACGTGTTCACAAAAAAATCCTTACTGACAATCAATAAACTCTAGTCGACGAAAACATTTCGCGATACGTACTGAAGCGCAAAAGCAGACTGAGGAAAAGAAACTACGATCAAAAATTGCTTACTACCGGTCGCTGGTGCCATCTAGCTGCGCTTAGCACCAACACGTTATTCGAATCCATTGCAAAATTTAATGCAGCGACTTAGAAATATTGTAATTTTTTTATTTAAGAGTCTAAAATTTGTACGATTTATTTCAATCAGAGATATTAGTCTGCATTTTCATAGTCACTATTCGACTTTTTCTGACCGAACCTCGATTATACCTAAAATCGTACACCTTATTTATATTATGTATATGCCATAAAAGATATACTAATATCAAAAGTCTCTTCGTGAATAAAATATTGAAAAAATGTTTTAATTAGATTTTTTCAGAAAAAATATCTACTCTTGTTGCTCTACTGGAAATCGGACGATAGAACCTCCGATTGCCAATTAGGTGATTAAGCTATTAGAGAGACCGAAAGAAGAATCTTTTTTCATAAATAAAAACTATCTCCCTAATAGCTTAATGGGAAAACACCCGACCGTGAATCGGGAGTTCTATGATTCGATTTCTAGCGGAGCGACGAAAGTAGATCTTTTATTCAAAAAAAAAAAAAAAAAAATGGGTTAAAAATTTTTTAAAATTTATTTTTCATTTTGTGTAAAAATTACGTTGAGTATTTTCTGTTATTTGAAGAGTTAGCTTAATCGATAGGTTGATTTATATTTTCACAGTGGTGAAAAAAATATCTACACTAATTGATGGTAACTATCTCTGACAATAATACAGATTTCTTTAAATTCCTCGTATCATAAATGTAATACCTGGCTTGAGATAGCGTGTATTTCTAAAAAAAGGTTCTTCTTTTGATCTCTCTAATAGCTTAATGGGAAAGCAACTGACCGAACATCGGTAGTTCTGTGGTTCGATTCCCAGTGGAGCGAAGTGAGAAGATCTTTTTTCAGTAAAATGTTATTATAGAATATTATAGAACAGTTATCGGAGCATCATTTTCTAAAACATTCCCAATAAGCTACAAATATTTAACAGAAACACGAAGAATTGAATTATCTAAGTGTTTGTAAATATATATAATATGAAGCTATTTTCAGGACCTTTGTGCAATATCTTTGTTGATGAAATAGTTAGTATAGCAAAGCAAAGCTCGTTATACGTACGCAAACAAATAAAAGCTGATTACTGTGGTTATTCTTTAGGCGGGGATGCGAGATAGTAAATTATTTATCGCCGTAGCTTCTTCCAGGAAGAAGGTTGTTTGTTCTTGCCACGTATCGCGAACTCAAATAAAACCAAGAGTCGATTTTCTCCAACCTATGTAATGCAACGTTGAGGAGGAGACGCCAAAGAAATTGCAAAGTGTGCAAAAATAAACGCAACGTGCACCATAAGGGGATGTGCATAAACTGTGTTACCAATTTTTTGTTTTTCTGCCCCCCACCCCCTCCACCCTCCCTAGTAAACATCCCCCCTCTGAAAGTAACTTAAGTCAAAATTCTATTAAAACAGAAAAGAGGGTGATTTTCACGAAAATAGGGAAATAATGGCGGAACTAATTCTTTTAAACAGAATTAATGTGAATACCTTATTGATATTAAGTCAAAATAAATATTGAGTTTTCCACAGAAAAAGAATAATTTTTTAACGAATTCTAATCAATTTCTAATAAAACATGGAATAGTGAAAATTTCAAGTGAAAAATTAATTTCCATACAAAATGAATTTCAACCTAAAAAGTTAAATAATAAATCAAAGATGTGAATTTTGAAAAATATGAATTTTCGACACACTGGTTTATCTTTTACCAAGTAATATTTTCAACTAAAAGAAAATAATTTCGAAGCTACGCAGAAACAAGTGGTCTTTCTGGCGGACCAGAGTAGTGTTTCCTTGTGTATTTTAAGTCGCTGAATCCGAATCCTAATTCAGAATGTCGTAGTTAGCTCTTATTCTCGCCCTAACGTCAAAAACACTTCTTTTTCTCATTTCACAATACAAAAAAGTAGGAGTTTCAAAGAACCAGACTAGTCAACTCTTACATATTTTGGGTCGTTGAGTCCGAATCCGAATTCGGAATTTTAAAGTTAGCTATTGTTTTCTTCTTAACCTCAAAAAACACTTTTTTCGTACATTTCAATGTACGTCAATCCGAATTCAGAATTCTGAAGTTAGATCTTGTTTTCTTCGTAACCTCGAAATTTTCTAATCTTGAAAAACTCTTTTTTTCGTAAATTTTTTGTGGTTAGGAAAAAAGAATGAGCTAACTTCAGGATTCCGACATCAGATTCGGATGCCGTGTCCCAAAATGCGTGAGAATTATTTACTAGTCTGGTCCATCGGAACTTTTACTTTTTTATAGAGCTCTGTTTTGCAACCAAATGGTTAAATTTTCAACAACAAAAAATTAATTTTTCAGCAAGATGGCTAGTTTTATTTTTTTTTAAAACACGGATTTTCAACCAAATAAACCAACTTTGAACGAAATTGTTGAATTTCCAAGTAAAGAGGATGAACTGTCTGCAAAACGGTTGACGTAGCAACCCGATAATATTATTTTTTAACAAAAAAGTTGATTTTCTACGAAAAAGTTAAATATTTATAAAAATTGTTTAAATTTATATCGAACTGTTGAATTCCCAGAAACAAGCTAGATTAATTTAGACCAAAACAGATAAAATTTTAACCAAGAAGGATATATTTCTAAGCAAGAATATTAATTTTCGACCCAAAAAAAAATTTTTTAACCAAATACATTCATTTCCCACTGGCAGATATATAATTTTAATAAAAATATTCAATTCAAACCGAAAGTTCAATAGAAACATTGTTAGCTACAAAAATTAGCGCTTGCCTTAAAACAAAAAGCAAATAAAAAATTAATTTTTAACAAAATAGATGAATTTTCAAACTAAAATAAAGAATCTCAACACAAAAAATTTAGCGGCAAAGGCGTTTAATCCGAAATGTAATTTTTTAATCAAGAAGAGTATTTTTTTCTTAATAGAATAGTAAAATTTGCAGCCCAGAAGTATAATTTTTATAACAAAACAATTAATTTTCTACCAGATAGTTCAATTTTATATCAAATAGTTGAATTTTCAAAACCAAGCCAGAATAATTTAGATGCAAATAGTCGCACTTTTATTTTGAAAAGGATGAAGTTTTAACCAAGAAAATTAATTTTTCGCCAAAAATCAAATTGTTCACAAAATTCATGAGTTTTTAAGTAGAAAATATTAACATTTAATTAAAAATCAATTTTGAACCAAGAATTAAATATTTAAATTTTTATTCACAAAAAATGTATTCTCAAATTAAAAAAAAAGAATTAATTTTTAACGGAATAGTTACATTTTCATGAGAAAGATGAATTTTTAACTAAAGTGATAAATTTTTAACAAAATAATTTTTTAAAGTGGAATAGTGAAATATTCAACCAAGGAGATGAACCTTAAAAAATAGGAATTTAAAAATGATAAATTTAACGTTGTAAAACCTAGTTAAATTTTCAACTAAAAAGATAAGCTTTTAATTAAATAGTTGAATTTTTAAGCAAAAATATTAATTTTCCAGTCAGAAGTTTAATGTTCTACCAAAAAATACGAATTTTCAACAAATTACATTCATTTTCAACGAAATTTACATTTTGAAACTAAAACAATGGATTAGGTATGAAACGGTTAAATTTTAAATCCTAAATAAGATGTTTTTAACAAAAAAGTTAATTTTCATAAATATCATTTAATTTTGAACAAGAAAGTTTATCTTGCATCGGCAGTTAAATTTCCTACTAAAATTGTTAAATCCTAAACCAAAACAAAATAATTTAGAATAAAACAATCGCATTTTTTAACAAGAAGAAGAATTTTCTACCAAGAAGACGAATTTTTGGCCAGCTAATGCGAATTTTTAAAAAATACATGAGATATCAACTAAAAAATTAATTTTTAACAAAAAATATCAATTTTTAAACAAAATTGGAATCGTCACATTTTCAGTTTAAAAAATTAATTCCTAGGAAAAACGAATTTTCAAGAAAACAGTCACATTTATTAAAAAATAGTTGCATTTTAAACAAAATAATAAATTTTTAAACCAAATACGAGAAAAAAGTGGAGAAAGTGTACGTTTTGTAAAAACGGAGAATAAACATAGAATTTATCAAATTTAAGTAAAATTAGTGTGAATACACTTAAAATGCTTTAAATTTCAAAATAGTTTAAATTTTAGCCAAAACGAATTTTCTACAAAAAGTTTTTCAACCTAAGATGATGAACTTTAAACAACACAAAAACCTTCTTTAACCTAAAAGTTGAATTTTCATTCAAAAAAGATGAATTTTAAACCAAATACTTCAATTTCCAACTTCAAAAAATGTTTTTTTAATCAAAAACGGAATCACTCAATTTTCAATTTGAAAATTAATTTGATAAAAAAAAAGACAAAAATTTTAACTCGTTTACTTTAATTAAAAAAAAAGAATTTTTATTGAAAAATTCAAAAAATGCAATGGTTGAAAGATCAGGTAAAAAAGTTAGTTTTTTACAAAAAAGACGAATTTTCTACTAATAAGTTTAATTATTAATCAAAGAGTTGAATTTTTCATAAGGAATATTAATGAGATATCAAAAAAAGGGGAATTTTCAATAACATTTTTAAGTAGCTGAACTTTAAACCCGAAACTAGAATCTTTTATTTAAAAATTTAATTTAATACTAAATATGTTAACTTCAATAAAAATAGTTCAATTTTACACAAATAGTTTAATTTTAAACCAAAAAGTCAAATTTGAAATTAAAAGTATAAGTTTGTAACAAAAATGATAGTTTTCAACCAAATAGTCAAATTATCTACCGAGTTGTGATATTGTTAAGCGAAAGGACAATTTTTCTAAAAAACAGTTCAATCAATATCCATATCAAGATAGAAGATTAATTTTTAATTAACTACTTTCAGTTTGAACCAAAAAGATGAATTTTTAAACAAGAAGGTGAATTTCCTACCTAAAAGGAAAAATTATTAAGAAAATATTTGAATTTTCAGCCACTTAGTTGAATTTTTTAAACAAATAGAATTTATAACCAAAGGAGATGAATTCCATACCAAAAATATAATAGCAGATTTCTCAAACAAAAATAGTCGGATTTTCTTATTGGGTTCTAGTAATAAATACCATTAGCATTTGAGTGAAAAAAGTGGAAGTTTTTTCAAAGCAGGAGACAGAGGAGAAGAATTATATAAGGGGAAGGGATAATAGAGGAAAGAGTGTGAAGTCTGAAATATGATAGGGATTTTCAAATTTATAAAGTTATTATTGAACTGTCTCACACTTTATTATAATTTATCATCAGAAAATCTTATCATTATCCCCTTTCGCAATAAAATGATACAGTGAATTTTGTGGACAAATAAATTATAATTAGTGTTTATGAATTTTATTTTTATATTTACCAGTTGCCAAAAACTTTATTTGTGGAATTTGCTGATCTTGTTTAATAATAATTAATTTCTGATGCTAGATATTGCTAGATAGTTTCTCGTTTCTCTCATATCCACAGGATGAAGCGGGTCTTCGTCTTTGCAAGATGTGAAATTTAAGTTATTAATTCTAGTCTGAAGAAATTTACTGAAGCCGATTATAATTATATAACAAATAGAATTTCGAAATTCTCTGATTGATAATTTTTCAATAAAAAAAAATCTGATCACTGCGCGGGCATATTCTAACTGCGCGCAGCTCGCTTCACTCGCAAGTTTGAGCACGTCAAGGGCGCGCAACTGTTGGTTCTCGTGCTTCGCGCTACGCGCTCGGTCTTTATATTTACCCTAAATTTCTGCACAAGCGTTTCAAAATTAAAGGCCAAAGCATCGGCAAATCTCATTTAGTGATTGTGAATTCTCTTTTGTTAAAGCTCCTTAAGATTTAACGAACACATTCTCATCACCCATCTCTTGCTTTGCACTCGCTTTCGTCGAAAATGCGAACTTTTCTACATTATGTTTAACTCTATTATATCAAATGTTCTTTACATTTATTGCTTTACCTTAGTCTGGGGCTGTTTAATCAGATATTGAAAAATAAAGTACAAATTCGCATTAAATTTTATTGCTAACCACCCTGAAAAATTTATATAATTTCAAACAATTTATATTATTTATATTATATTATTAATAATATATTATTTATATTATAAATGTTATTTTTCACAATTCATACTAAAAATTTGCGTCCTAGCGTGAGATGGTTCTAGGCAAATTTGTAGATTTTTAATATATTTTTAGAACCAGAGTTTATAACAAGCTTGTCTAAATAATAAATACTATAAGCATGATTTTGAAAAATTTTCATGTTATGAATGGAGACAGGGTATTTGGAATGCTGTAAAAGAGCTGATGAGACAGAAAAGTGATGGGAAATTAAGAGTTAAAAACGGACTCGGACTATGGTCAGGAGTAGATATTGAATCGCATGATAGCTAAGGAGTCATTTTGATTATGAAAGAAAGATCAAAACAGCATCTCAACTAGCATGAATTTGTATCTCTAGGATTATTGTGTGCTAGAATAAAAGTGCGAAACAGAAGATTTCTCATCGCTTACTATCCTTCAGTTGATACTGAAAGGAGTAAAGATGCGTTCTTGGACACTTCAAATAATATCATATTCTGTTCTTTCGGTAATTAGGGCTTTCTTCATTAACCAAAATCGGTAAAGAAGGTCATATAAGATGCTAAGATTAGTTCAGTTTTTGTTTTTAAGCTCTTGACTAAGAATAGCCTGATCCACGTGCGACATTATAGGTTTTATGATCTTTCTTATACTCTTTACCATTCATACAAGTCATAGCATAATACAATAGAAGCTAGACCAACGCAACTTGCGGCACGGATGCTGCTCGTTCACCTTCAAATAGGTTATTTCCTCTCGTTACCTTTTTGTTATTTCCACCTACATTGCACCTCTTGACTATCCACCTTATACAGCTTCTCTTTATACCCGGCAATTACTTCTACCTGATTCTCGTTTTACAGCATCGATACGCGTTGGGAAGCATTTTCTTCCTCGCCTTGAAGAAAGAGAAAAGTAAAAAGAACGGACGTTGAACGCCGAAGACGAGTGAGGAGGAAGAAAGGAAGGAGGAGGATCGACACTATAAGTATGATTACATGGCTGGAGGCATTGCAAGCCTCAAATATAACAGTGTCTGTCATTCTTTGCAAACTTCACCACCACATTCGACCTTATTTCTTACTTCTTAGGAATTGCCCATAAACTACGTAATCAATCTTCGGCTATTTTTTTACCGCTGAGGTCTCTCAAAACAGGGCAAATAGGGTAATTTTCCACGAAAATAGGCGACGAAATTCTTTAAAATAAAATTATTATAAATTTAATACTATATTAAATTCAATAAGAAACACTTTAAATTCCTAAGATTTCAAGTCGAAATATGTTGCATTGACAACAAAATGGTTAATTTTTTAAGCAAAATATATTTTTCAACCAAATAAATTATTTTTCAGCTAAAATAGATAAGCGTTTAGTCGAAAATGGAATTTTGTATATTACAATTTTCTGAAAAAAAAATCTCACTTCGCTCCACTGGGAATCGAACCACAGAACTTCCGATTGACAGTCGGGTGCTTTCCCATAAAGCTATTAGAGAGATAAAAGAATATAATTTTTCAGAAATATACGCCATCTTAAGCCTCGTGTTACATTCATCATCCGAGTAATTTAAAGAAATCTGTTTTATCATCAGAGGTAGTTACTATCAATCAGTGTGGATGCCAGTCCACAATTTTTTTTATAAAAATAAACAGTATTAAATAAGTTAACGCTTCAAATAATAGAAAATACTTATCGTGATTTTGAAATAGATAGAAAATAAATTTTTAAATTATATTTGTCTAAAAAAAGATCGTCTTACTTCGCTCCACTATCGTAGCACATAACTTCTGACTGTCGCGCAGTGGGTAAAAAAAACGGCATGGCAAAATAGATTCTTAGAAGAAAATTATTATCCGATATAAACTTTTTTTCAATAAGATCTAATAAAATTTTGCATCGAACGTTCATGGCCGATTTTTACATTTTTTTGTTTGTTTTGTTTTTCTTCTGAAAAGAAAAATAACCAAAATTTGATTTTTGAATTATACTGATTTTTAAAAAAGTGCTTTGATTAAATCAGAAATAGCTAGAAAACTGAAAGCAACTATCAAAAAAAGTTTTCAAGAGAAATGCAAATGTAAAAAATTGATTGATTTTATTATATACAAATAAGTAAATTAAAATGGTGTTCTGGGGATTGGCGGCGATTTGTCACTTGATTCGGAATAAATTTAAACAATGTAACAACAACAAAAGTTTTAAAGTTTAATTAATAAAAGTTAATAAGTAATTTGTTATTTCCAACCTAATTTTTATAAACAAACATCAATATCAGGTATTTTTAAAGGAATAAATCAAGTTTTTCTATGGGATCGATTATATATTACTTGAAAATAAAACCTAAATATGATATTTGGTCACCAAATGAATGTTCATAATTATTGGAACTACCTTACTTAACAAATGCACTATTTGGCTATTTTTCTAACAACAATTCTTTAAACAATTTCTTCTTATTTTATGTATTTTTAAATTTAATACCTTTTATCACGAAATTAACAACCGCTATTTTTCAGCCGTTATATAAGTATTTTTGTGCATAATCAACTGTTTATAACGCGTTTAATTATTTTTTGATAGTTCAATAACAATCGTGTACTTTTATTTTTATTAACAATGTAGTAAACAAATTTGTCTCGGCTTATGAAAGTGTAAACTAAATTTTTTTTTCTTGTGGTCTAGAATTAAAATTACTTAGCAATAATTGCTGTTAATTTCATTAAATATGCAGTATTTTATGTATAAATACATAAAATGATAAACATTTGTTTAAACAATTGTTGTTCACAATAATGAATTTTCTGCTGTTATTAAAAAGTACTTAAAAATTCAGCACTTAGTTATTTACAGTTAACTGTATAAAAAAATTCAGTTTGTAACTCCAGAAATAGTTAAATAGTGCATTTGTTAATTAACGTAGTTTAAACAATTATTATATTAGTTTAAACAATTATTATACTAAGGCTTTATTTC
Organism: Belonocnema kinseyi; assembly: GCF_010883055.1. Lineage (NCBI taxonomy): Eukaryota > Metazoa > Arthropoda > Insecta > Hymenoptera > Cynipidae > Belonocnema > Belonocnema kinseyi. The sequence continues at coordinate 103,214,579 of NC_046661.1, read as the reverse complement.
CAAGTAATATTCGATCAACTACACGGAAAAAAACTTTATGTATTCCATCAAAAATACCTAATATAGATATTTGTTTTTTAAAATTGCTTTCAAAATAACAAATTATTTATTAAATTTCAATAATTCAACTAGAAAATTCTTTTTATCTATAAATTGTTCAAATTTATTGCGAAGCAAGTAATGAATCGCCGCCAATCCCTACAAAACTATTTTCATTCACTTATTTCTTTATAAGAAATTTAATCATTTTTGTATAATTTGCGTTGCTATTGGACAGATTTTTTTGAGAGTTGATTTTAGCTTTTTAGATATTTTTGATTGAATCAAATCATTTTTTAAAACTAGTATACTTTAAAATTTGAACATTTTCTTGTTTCTTTTGTTATGAAATAAATAAAAATTTATGAATTGGCCACGGCAGTTCGATGCGAAATTTTAATAGCATTCATTTAAGAAAAAGTTAAAATCAAATAAAATTGTCTTCCGAAAATCAATTTTTCCGCGGACATTTTTCTGTTGCTCCACTGTGTTCCTTTCGGATGCTTTCCCATTAACGTACTAGAAAGATCGAAAGAAAAATAATTTTTTATAAATATACGCTATCTCAAGCCAGGTGTTACATTTATGTTTCAAGTAATTTAAAGGAATCTGTTTTATCATCAGAGGCAGTTACTATCGATAAGTGTAGATGTCACTCCACAATCTGTTAGAATAGAAATAAAAACTATCGATCAAGTTAACACTTTAAATAACGGAAAACACTTAACGTCATTTTTGACTAGATGGAAACTAAATTTTTTAAATTGTATTTTTCTGAAAAAAGATCATCTAACTTCGCTCCACTAAAAATCGAACCACAGAACTTCCGATAGCCGGTTAGATGTTTTCCCATTAGGCTATTAGAGAGATCGAAAGAAAAATCATTTTTCAGAAAAATACGCTATCTCAAGCCATATGTTACATTTATGATACGAGTAATTTTAAGGACCAGCAATCGGAAGTTCTGTGGTTCGATTCCTAGTGGAACGAAGTGAGAGGATATTTTTTTAAATTACGCATAATTTTTTTAAATTAAAAAATTTATTTTCCAACTTATCAAAAATGACGTTCAGTATTTTTGGTTATTTAATGAGTTAACTTGATCGATTGTTTTCATTTATATTTTCACAGAATGCGGAATGACTTCTACACTCATCAATAGTAACTACTTCAGATCTATTTGTTAAATTTTAGTTTAAAAAAGTAATTGATAACGGCAACAAAAAATTTCTAACCAGTTGAATTGAAAAAAAACAGCCAAATTTTCAACAAATATTTCAATCATGAACCAAATAGATGATGTTTCAACAGAGAATATGAATTTTCTCTTCAAAAATGAAATGCCGAGAATTTTTAGCATCAGAATATTATTTAAGAAAATTAATTTACGAAAAAAATAGTAAACTTTTTCACCAAAGATGAATTCTAAAAAAAAAATTATTTTTAAAAAGTGGTTTGACGTCCGATCCAGTAGCTTTATTTTTGACTGAAAAATATGAATTAGTAACAAAATAATTAGATTTCTAAACAAAAAGAGAGTTTTCAGCAAAGAAAGTGTTTTCTACTAAAAACAAAAAATTTGAATTCTTAGTGTAGAAACTTAAAATAAAAAAAACGGATTTAAACCAGTAGAATTTGACCAAAGAAAACGAATTTTTAGCCAAATGGTTGATTCCTTAATGAAAAGATGAATTTTCAACTAATACGATTAAATTTCAACCCCAGAAGAAAAAATTTTAGTCAAAGATATAAATTTTTAAGCTGATAGCCATATTCTTAACTAGAAATGAGACATTTTTCGCCAAATAGTTAAATTTTGAAGTAAAAAAAAGAAGCTCCCAACTAAAATAGGAATATTTAAATTTTTAGTATGAAAAATTTATTTTTAAAGAAAGAAAGATCAATGGTCAATTGAAAATTGTCCATTTTCAGATTAAAAAATTACCTTCCAATAACAAAATCAATTTTTAACAAACTAGTTTTATTTTCAATTAAAGGAAAAGAATTTTTAATAAAAACAATAATTTGATGAAAAATAAGATTGAATTTTCAGAAAAAGTGTTCAACAGTCGACCAAATAGAACTTTTAACCAAAAAGATTATCTTTAAAAAGGAAAAAATAAATTGTAAACAAAAGGTTAATTTTCATGCATGAAAGATGAATTTTCAACTAAATTATTACATTTGAAAAAAGGTAAGCTCTCAATTTTAACTAAATAATAAATTTTCAACCGAAAAAGGAAAACCTACATTATCAGTTATCAAAATTAATTCTTAAATAAGCGAAAGAGCAAATTTTCAACAAAATAGTTTAATTTTGAACCAAAGAGGTAACAAATTTCCGACGAAAAATGGAATATTTGAGTTTTCAGATAAAAAATGACTGTCCAACAAGAAATGCATGAAAGTATAAAAGATAAATTTTCAACCAAATAGATGAATCTTAGGCTTAAAAAGATTGGTTTTCAACTAATTGATTAATTAAAAAAATAAGATAAAATTTTCCACTAAAAATAATACATTTAAATTATCAATTAAAAAATTGAATCTTAACAACAATAAAAAATTCGAGTTTTTAGCAAAACACATGAATTTTGAAAAAAAAATAGTTTAATTCAACCAAAGAACTTTTATAGAAAAAAGCCCATTTTTGGAAAAGTGTCCCGGAATTCCCAAACAAATAATTTAATTTTCAACTAGATCAGATCAAATTACAATTAAAAACAGCAATTTTTAACCACTAATGGAATATTTCCATATTCAGTAAACAAAAGTAACAAAAAATATGATGTTTTAACCTGAAAGAAGTTGAATTTTTAAATAAAAAATGTAAATTTTTAAGGGAGAATGCAATAGTAAGGTTTCAAAAAAAAAAGAACATGGTAATAAGTGATCATTTCTGTAACAAAGAAAAAAAAATTATTTGAAAAGCAAAGGTGCAGTTTTTTCTTAATTATTCAAAAATATTTCGCTTTTTCATTTATAAAGAAATAGTAATTGATTAATGTTAGAAATCACGATTCTTCATCCAATTTCACCTAGTCTATTATTCTCTTTTTCTCGAATTAACCTAGGCAGTTTTAGTTTTTAAAAAATTGTTCTTTAACTTTGTATTTATAAAAAATTACGAATTATAAATATCTGTGAGAGTCATTGTTTAAAAAATCTCGTATAAAAATAAAAAATAATAATGCAAGAAAATAAAAACTTAACAATAATGATTGTTAATGCAACGTTCTAGAATAATTGAAAAAAATATTAAGGTAGATTTCGAATTAAATGACAAATTTTTCTGCCTGTCCATTTGTCCAATTACGTTTTTCAATATAATCCCCCAAACAGTTTTTCTCAACCAATTTGAAAAGTTTGAAAAAGTTTTCCATTCGAGGGATTTCTATTTTCCTATCCCTTCTTCCGTTTCTTTATCAAAGTCAGAAACTGTCGTCTCGACGAATTTCTCGAATTCGGCTTTGATTCATTATTAATTTTAATCAGGACTGCAAACTGCCACTCGTCCTATCAATTCATTCTTCCTCTTTCAGTGACTTATCGAGTTTCTGTGCGATTATCTTTCGGCAAATCAGTTTTGCAATAACTTCTGGCAATGAACAGTAAAAATTTTTAAATACTTAAAGTTTTTCAAATATTTTAAACACCGTTATGAAAAAGAAGTATTGGTAAGTATTGGATTTTCAATACTAAGGTGCAAAAAAGTATTATATCTAATACTTAACAATACCTATTTGTCATGAAGGAAATAATTAATCATTTTAAATTAAAAGCTCTTTAAATAAAAAATAAATAAAAATATTGAATGAATTGAATTGATCTAACCCAAGTTGTGGATCAATCTCTCTAGCTATCACTTCGAGTGAAGAACATCGCAAAGTCGTCATATGATGTTTCCCACTCGGTTCTATTAATAGAAAATTTTTTTTTAAATGAATGTACCAATTTTTTAAAAAGTTGTCAGCGACACTGCAGTCGAACAACTCTTATAAAATTATTTTTAGCGGCGTATGTTTTTATTATCATGAGGAATTATATCTGGAAATATGAAATTTTGTTTCCTTGGAAATGGCACTGTAGTGGAGAAAATAAATGATAAAAAGCATTGTAGTTAAACGATTATTTAAATATTCTATAAAAATTTCCTTTTCCTTGTCAACGAAAAGTTAATGAAAAAAATTTATTCATTGTAGAAAGAATACAAATCGTCAAATACACTGAATTTGAACAACTTCTGCACACTAAAAAGCTGTTCACGCCCTGCTATTTTTAACAACTTTTGTATTATACAAAATTTTTTTCTTTATTTCTTATGTAAAAATTTTCATTTAGAAAGTTTTGTTTCTTAGAAATTTTCAATTTTAATTTTTCAAAATATTTTCAATTTTAATTTCTTGAATTGAAATGTAACTGAGGGTGATGTTTTCATTGCAAATAATTTCTATGCAAGTAAAATCATTTCCAAAATCACACTGCAAAAAAATTAATTTTCCAAAAAAAGAACAATGAAGTTGTATTAATATTTAACACTGAAGACAATAACGTAGATAGACCATTTCTACCAAATAAATACTGGTTTAAACACTTACGTTCGTCAACTTAAATTAAGTATTATCTCACTATAATTTAAAAGTTAAACAAAATTAGAAAATTTTTTAAAAAATATCACTTTTTACAATCATTGTAAGAATATTATTACCAATGTTACTGTTAACACCCGAAATCAGTTAAAACTAGCTTTAAGTAGTTAAAGCGCGAAATTACTAGGATCATTTGTCGAAACACATTTTAAGTAATCAAAACGTGAAGTAACCAAGTCCTTTTGTAAAACCCCGAAGATTTGTTTAATTTCATCTTATTTTGTGTTTCAACTGAAAATATCAGTTAAAACTAGATTAAACCACTTGCGAGTTTAAAAGAATTAGTTTTACCTACCTATTCAGTGGAAACCCGAAATAGTGAGATTGAAACTGTAAGCGCTTGCGCAGCTTTATATGCCTAAATTCTTTCTATTCTTTTGTAATTTGTAATTATTAAAATTTTTTTTAATTCTCTGAATTGTTCAGAACACTGTGGAATCTGTTGCACTCTGTGACTTCTGAAAAATATTCAAAAGATTTAAAGGAGTTCACACTAAATCGAAGGGTATTCTAATGATTAAACAATAATTACAAAATATTTAAAAAAAAAGCAGTGATATTAAAAGGATTTTACAAATTCAGGACAGTTTAGAGAGTTCAGGAAAATTTAAAACAATGCATAGAATTCAGAAAAATTAACAGGATGTTGTTTTAGTATTAAAATTATTCAAAATTCTTTTAACCTTAAGAGACAGACTACCATGGAACGGAAAGAAAACAATATGTTTAAAATATACATTAAGATTTAGATGTGAATTGGGTTGTTTCAGTGTAAGATGTTTAAGTGTTTTAATTTTATCATTAATGTATGTTTGAACAAATTCTTTTGGATAATTATTGAGTAACAGAATATTTTTGATAAAATTGATATTTGTCTTGTAAAAAGATTTCTGTGATAGTTTAAAAGATGTGTCTACTACATTTTTTATAATAACTATTTTATGCTGAATGGAATTATTTGAAAGAAAATTAATACATCTGCCCGAATAATTATCTTCTCTGTACCAGTCCGTGATAATAGTGCCATCATAATTTTTAATTACCTTGACAATTGAAAAAGAAATGGAATTGTTATTCTATATCTCATGTGTATATTTAAGTCTGGGGTGGTAAGAACTGAATTGCCGTGAAACATAATTTAGTTTGTCTTTCGGGAAAATAATTGAAGATTCGTCCACGTACGAGGGTAGTTCAATAAGTCCTGAGAACGAAGTACAAAAACAATTTTTTTTGGGTACATTTTTTTTTATTTTTCAACATAATCTCCTTGGAGCTCTATACACTTGGTCAATCGCTTTTCAAGTTTTTTTAATCCTTC
>NC_046661.1:103187815-103208473 GCF_010883055.1 Belonocnema kinseyi | reverse complement strand
TATATCTAGTCGGGAGTGGTGCTGATTGAAAACAGATGATTTGGAGCGATTCGCGCGCCATCTGTTGGTCATTCTAAGGACTTATTGAACTACCCTCGTACCTAAACTATGTGTGAATAGTGAAATCTAAATTTTTAAGCATTCAAATCTAAGTCTTGCATCACCAGATCAGCTAAATCAAGTGATGTGGGAGAACCCATAGGAGTTCCATATGCCTGTAAAAATTATTATTAAATAGCAACACTGTTTGATTTATTAGAAACCTAATTCCTTTTTAAAATTCTATCAAAGCATACCTATAAAATTTTAAATTTAAATCTATCTTCTTAAAATGCTATTTAACACAAAATCTATTGGAATATTAATGAATAAAGCTGATGCATCCACACAAAAAAACTCTGGTGTTTAATTTGTTGCAGCTTAAAATTTAATTGGTCTCCCAATGAGCATTTGAGAGAATTTTCAGTCTAAAATGTATTTCTCTGAACGTAGGTGCATATGTGGGCATCTAGGGGAATGTACATATCATTTGGAGATTGAATTTTAGCTCATGCCGAGAGCTGTGGAGTGCTGAACAGGGCTGTCAGGCACCTGAACACCTGTCAAAGCAACTATTCACTTTGCGGTATTACACTTAATAATTGTTAACAAGGAAACTAATTGAAATAATATTTACCTAATTTTTAAATTTATTATTATTATTATTATTATTATTATTTATTATTATTATTTATTATTATAACTTACCTGCTTATCAACACCTATTTCACCTAAATAAGGCCCGAAAAAATATTTTTGACAGGTAAATGACAAATTAAATGATCATCGATTTTGGTGTACATTTTAGGATCGGCGATTTTCTGTGCAAAGAAATATAATATGATCCGAAAGAATTGATCTATTAACTATTGTGTTTTGTAACTAAAATTAATTTATACTTGAGCTTTCGGTACTGTTAAAGTTTCTTTCAGAATATTCTTAAATAGTTGCCATTTTATAAGTAGGACTATTAATCAAAGGCACAACAGGTTGTAACGGACAATTCGTTTAATGGATTTTAGGTAAACTATAAATGTTAGTGTGAAACCTTAGTGTCATGTGAATTAGTGGAATGTTAGTGTCATAAAATAGAATATCACGATGAAATATATTATGACCTTAACAACCATTGATTCTCCATGAGTTCAAATATTTCTGTTGTGTTTTTCTTATACATTGTGCAAAAAATGTTGTGTTGAATCAAGGATTCTATGTCTAAGAAATCAGAATCATCTGACTTTTGAATGATTTTAATATTAAAACACCATTTATGGTAGGATTGATTCTAAACTGGAGAAGTTTAAAAAATTCTGAAGAGATTCTCTTTAAATTTTTTAACTTACTGATGTAGTTTATAAGATTCGCCTAATGAGTTTAAAAGACTTGTAGCTGAAATGTTCTTTATTTGGAGATGAGGTATTTAATATTTTAAACTTTGCTCTACTTTTACAGTGTTTATATTTTTTACAGACCTAATTCAAGATGAACTCAAATTTGTAATAACTAAGACACCGATTTCTTCTTTTATAAATACAAAGACTTATATTTTGACACTGGATTTATGTTTTTCCTGATGAGGAGAGCAATTGACTCTCAAAACGTCGACGATGAAAATTGAATAAAACGGCTTTTCAACATCTTTTTGGTCTTTTATCTAGTTTGAAGTATGTCATATTTTACATCTAACTATATTTATAATTAATTGTTTACTCAGACGCATAACATAGCTCTTATCCATCTATTTGTCAGAATTCAGATAATTAAAAATAAAATACAAAAAAATGCATAGGATTCAAAATATTTCAGGGAATTCAAAAGAATTGAAGAAATTCAGAATAATTCAGGATATATTGTAAATATTTCAAGATATTGCAAAAAGCGATTTAAAATTTTCGTAGAAATCGTTTGAAATCTACAGCATTTAAAATATTCGCAGATAATTAAAGTAATTCAAAGTGTATTATAATTATCTCAAGATAATAGAAAAACATTTTCAAAATTTCAGTGATATTGCGAGAATTCAAAAAATTCAGAACAGTTTAGAGAATTATAACAATATAAAAATAATCCAAAGAATTACAGAAATTCAGAAGAAATCCAAGAATTAAGATGAATTTAGAGAATTCAGAAGTCTTCACAGACTTTAAACGGATTTAAAAAAATCAAAAGGATTCACATACTTCAGAAGAATTGCCAGAATTTGAAAGAATGTGAGGAACTTTAAAGAGTTCAGACAATTGAGAAGAATTGAAAAAATTCAGAGAATTGTAAAGAATTCAGACAATGCAAAAGACTTTAACCAATTTAAAATAATGGATATTGCACTGTAAAGGTTTTAAGAGATATAAAAAAAACTTTGATTCTGAAAATTCTTTTAAATTAATAGTTTTAAAGTCGTTCGGGTTTATGAAATTTTAATCTTGCAAAATTAAATTTCAGTTTATCGGAACGAAGAAACTGAAAATGTGATGTGAAACAGAAGCTACATTGTATGGTATCATGAGTTCATTGTTGATAGTGATTGAGTTCACACGTGAAATATATTTTTACTGTTATTCTGTCATTGTAATAATTATTTTATACGAAATTAGCTTCTACAAAAATCAAAAATTGCAAATACAAATACAAAGTTAAGGTTCAGATAAATTTTGCATTGTTTATAGTGGCTCTTAGATTCATTTAAATAAATTTAGCTTAAAATAATAAAGCCTAAATAAGCTTCAACAATTCCTACGTTGTCGAAAACCGAGAATTGAAAAAAGAGTAGCACATTTTCCTGGATCGGAAACTTACTCACTTTTAGGATCTACTTGCATATTTTTCGGAGATCCTAAAAGTAAATTATGATTTTTCATGAATATACATAAGTACTAAAAACAAATTTGAAAGGCAAATGATGATTTTTATTGTATTTGTATATTTGATACAAATTTAAAATTAGCTTAGTTCTTTATTTTTTCGTAATTTTCTAATAAAAGTGATAAAAAAAGGAAAATTTTATGTTCCTAATAATTATGGTATTTTTTTATTGTTGGCAGACCTTACACATAGAATTACAAAGCTCTTTACGACCTATTGTTCTTCTTTTGAAATAGCAGTAGGATCTAAAATATGTATCAACACTTCTCATCCAGAAAAAATAAAATAAGAGATTGAAAACTTCAGTAAATATTACTCAAGAGTTTTACTATTTATCATTTTTATTTTCAAGAATATTTTTATTAGCTTGAAAGCCCTGGACAAGGATGATCTTTATAAATTCATGAAACCTTGGATAGGAAACGGGATTTTGAGAGCACCAGGTAGAGGAATTTCTACATCATTTTAAGAAGAATATGAAAGATCCTTCTAGCAATTTTTAATACCATTTTACTATTGTTTAGCTTTAATCGGCAGAAGTTGACGGAAAGGAATTCCCCTTTAATCACTATCTTTCATTTTGTACTATAAATATCATATGTGGTAGGAAGGATTTTATATAATGCATTGCAGAAGCAAAACAGTTTTCACAAATAAATTTTGTTCATAAGGAAGTCCTATGGGTCTTTCAATACTCTATAAAGAAGAAAAGAAAAAAAGATATTCAGAAGCATTTAAAAGGTATTATATTAAAACAATATTCAATTCAAAGATTAATATTCTTTTTTTTTCACAGAGCCCTTATTGCGGCAGGTAAAAGTTCGTTTCAAGTTTGGTTACATCCGGACATATTTTTCAGATTGACTAAAACTCGGTGTCAGGTTCCAGAAAAGCGTGATTTTAGTGAATTGTACAACAGATTTTGCAGAATCAAGAATTCTTAGAACAAGGCCTATAGAAACATTTGCTGAATTCATTTTTTTGGTAGTCTCTTTAGGGAAAATGGCCAGACTTGAGAAAATGGAAACAAAGTAGAGATACTTCTAAACTACTTCAAGCTGAACTCTAGTAAAAAAGAAACTGTAACTTCGCGGGTTTCTGTAAGTGTAACTTCGCTGAAATACTAAAACTTTTTGTTTAGATTCATTAACTTGAAAAAATGTACTCTTAAACATTCCTCAATCAGGTTCATTTTATATCGAAGATCAGCTTGCGAGGCTAGTAAAATCCTCTAAAGCCAGAGATTTACAAAGCAAAAAAAGGACTCAGAATCTCGCCCTATAGAACTCCTAGAGTAACCTTAAGTCGCGTGGTAGGGCCGAACGTAGTCCTAAAGAAGCGAGTGATTAACTAATGGAAATGCTTTTTCAAAATCGATGAAATTCACAAAGACCTTACGCTTCGGAATAACAAGATGGATTTGAAACAAGGCATTTAGAATAAAAATGTGATCTGGATAACTCCGCCCAGCCCAGAAGCCCGCACGATTCTCCGAAAGACATTTTTCTACTTTAGCCCATCTAGTCACCATTCAGGACGGAGTTCAAGTGCAAATTTTTGCAGTTGAATTTATCAAAACAAAATCTCTGCAGATTTGAGGATCATTTCTATCAGGTTTTTCAAAAAGAATTAGGGTTTGGTGTTTGACCAGTCGAAAGGAACTTTTTCTAATTCCCAAATTATGTTGGAAAAGGTAACCAGATAAGGGAACCAATTCTCTGTTTAATATTTATATAATTCATTAGGGATGCCATTTTCATTGGGTGGCTTCTTATGCTTACATGAAAATAGGCTGTCTTTTGATTACAACTTGACGATAAAAAAAATCTGTTCAGTATACAGTGAATCAAGAAAAGCCGGCCAACGTTCGAAACTTATACCACTAACTGGAAAAGATTTTATAGTAAAATTATTCACTGCTGCCCAGAACGCTTCAGCGTTATTGTAAGATGCAAGAGTGTTCAGCAGACCACAATTAAAATTTTTTATTTTTAAAATTTAAAGCTCAAGGAAAACTTTATTTATTTTGCCATGCTTACCAACATCTGAATCTATAAATTGGGATAATGTATATTTTTTCAAGAAGTACCTAAAAAAAACTTGGATACCACGATTAACTTATTCTCACTATAGAAATTGCAGATATGAGATTCTAATTCAACATCTCCACATTTTCAATAGTATAAGAAAAATTAGGCGAGACCAAAATTTGCTCAGCGTATGCCTCCAACAATCTTTCTCTTTAAACGAATTTCATCTGATCAAAAGAGTGATTTTACCAACCGTTTTAAATTAAGTTACTATTAGCAATTTCAACCACCACTAATAAATAGTCTGATAATTTAGGAATCCCCAAAATTGAAAAATCTAAAATCCAACCTTAGGAATGCGCATAAAAAATATAAGATCTACTATACTTTCACTGTGATGGCCTATGAAAGTATATTGTGCTAGGGGGTCATTTTGAGATTTGCTGTTTAAAATAACTAAATTGAACCCCTCAAAAGAATTTATTAATGGATCATATACGAGATTTAAAATCACAACAGCTTGTCTACCCAACGATGGATTGAAGTAAATATTACCAATAATAACTTTAAAGGTTTGTTCATTTGACTCTTAGAGGAGGTACTTGGAAAAATTGATTCATTTATGAGAGATAGTCGGAGCTTTAAAGAAAAAATTAATAATTTGAATATCTCTAAAAGACATAAAATTCAACCTTACCAACTATTGCATCTGGTCTTGTTTTAAAAGAGCCTCTTAATAATAGAGCCTCATATAAATTAAGCTTTAAACCACTTCTTTTTAAGCGCAATGTAGATAATATTTTTACTATTGTTCCTACAGACAAAATCCAATGGCTAATTAATATATTCAATAGCACAGAAAAATCTCAACAGCTTACCGTAGAAATAGAAAACAATAAGAATCTAAATTTCTTAGATCTATCGCGAAAACTTAAAATGGGAATTTAATTACTAATTGGTTTAAAAAAAATTCATCGTCAGGCCAATATTTGAATTAAAATTCTCACTGATGCAAACTCCTGTTAAAAACAAGAATCGAACGACCAAATTTGGACCACAACCAAGGAATAAAAACAAAAAATGTTATTGTAATATGAAAAAAAATGATGATAAGAAAAATAAAAAAGACAAAAGAAAGAAAAAGAGAAGGAAGGGGATGTGGTTGGCTGCCTTCCTATTTTTCTTTCCTCTTTTTGATTTTTGTCCATAATTTTTTTTCAGATTATAATAGAATGTTTTGTTTTTGTTTATTCGTTGTGGTCCCAATTTCGTCGTTGGATACTTGCTTTTGACAGGAGTTTGCATCAATTTGATTATTGGACGTTAAATAGGATTTTTAATTCGGATTTTAATCAAATTTAAATTTCTTACGTTAAAATTTTCACCATCAATTTAGTCAGAAAATTAGATTGGCTAAAGGCTTAATTGATAGATGTATTGAATTGAGTGACATCAATTTTAGAAAAGAAAACTTAGACCAATTCAAAATTCAGCCGTTAACTGAAAAGGTCATTAAAGAAAGAGTAAATCAAATTTACAATAGTTAAATTTAAAAAAAAACAAAGGGCTTGAAACATTTAGACAAACTGATTTACGGGTTTCATTACCTTATGCACAAGGTTTTTGTTAGAAAGATCAATAAATGCTTTTAAAAAGTTTGCTATGAATGTATATTTTAAAAATGATCACAGATTTAAAAAATATTTCATTAATATAAAATACTCTAAAAATATTGATAATATTTCTAATGTTGTCTATTTAATAAAATTCAAAGGGCACAATAAAGTTTATATAGGTGAAACTGGTCGTCGGTTAAAAACTAGAATAGCCGAACATGCAAGAGGTTGTAGAATTAGCAACTTAAATGCAAAAGAAAAAAAAACAAACAAAAGAAAAATTCTGGAATTAATTTGAATTAATAAACAAATAACAGTATCTAGTAATTCATTAACCGAAATTCAGAACGTAAATTAGGTATTTTCACTTCAATCACTAGCTAACTTCACTTCGTAGATTGCTGAGGGGAAAACAAGTGATCAAATGCATGGAATTCAGTTAGGTATTGCCCTATTTTGCTAATATCTTCGTAAAAGATTTTTTTTTTTCATATAAGTGTATTTGAAAAATAGTTTTTATATTTAATTTCTATTTAATAAAATAATAAGATGATAATAATTATTATCAATTACAAGGATATTACAGAAATAAAGTTTTGTTCCATGCATTTGGCCTATTGTTTTCTCCTCAGCTTTCAACGAATTAAAATTAGCTGATGGTTTTTTTTACATCATTTTTAATTGGAATAATTATAACTCGTTTAAGCATTTTGGAAATATTTTTATATCTTCAGTTTCCCAATACCTTTGACTGTACATAATGAATTGTTTTACCACGAATTTTACAATTTTGACATTCTTTTTAAAATATAATATAATTGACTCCGAAAATTACCTCCAAGGTAAAATTTTGTCTTATTATTTCGTATTTGCTATGTTGTCAATGGAAGTGATTTTGGCCACAATTATGAAATAATATGTTATTATAATTAATAAAATCGTGCCTCTAAAAGAAATTAAATTAAAGGTATTCTAGTTTGTTGAAATCTGTTAAACACCTCGCCATACGCATTGAGAAAAGGGTGAAATAATGATTTTTCACAAATGATCGTTTGCTTTACACTAGATCAAGAAAATATAACAAAAAAAGAAGATAATGAGATATGGTAATCCCGTTTCAGCGTGTTTCCTAATCCAATTTTCTCACAGAATAAAGTAATGATAAAATTTGTTGCAGGAAATTTTTTAGAGGGATAAAGTTTTATTTGAACAACTTCGTGTTCTTCAAAAAACATGTGTTGTTATGGAAAAACAAAAGAAAGTTTAACTAATTTTTGGTTAAAGTTTATCCTGCAAAGTTATTTTTTGTTGCAGCGAGTCTTTCATCGGAAATCGATGTAAAGTTTATCTTTTTTTTCTCTGCTACATCTTCCCGAGAAAAGCAACATACTTTCACATGATTTCTACTTAAATCCTGACATTTCCAGGTATAGTTTTTAATAGTACTGAGCCTTTAAAATATTTCGCATGTTTGTAAACAATCTATATGGAATGTGTAGACAATTTCACGAGTTTATTATAAATAATTTTTATCTTCAGTTTCTGTAAATATCTAAATGTATAAAATAAGTAATTATGTCAAATTAATGTAAAACCTATATTTAATTAAGTTTAGAACGTTATGAATTCATAACATTCCAATTGGAAATATTGCATTTGCAAGAAGTAAATCATCCGTTGAAAATTGCAAGAACGAAATGCTCCTCTAATTGCAAATTTTTATAGCTCTCATGCGTGCTACTACAATCCTAAAAACGTGCAAGAATAGAACTGTCAGTTTGTTATCACTCTTATAGGCAATGTCATGTTCAAGCATGAAAGAAACATAAGCATTCGTCGCTATTATTATTTTTTGTATCACAACTCAGAAAAACCGAAAGATAAAGTTTACATCGATTCCACGCGAAAGATTCATCGTAACAAAAATTAACCTTGCCAGATAAAATTTATATAAATCAAAGGTAATTTTCGATTTTTAACCTTGCCTGGATAATCTTTGGTCTAAGAATCGCTCCATTTGTATTCGAGATGTAGCGAGAATTACGAAACCAACCCTATCTATCGTCGATTAACTTTATTAAATTGGTGATAAATGGGGATTTCCATTTGTCAGTTGCTTTTTGCGATTTTTTGCTAAATGGCAATAAATAAGTTCTAATTCATTTACGACAGTATAATTGATTTCGAAGGAAATATATCAGTGAGAACAAAATTTTTTCGTGTTTTTAACCGTTGCAAGTATTACCTGTAACAAATTTTTTATTTTGTTTTTTCTGTGTTGTTGTAATTCTAGTGTCCCTATTTATAGCTCGAATCTACTCATACTTTGGTTTTTTCAGATTTCTGCTAAGGACAAAACTTATATTTAGTTTTTTCTGTGAAGGAATTTTTCTACCTCTATCTTGAGCTTTAAAATTAGCCTTTAGTTCCAATAAAAACTAAAGAACTTCTGCAGTTTCATAAATCATTGCTAAATAAAGTGACGTCTAATCATTGAAAGTTGGTTTGCCGCCTTGAAATTATACCATACATTAAATAACAACCAGGGTTCAGCAGGATACTTAAAAATGTATTGAAATCCTAGAAGATGAGGCATTTCTTTCTTCGAAATCAAAATTGGTCAACGACATAAATTTTTCAAATCTCTGTTTCTCAACATTAAGAGAATTACGATAAGCTCCATTGTTTATAAAAAATCTAGTATGGGTACTGCTTCTCGGAAAGAACGTTAAGCAGCTTGATGAAGGGCGGTTCCAATACAAATTGTCTGAGAGTTAATATTTAAGCTCTTGTGAATCAAGAATCCAAAAAAATTTTATTTGCATTTCTCCCCGAAACTACATGATAAAAGAAATTTTTTTCTTAAGAGTCCTCACTGCGGATATCAGCATCATACATGAACAATACGAGTAGTTTTACAATCTGAAAAAAAACCGTTACCTATGATTTCTAAAGAGCCGCTAAATTGTTTTCATTGCTACACCTTATTAAAGTCTCGATGTTTCTATCAGTGCTTCATTCAAGAATAAGTTTCATTAACTCTTCATCAGAGAAAGTAGCTTTCTTGACACTTTCACTCGTTATAAAATATTTTAGCTTTATTGTTAGAGGACAATTGTTTGAAATTAGTAGCTACAAGAACTATTTTATGCGTTGATAATAATTGTCGCTATCTGCAGCTATCAGAGAGGTATTTTGCTCCAACATCAATCTCAGGATTTAAAATGAATTTGACGATTTACTGATTGCACAAACGGAAAAATTGGATCGTTAGAATAAATGCTTTAAGCAATAGCTCTAACTATCCTAAATGGAAGCGCAGCTTTCCTTTGGTGAATTTTCTTTGAATTACTATATTTAACAGTAAAATAGCGGGATTATTTTGATTGCAGCTCATGTCCTATGTTCTCCAAATAAGATTTTTTTTTCTCAGAATGAGAATACATCAAGTGTGAAACGATAACATGGTAGTTTATCTTTCTTATTTTTGTGTTTGTAATAATTTTAAGTTTATTTCTCTTCTTACCGCTATGGCCTGTAATTTTCAAAGATTTTATAAGTAGTTTTTTTTTTGATTGGCTTACTGAATCTCATCATTCCATTACGGATTACCAGACATTCTTGTTACACCCGCAGTACCACACACTTTAGTCGCACTCCCACAATGACATTCTGTATTATAGCCGATACGTCCTCTACATTTTCATTGCCTGTTAGTCTCTTCCAAGCAGTCTCATCTATGCGCTGGTTTATCTTATTCTGAGAATTTACTCGCACTTTCAGTTTCTGTACATTCTCAATCTTGATTCGAATTTGTTTCACTTCCTTGTTTTCTTTCTTCATCATCCCTGGCCTAAGTTTGATTTGGAGACCAGAGGGTAATTATCAGTATTGCATTCATAACCCCTCATCACCCTTGTATCTTTTACCATTTCATGTTTAAGCCAAGTGTTTGTAATAAATAAACCCTTTCCTAAGCATAATCTAACTAATCTTTTATAGTTATGATTTGTTTTTATACTCACAATTATCTAACGTCATTTCTGTACCTTGAGTTCGACGCCCATGCATCTGTTCATATCTTCTTGTAGAATGATTCTTTCAGCATTATCGGAAACATTTATAGTTTAAATAAAGTGTTCCAGAAGGCGCCCTTTACTTTACTTCTGTCACCGGCGTAGCACGATATGATAAATAATCTTCTGATTCCTATTTTTATTCTAACAAATAACAATCTAGGAGATACAAATCCTTGATCCCCGAGATGCTGCATCGTTCTTTCATTCATAATCATAACGAAAAAATGAATTAAATTGTTTCTATATAGAAATATATTTTTACGGTAAATAAAGATATTTCCATTCCTTTCAATTTATAATCAAGCAATTTCAAATTCTGGTCTAAAATTATTAAATTTTTAACAGCAAGAAATTGTCCTATTCTTGAAATTTGAATCTGTAATAACTCAATGATGAGATTTATTAATTCAAAATATAAATTTTTAATAAAATATTAAAGTAGTAAAAGCCTTATCCGTTTTCAAAAACGTTTTTATTAAAATATTGCCAGTATATTTAGAGTCGGACCTGAGTCATTTTCAAAGCTTCTCAAACATTTTAAGGTTACGACGCTCTAATTTAAAAAATTTAAAATATTCTTTTTATTTCATACTTAACGGTTACTACGTTGCCTAATATCCGTTAACTGATAATAAGAAATACGCCTTTAAAAAGGCTCGCATCCGAGTCAAAATATGTTGGCAAGGTTCGTTAAATAATTATTTAAAAACCGGAAAAGGGTACCCTACATAATAACTATAAAATCCCAGAAAAAATTAAAACATAAATTTCAAATATTGAACGCTTTTAATTCCAAATTATACTATTTCAACCTTTCTTCAATAAAAATGTTCAAAATTCAAAACTTTTGTCTGAAATTTTTCAATTTTGAGAGCTTATGATTTAAAATTATGCAACTTGAAACACTTCAGTTTTTAAATTAATAACTTTTAAAAGCTCTGATGTTTAATATTTTCCTCTTTCAAAATTTCTTATCGAAAATTGTTTTATTTGGCACTTTTGCTATTCAAAATTATATATTTTTGTTTCAAAAATTAATCCCATGAAAATGAAGAATTGCCTTGCAAGCATACATTTTCTGCTAGTTTGTCGAATTACACTACTTTATCTTGTTCATGGATCTATAAAAGTGCCTGCATGAAGTGTAAGATGAAGAAAGAAGAAAATAAAATTAATTACTTAAATTTTACTGCCGTACCGAAACATTAACAATTCCTCGTAAAAGCATTGTAAGTTCCTGCTGATTAGGTAACATTGACAATATAAGACACCCCTATCTTGTTCTTCATTGTCAGGAATGTTATATTAGCGTCGTTGTCTCTTTCCTTAATTGTTGTCATTAAGGAGTTTTATAGGCCGTAACTTGCTTGGAAAAAATAATTAAAGACTTGTACCATAAATCTTTATTTTTAGTTGGTAATTAATGGAAATAATGGTACAAATAAAATGTCTAATTAAATAAGGGGACAAGCACGAATTTCAAATTGTTATGGCCCTGGCTATTAATGCCAAAATTTCAGTACAAATAGCTATATTCTTTCGGCAGAAATAATGGGAGCTGGAAAAGGGTTTATCCGCACTAAGATGATATAGTAAAAATTAGAAAATAAATATAATTAAACCTTTAGGCCTCCCCAGACATTTTAAATATTCAAAGGGACTTTAAAGTATTTCAAAGAATTTCACAAGATTCAAGGCTTTTCAAGATCTATACGATTTTAATTGGTTTTTAAAAAACTTTAACGAATAGGTTTAATTTAATTTCAATTCCAGAGAATTTTCATACAAATTTATCTCGGTTAGAAATATTTCCAAACATCTTAGGTTTTAAGGTATTGCAAAAGATATCAAACACTTCGAGGACTTTTACGGACTTCGAAGCTTTTAAAAGGATTTTAGTGGTTTACTAAATATCTCAATTTATCTTAAAACATTTGATTGGTTTTTAAAAGATTTAAAAACACTTTTACTGATTTCAAGAAATTTCGAAACATTTCAAGTGAATTTATATTTTAAAGGGTTTTTCTGTTTTTCAAAGATGACAAGGGATTTTCAAGAAAGTCGATAGGATTTCAAGAGATTCAAAAAACATTGAGGGATTTTGTAAAGTTCAAAGACCTTACGCAAATTTTAAGTAATTTAAGAAGATTATAAGGGGTTTTATTAAATTATTAATCATTTTAAAAGATGTCTTTGGTATTCCAGAGATTGGAAAATATTTCCTCTGATCTCAAGGAATTCCGAAAATTTCAATTAAATTAAATTTGAAGGGAGTCCTAGCGATCTCAAGAATTTCAAGGGATTTTGAATATTTGAAGGAATTTTACAAGATGAAAGGATTGAAAAAATTTACAGGAATTTAAACGGATTTGTAAATATACAAGGTTTTGAAGGAGCTGGATTTTTATATGTTTCAAAACTTTCAAGAGATTTTATTCATTCCAAAGGATTTGAAGAGACTAAAAATTTGAAGTCTTTTAAAAGAATTTTGAAAGATTTAGGATATTCCAACTTGACTTTGGATAATAAATTAAAATAAATTCAAATAGATTTCGACAAATTTTGAAAAGCTTTCTTAGATTTTAAGTCTTTTAATAGGATTTTAGGGAGTTTCAATATATTTTCAATAATTTTAAAATATTTTCTTGCTGTTTAATAGATTTTAAAATAATTCCCATGGTTTCAAGGAATTTCAAAACATTCCAAAGGATTCTAAAGAATTTTTATATTTTTCAAATATGTCAAGGAATTTTAAGTTATTCCTTAGGTTTTTCAGAGATTCACAAATTGCAAGGCGTCTGAAAGATTTTTTGGTGATTTTTAAAGATTTCAGGTTTTTCCAAGTGAACTTCGGAAAAGAAATAAAAAATAAATTCTAATGTATTTTAAGAAATTTCAAAGGGATTTCCGTTGATGTTTAGTCTTCTAAGAGGATTTGAGGGGGTTTCAATATATTAATAATATTTTAAAAAGATTTCTTTGGTGTGTTCAAGACATTTTTTTTAAATGTCCTCTTATTTTAAGAAATTCTGGAACATTGCAATGAATTTCGTAACAATTTTTATTGTTTTAATAAATGTCGAGGGATTTTGTAGGAGTTTCAAAGATTTTGAATATTTCAAATAAACTTTGGAAAATAAATTAACTTTAAAGGGCTTCCTATCCATTTCAAAGATTTCAAGGAACTTTAAGTTATTTCAAGGAATTTTAAAGATTTCCAAATATATAAGGAGGTTTCGAGCGATTTCAATGCATTTAAACAAAATTTTGAGGGACCTTCCCAGATTTTACCTCTTTAAGTTTTTTAAGTCTTTTAAGTCTTCAAGTCTTTTTAAAAAATTTCATTGGGTTTCAAGAGATTTAAAAATATTTCGTCTGATTCCAAAAAGTTTTTTTGATAATATCAAGGGATTTTATAGGACTTTTATGTGTTTTAAATATGTCCAGGGATTTGAAAGAAATTCAATGGGATTTTAAGTGATTTAAAAATGTAAAGGGAGTAAGAGAATTTATTAGTAATTCCAAAGTTTGCAGGATATCCCCAGATGTCAGTATATCCCATGTTGTTTAGAAAATAAATTAAAAATAAATTCCAATGGACTCCAACAAATTTCGAGGGGTTTCCGCGCATTTTAAGTCTTTTAAGAATATCTTAGGGCTTTTCAGTCCATTTTTACTAATTTTAAAAGATTTATTTGGTCTCCAAAAGATTTTAAAATATGTCCTCTTATTTCAAGAAATTTGAAAACATTTGGAATGACTTCTAAAGATCTTTATATTTTTTAAAGATTTTGAGTGGTTGTAAGTCATTCCCAAGGATTTCAAGAGGTTTAAAAAATTTCAAAGGTTTTGCAACAAGTTTGTAGGAGTTCCAAAGATTTCAGGATATTCCTAAAGAACTTTGAAAAATAAACTAAATAAAAATAAATTTCAAGGATTCAAGGATTTTCAATGGCTTTTGCAGGATTTTTTTATGTTTTTCAAAGATGTCAAGGGATTATCAGGCATTCCAAAGGATTTTGAGAAATTAAAAAAATGTCAAGGGATTTAAAAGAATGTTATTTTCCAAAGATTTAGGAAATTCTACGTTTACTTCCAAAAATTAATTTGAAATTAAATTTGAATTATCTGTCTTTTATGAGTATTTCATTGACTTTCCAAATATTTCAACTAATTTTAAAACATTTCATTGGTTTTTGAAAGATTTAAAAATATTTTCCCTGATTTTATGAAATTTTGAAACATTTAAAGGGTATTTAAAAGATTTATATATTTTTCAAAGGTGTTGAGATATTTTGAGCAATTCCGAAGGATTTCAGGTGATTAAAAAAAACAGGAATTTAAAAGATTTTTTTAGTAATTCCAAAGATTTCTTTTTAGTAGATCTTACATTATTTTAAAATATCTTCAATTATATACAAAAACATTTCTTTGGTTTCCAAGATATTTATAAATATTTTCTCTGCTCAAATGGATTTTAAAAACATTTCAAAGGATTTTGTATGATTTTTTATGTTTTTCACAAATTTCAAGCGATTGTAAGGCCATTGCAAAGGATTTTGAGAGATTAAAATCATTTCAAGATATTTAAAAGAATTTTCGAGAAGTTTCATAGAATTTAGGATATTCTGAGTGGGCTTTGAAAAATAAATTAAAGTAAATTTGGGGGAATTCCTTGCGATTCCAAAGATCTCTATGAGCTTGTGGTATTTCATCCAATTTATTTTAATTAATTTTGAGGGGCTTCTGAGGATTTTAAAGCTTTTGAAAAAGGAATATATATATATATATACATGTGTGTGTGTGTGTGTAGTGTCATAATAAATATTTTTTAAACAAATCAGGAGGTTTTAAGGAACTTTAAGCCTTTTAATAGGATTTTAATGTTTTTCAAAGTTATCAAAGGATCCCAATGCATCTCAAAGGATTTCAAGAAATTTAAAAAATTTTAAGCGATCTTAAAATAATTTGGTAGAGAATCTAAAGATTGCAGGATAGTTTAATTGGTTTTATGGTATTTTAAGGAAGCTTACAATATTGAAGGATTTAATTAAACTTATGGACATTTCAATTAATTCTAACGATTTCGAACGCTCGAAACGGTTTTTTTCTATAGAACTTCATTAAAAAAAGTTAAATTTAATTTTTATATATGGAATTTCAATTGTATAATACTTGACGGAAGAAATTAAATTTCATTCCAAGGGATTTTCACTTATTTCAATAATTTAAAAGGATTTGAAGAAAGTAAAAGAATTTCAAAGGTTTGGGAATATTTCAATTCAAACACACTTATCTTTTTCCGCTAAAAATTTAACCATTTGGGTGAAAACTGATTTTGGCTACTTCAAAATCCATGTATTTTAATGAAGATTCGTATTTTTAGGTACAAAATTAGTTTCTTCAACTGAAAATTGAATTATGCCAATTTTTGTTGAAAATGTATCTTTTATGGTTCAAATTTCAAGTATTTAGTTTCATAGCTGATCTTTTTTGCATAAAAATACAACTATTTGGCGGAAAACAGATTTATTTTGTTACAAATTTATCTTTTTGGCAGAAAATTAATCGTCTTTTTTTTAAGTTCATAATTTTCAGTTTTAGATTTGAACAATTGCTTGAAAGTTTAATTTTGCTCCCTTGTTAAGAATGCATATCTTTGGTAGATGACTTATTATTTCAGTCGAAAATACAACTCTGGTTGACAATTCAACTATTCTTTCGAAAATGTGCTGTTTTTAGTTAAAAATTAATTTTTAAAATAAAAATGTAACTATACTAATTAGGGATTTACCATTTTAGTTCAAAATTTATTTCATTCGTTAAAAATTTAACTTTGCCATTTTTTGTTAAAGATTTATATATTTTATATGATAATTGATTATTTTTTCTTTAGTTACTCGAACTGAGAATAACTGTTCATTTATCTCTTTGAATAAAAAAGTGAAAATGACCAAATGTAGGCGGTTTATGAAAAAATTATCTAAATTTCATTTTTCTTAATCTCATATGTCTAAAAAAAATGAATTTTTGCTTAAGAAGTAGTTTAAGATATGCACTACATATCTTCACAGTTTAATTTCTGGTAAACTACTGCTTTTTGCTTCTGAATCGGAAACGGCAAAAAAAAGAAAAATTAGATTAATAAATTCCCACCCTGAAAAACATTCAAGCCTCGAAAAAATGATTGGATACCTTCCTAATATTAGAGAAAACTTTAAAGAAATATGGGGAAACATACAAAAATTCTGGCTTTCCAGGAAATGTTTTTGATTTCTTTTATCAAATTTCAAAAACATGAAAAGATGATTTTTCGGAAAACCGCGCTTGTATTTATTTTCGGTCAATATTTTTGCAACTTTTTTTTTAATTTAGAAAAAGTTTCCTGTTTTATTTACGCCACAATATTATTAAGGTCCACTCTTCTTTTTAATGTCTTCTTATACGAATTACAAGATATCACAAAAGAGCTGGATCTATTTTTTGTAGAAATTTTCTAGATGTGTACACTTACGTGTGAAGATTTTTTTTTCACCTTTCGTTGTTTATGATAGAAATGCAAAAATTACATGTTTTAAAATAATTCAAGCAGTTGTTCGCCATAAATAAAACTCTGGAGGTATATAGTACATAGGTATTTATTTTAACTTTTAAATGATATATCCAAATAAAAAATATTCTGACAACATGACCTAAAATATTCTTGAAATTTTTGCTCATTTGAAATAGAATTTTTCAAGATTAAATCAGAAAATAGTAAAGTATAACATTATTTATTTTTAATGAAATTATCATTTTTTGAGACAATTGGTCAATTCGATTATTTTTGGTGAAAAATTAGTGAAAAAGGAACTCGCTACCTACAAGTTTTTATTACCTAATATTTTTTCTTAAATTCGAAGGAAAAGTAAATGGTGAGATGTTTAATTTTAATGTTTAATGTTTAATGTTTAATTTTCTTCTGATTTAAAATGTAAAATTTTCCAATTTCGAGCAGTGAAAATGAGATCAAAAAATATTCAATAATATTTTTCTAATTTATCGTGGATTGCATTTGGTTTCTTATCTGAATGTTTTATATTAAATACAAAATTTCTCTCCCCAGATAATTTTCGAGAATAACAAGACTCGTTTGCATTTAGTATTAAAAAGTTCAGGGTGGCCGTTTGAATCGATGAAACAAATTCCCGGTCTTTTCCCTGCTTTTTCCCGCTTCGCAAACATTTTTTATAATCCATTAAATTTGAAAAATCGTACACCAAAGCCAAAAAATTCCATTTGAGGTACTAAAAACTGAGCTACAAATTAAAGCACTTCAAATGGAACTGTTGAATTTTGAACTTTCAAAATTAAAAGTTTGAAAGCTTTTTAATTCAAAAATGTAGAATTCAAATGCTCAATAACTAACACCTATAAAATGGAAGGTACTAACATTTTCAATTAAAAAAATAAATAAAAATCCACGCTATCATTTTCAATGCTCTAAATTAAAAAATCGAACAATGAATTTTAAAATTATAAAATTGTAATGAATTTTTAACTAGCAAAATTGAAAATGAAAGAATTGACACTATTTTTAACTGAACACTTCCAAAATTAAAAATTAAAAATTATTATTATATAATTTTAAATAGATTTAGACATGCTTGAAAAGCTTTAAAATTTTATGAGTTTTCAAAAATTTGTTAAGATTTAAAATTATTTTTGAGTTTTTTCAGATCATCTAAATATCTGTCGAAATTAATTGAAATTTTTGTCCGATTTTTAGGAAATCCTGCAAATTTTAGACAATTTCCTTAAAATTTAGGTGCAAAAAAAATTCAATATTTATTATTTGTAGACGAAATTTGAGTAATATAAAGAGATATGTCGAAATTTTGAAAATATTCAAATTTAATTTAAAACAAAATCAAGATTGTTGCAAACTTTAAGCAAAAAAATTATTATCTTTTCAAGGATCGTGAAAGGTTTCAAAAGAATAAAAACATTTTGTTAAGATTCCTAGGAAGGAATCGTTTCAAAACTCCTAAGTATCTCTTGAAAATTACTGAAACTTTTTACACAAAATTAAGATTTTAAATTATGCATCAAAATTCAACAATTCCACTTATAAATTATAATTCGGTTCAAAACTGTTTATTTAAAAAAATTTAATTTCAATCTATGTGTCTTAAATAATCATGCAAATATTGCTCAATATTAAATAATTAATATTTTTCTTAAATCAAAAATTTCAAATTGATTGGGTTAAAAATTGAATATTTTAGACTGAAACAATATTTTTAATTTAATAAAAGCCTTTAATTAAGAATATATTATTTTGCAGTTATTTTGAAGTTGAAAATAGTTGATAAAGTTTCAGTCCACCGCTAACCTTTTTCTTAATGAATGAAACTTTTAAATTGAAAACTTATAATTTTTAAGTTAAAATCTGAAAATTCTTCATTCTTGAACTGATTTAAAATCGTTTTGTCAAAACGTTTTTTGTTTACTTTCTATTACTTAAAGTACAGATCAATTAAAAAATTTATTTATTTGTCTTATTTATTAAATAAAAAATAAAAAATAGTTTAAATTTAAAATATAAGCTTAAAAATAAAAATCGAAAATATAAACTCTTTGGAATCACGCATTGTAATCTGAACAATAGCATAATTAAAGAAGATAAAAATTCAACAAATTCATTAATAAACTGTTGAAATCGAACTTTGACAGATTTTTCTTCTAAAAGCTTGTAAAATTCGTCGTAAAAAAATAACTGTCATTTCGTGGTTTTTCACGGTCTCAAAAAATTGCTAGTCATTTACCGGTCTTACCGGTCCAGCGGCCACCCTGAAAGTTTTAAATATTTTGCTAAATATTATTTAAAATTTATAAAACTCTTGATACCCGTCCAAGATTTCATAATTATTCCAAAACCTAAAAAAAATCTGCATAGAGCCCTTTCGAAATTTCTGCGCGAAAAGAACTTCAGCAGAATTTTATCTGGGACCGCATTGGGATCTCAATGAAAACATTTTTTTACCTGATAGCTGTGTAATTGATTTCGAAGATAGATTACTTAACTGATAATTAGTTTCAAGATTTTTCAGTACTTAGCGGGGATTCGCTACCGCTATATTCAATTTAGACGGAAACGGCAATGCGTGTCGTTAATTACAAGAAATTCAAGTTTCTAAAAATACTATAAAAATTCCATAAAAACGTAATATCACTAAATCATCACTTCTCCCCATATAAACAAGTCCTGATTCTCGTCTCAGTAAATTTTCATAACTTCTAATAAATCCTTAAACAATGAGGTTTCCGCTGAGATTCGTGGGAGGTATCGACTGGGGAATCGGCTCTTGCCTAAAGACACTGGCGTTCATCTTCCCGTTTGATGCCCACGCAGTGGCGCTAAAAAAAGGGTAATAAACGAGAGCCATCCCCATAAAATATGCGTGCTCGCCGCGGGTGATTATCTTAATGCCTTGGTCAAGTTACCATGTATATTGTACATTGTATATTGTATATTGCATATTGTATATTGTATATTCTATACCCACTACCATAAGACACCACTGCTTATTCGTACGCAATAACTCTTTTCGCTAACCTGTCCGCCGTGTAATTACCAGTCTATGGGACTCGCGAGCATGACTGTGGAAAACAAACAGGCTGTGGCTTTTTGCAGTACTGGATAGTAGATAAGAAGATATTTCAGAATTTTCGAAAGAAAAGAGCATCCAGAGTTTGTGCAATGATGTTCAAATTTTTAAAGATGTGTAACACAGTGTTCTGACTTAGAGGGATTTTTCGAAGGAGAAACAGCACTTTCGTCAATCATTTTATCCTCCTCAAACAATTTACAACTTTATTATTGATATTTGTAAACAACATATTAGTAATGATCACTGATGTTTATTGTACTCGTGGATGTGTCTAAGAATGTCCTTCTTCGACGAAGAAGGTGTGGATCTCGGTACAGTAAAGGTACGTGGGATAGCGTTTGCAGATGATAAGGTTATTATGACAGAGTTATTTGAATACTTG
>NC_046661.1:103182158-103187715 GCF_010883055.1 Belonocnema kinseyi | reverse complement strand
TAAAATGAATAATTAGCAATAAATAATTGATTCAGCTAATTTCTTCTTAAAAATAATCTAACCCATATCATGAATGCACCCTGTCATTTCCCGACATCATATTTCTGATAAATGACCTCAAAAATAATGATAAAATGAACTATCAATAAATCACGATCTATGCATTAATATAGACTTAATGTATTACCATACAACTTACACCTTTGTCATCCCTTTTTGATCATTATATCCCCGCTCTTTCAATTCTTCCCTGCCAATATTTATTTCCACGTGTACAGTGTTTCCGGGTTGTGGAGATTTATATTCCAAGGATGAGTTGCTAGAAAGTGAATAAGCTCGGGTACAATACACGTATAGTAAGGATTCATAGGTGCTTCTGAAGCACTAATCCTGCATCGTATGAAACGCCCCCTATTTCTTTTTTGCGAGGAGGACATTCGTATATTCTCCCTAGGAGAATTATTAAAGTCCTTGGAGCAGCGTACAAGCTGACGCCTTATGAATTTGTTTGTTTAATTTCTAGAACTTTGACTTTGCAATTCTTTCCCTTCGTTTAGAAAATTATCTTCAATTTTTGTAAGATTTGGAAATATATATTTAAATATCGCTATAGAGGTTTTACCAAAAATTTGAAATTTGTAAGTTTTTCAATCTTATTTTCAACAATTTTCACTATATTATCTTGTTTGATATAGCGAATTTTTTATCAGGGTGGAACATTAACCCTAAAGTTTGTTATTTATTTACTTACTTTATTGGCAAAAAGTTCTAATATTGAGGTAAGGATGAAGAGAAAACTTATCCTACAATTGATAAATATTTTTTTCAAAATTAAAAAAATTGATTATGTTTTGCAAAAGGGACGTCTGCGGTAACTTATGTTTTATATTTAATTAAAAATAAAAACATTTTTAACCTGATGACTAGCATGTAACGAAGCTCTTATATCACTTCGAAATATTTTAATGATTTTCGATATTAAAAAATCAATTTCAACAAATAATTGAGTAATTTTAAAAACAATCTCAAGATATTCACATAGCTGTCAAGAAATAATTTAAAACGTTTCGAGGCAATATTTAAAATTTTAAAAGATTTTTTTTAAATTTTACAAAATTTTATGAATAAATTTATTCAGTTAAAAAAATATATATAAATTTCAGAAGTTTTAAAGATATTACAAGTATTTTGAGACTTTAAAGAATTGACCGGGATAATAAAATATTTTTAAATTTCTTCCCAACTTCTACCCATAAGTCCTAACTATCTTTTACAGTGATTTGAATTTTACCTAAAGTTCTGTAAAATCCTATAACATAAAAATACTTTCTCAAATATTTTCTAGATTGAATGACTTTTCGTCCATTCAAAAAATTTATTTTATTACATTATTTATATTATTATTCATGAAATTTTAAAAACCAATCAACCTATAAGCCTAAAAAATAAGTAGTTATTTGATATTGTTATTTATTAAGAATATTCCGTTAACAATTTTTGGTTTAGAGTTCAACTATATTACGTTAAAAATTAAGTTTATTGGTCAAATTTTCATTCAAGGTAGCTGAAATTATAAAAAATGCTTTTGTATCTTCTCAAAAGTCTTAGAAAAAATATATTTATATAACCTATAAAAAAATAGACTTAAAATAGAAATAGTTATTTAAAAATTAAATTTGTATTGACAATTATTTTTCCATTACAACTTTAAAAATGGTAAAACAGCTGAAAGAATTTTTTTCATAAGAGACAACATTTAAATTGGACGCGGCATTACTTTAAAGAATTCTATACAATAATGGGACGGTTAAAAATGTAAAAATCAAGATTTAAAGATTTTTTAAATTCGAAATTTTGGCATATGAACCTTCATAGTGACCTTTAAATCTTCTTTAAATGGCTTCTGTTTTAAACACAATGAGATCAATTTTTAACCAAAAATATGACTTTTTAACAAAATAGTTAGTTGACTTTTTTACTTAGGATGAATTTTCTTCAACAAAAGACTCATCTTCAAGAAAGTAAATGAATTTCTGTTAAAAAAATCAATTTTTGATCAAAATAAGGATAGTTTGAATGTCAGAAAAATACATATTCAACAAAAAAAGTGAATTTTCAACAAAATATTTTTTCCTCCTCCAAAAAATGATTTTTTAAACAAAAATTTATACAATAAAATTTTCAGATAAGACGATCAATTGTGAACCAAAAGGTTTAATTAAATTTAGTAGTTTCAAATTCATTAAGACTTTATTCAAAGACTTAAATACAAAGACCTAAATACATTTTTATAGAGAAAAGTAAATTTTTTCCCAAAATCGAATAGTTAAAGTGAATTTTCAACTAAAATGATGAATCTTCAACTAAAAAATTTTATTTTTAACCAAATACATGAATTTTCAACTAAGAATATAAATTTTATATCAAAAATATAGTGTGATATTTTTTAGTGAGTAAAATAAGTATTCAAACAAATGAAAAACGAATTTTCATAGAAACCGAAAAAATTTCATCCAAAGAAATTAATTTTTAATCTGAAAGATGAAATTTTAACTAATGAGAGTACACTGTTACAAAAAAATACGGATTTTCAACTAATACTTAAATTTTCACCAAACACAGAAAAAATGTGAACTAAAAATAGAATGATTCAGTTTAAAACAAATTAATTTTCAATAAAATTAAAGTAAATTTCTGACGAAAACAAACAAAAGGCTTAAGTAGACACCAAGAAAATTAAATATTCCCTCAAAATATTCGAATATTCAATAAAATACAGGAATTTTAAACAAAATATTTGAATTTTCAACTTAAGAATATAAATTTGGAAGCAAACATTTACGAGTTAAGTTTTTAGTTTAAACCATTAATTTGAAACTAGGAAACGTAATTTTCAAGAAAATTATTCAATGTGTAACAAAAGAATGGTTTTTCCATTAAATTAATGAATCATCAAACAATTAAGTTAATTTGTAAGAAAGGACCAGAAAAAGTATTTTAATTTTATACCAAAAATAGTTGAATTCAACCAAAATCACGCAAAATGGTTTAAATCCTCAAGCGAAAAGGATTAACTTTTAAACAATTAGTTGGGATTTTTAACCATAATAATAAAATTTGTATCAACTTTAGTTTATCAAAAAATCCCCACCGCGGTCAGGTTGTCGCTGAAATTTTCTGACTTTCTGGAATTACCATGATCGATTCTGGATCTTCACAACCTATTCCCTTGCAGAAATTTCAATATGGCCTGAACGGGACTAGACCAGGCCCATATAGGGAATATTAATCGGGGCCAGATCACAGATGAAACACACGCCCAAACCAGGGCCGGGGCAGGATTACCGATCGGTAAACCGGATCGCTGCCCGATCGGTACCCGATCAGTCTCAGTATAATCCATTTATGAATTTCGCGAATGAAGATTTAAGTAAACTCGAAACTAGTGAATAGACCTCTTTTTTCGATGACCACCTTAATCATTGGGATTTCCAATTAAGGTATTTTTAGTGAAAATTTAAGTAGTACGGGCACGTAAAGAACAGGTTTCAGAAAAAAAACTTCTTGGCAAATTAAAAAAAAAAAAACACACAATCCTAATAAATGATGGCTTATTTTTTTGGCGAAATGTTCCCTGCAACTTGGCATTTTGGAATGTTTCGAAACCAATTTCAGTTGTTAAACCAATTCAATTTTCTCTCAAATGCTTAGCTTTTTAAAAAATTCGAAAAGTTAGTTGTAAATAATCTTCTTTTCAAAAATGAGGCTATTATTTATTAGGAGATTTTTTTTTAATTTGCTAAGAAGCGATATAGACCAAAAAAACTTTTACAAGAAATGAACATTTTTGAAGGATATATTTCTGATTAGTCAACATATTAGTTACAGAATATAATTTATTTTTATTTTTTAAGGATTCATTAATTCCAATCTATTAGACATTTATATAAGTTGAAATGCAATTATTTATAATAAAAGAGAGAAAGAATATTTTTTAGCTTCTTAAATTGCGCGCGAATATCAAACAGTTGGATGCAGAGTTCGACGCATGGGCAAAGTTGAAATTGCACATTCGATTTTATCACATATTTTATGTTTTTCTCAAAATATTAAAATAATAAAATTTTACGCATACAAAAATCCATTTTTTGTCAATAGATTTCCAAATTCTAAAACTACATTAAATTTAAAATCCTTGAGATTTTAAATATTAATTGAAAATACAAGTGCTGCGTAAATCTTATCATATAATAACATTCAACTGATCTAATTGTAAATATACTAATTTTATCTGAAACTGCGTTATGTCAACCAGAAATTTATTTTCAAGTAGATGCTAATTTTCTGGCTTGTCCAAATTCATATAAATTGAACGGGCTAAACAATATTAATTACCAATACACTTACATTACCATCTATAATAATTTCATTTATATTTATTGCCAAAAACAGTTCTGCGAGTGCATGTAGATAGCGTGAATGTAGGAAATCGGGCTGGCCGGTTCGGGCCCTATTGTGGGCCACAAATTTCTACTGATCATGGCCAGATCGGGAAAACCGATCAGCGCCACATCAAGAAACACGATCGACACCAGATCGGTATTACGTTCAAAATCGGTCGATTTCCGGACGGGCCCCTGTTTGGTTTATGGTTTTCATGGCCAACTGTTCTATGTTCTATTTTAGAAAATCTAAACAAAAAATGGATTTCACGAGGCACCCTAATATGCATTCATTGTGATTTACTCGAAAGGGCAGCAAGGGTTGATGAATTATCTTTTGATTGGTAATGTGCTGCCCCTAAGGGCTAGTTTGCGAATAGTCGACGCTAACAGAATGGGCGGATATCCGAACTGTGCCTCAACCAACAAGCCACGCAATATTTTAATCTTTTAGGGACCCCACTTAAATTAATATTGAATAAACTTTATTCATGTACGTAATTTTTGAAAATTCGCACATGAAACAAATAACTCGCAGTAATTATGCAGAAATGGAATATAAAATTATAAATTCAATTTGGCGTACCAACGAAACCTGGTGTATGAAAAACAAACCTGGTCAACAAAACTTTAAGAAGAAAGACAGGGAACTTTATTTGTCAGGGAAAAGTCAGGGATTTAAAAAATAAAATCTGGCAAAAGCCAGGGAATTTCTGTAACTTCAAATAACTGTCAAACGTAATTAAATTTGAAATTTTTCAATTTTAATTTACAATTGTTTTATTCCGTTTATAAAAAATCTATAATTTTACAATGGTGTTTCGATGCGGAAGATTCTGCTCTTTGAATATAATTGGTCAGAAAAAATGAAAAATTGGTAAAGAAAAAATTATAGAATTTTTTTAATGAAGTTTTGCGGTAATCCTGATGTAATATTTTAGTTATTAATTTATCTGCATTGTATTTATATTTAAATTTCATTTTTCATTTAACAATTGCTTCCTTTTGGACGTTATATTTTCAGTTAGGAATTTTATGATTTGCTGAAAAATCCAACCATTTTATTAAAAAGTCAACCTTTTTGATTAAAAATTCAAATATTATCGTAGAAAATT
>NC_046661.1:103171532-103182058 GCF_010883055.1 Belonocnema kinseyi | reverse complement strand
TGGATAAAAATTTAACTATTTTTTTTAACTTGTCTTTTTAATTTGAAAATTTATCTATTTTAGTAGAAATCGCATCTTTTTACATAAAAATGCAACTGCTTGGTTAAAAGTTTAATAATTTAGTTAAAAATTCTATTTTTTGGTTAAAAACTTCATTATTTGACAGAAAATTGACTTTTTCCTTAAAATTAATATTTTGCAGTTGAAAAGTCAACTGAAATGTTTTCTGGATGAAAATTCAACAATGTTTTTTTAATTTGTCCTTTTAATTTAAAACTTCAGCTTGAAGTTTATCTATTTTATTAAAATTTGCATTCCTTTTAGGTAGAAATGCAAGTGTTGGGTTAAAATTCAACTTATTTGTAAAAAATTAACTTTTTCTTTGAAATTCATATTTTGGTGTTCAAAAGTTAATTGAAATTTCTTATAGATCAAAATTCAATTTTTTTTATTTGCCTTTTTAATTTAAAAAAATCTTTTTTAGTGACAATTGCATCTTCTTTAAATAAAAATGCCACTTTTTGTTTTAAAATTCAATAATTTGGTTGAAAAATTATATTTTTTAAATTTAAAATTGAACTATTATGTTGAAAATATCCTGTCTCTCTAAGATTCATATTTTGTTGTTGAGAAAGTCACGTAAAACTTTTTCTGGATGAAAATTAAACTATTTTTTTTAAATTGCCTTTTTGATTTAAAAAATACTAAGTTTTATCAGAAATTTCCTTTTACAGTGAAACATTTCAATAGCGCTCCCTTCTATAGCCATTCCGAGAATTGAAGCCACGCCGTAGGCTGGTATAACAGGAACTGCGCGGGGGCCGCGGGGTCAGCGATTGTCACTCAGGCGAGCAGTCGAGCGTGAAGAAACAAAAGCGGAGCGGGCTACAATGAGTTAATTCACACTCAAGGTCAGCTCCAAAATCGGCGGTATAAAAGAGTTTCACTGTACTAGCATACAAATAAAACGATTTGCGTAAAAAATTAACAATTTTGTTAAAAATTCATACTTTTTGTTTCAATATTCAACTATTTTGTGAAAAAATCACTTTTTCTTTAAAATTTGTATTTTAGTGTTGCAAAGTCAAGTTAAATCTGTTCAGGATAAAAATAAAACTTTTTTTATTTGTCTTCCTAATTAAAAAATTCATCTGTTTTAGTAGAAATTGCATTTTCTTTGCATAAAAATTCAACTATTTGATTGAAAATCCGACAATTTTGTTAAAAATTAATTATTTCCAGTTAAATATTAAACTATTTTGTAAAAAATTAACTTTTTCGTTAATATTCATATTTTGGTGTTCAAAAGTAAACTTAAATCTGGTCTGGATCAAAATTTTTTTTTTTTATTTGTCTTTTTAATGGAAAAATTAATTTCTGTTAACAATAATTGCATTTTTTATATAAAAATGCCACTTTTTGGTTGAAAATTCAATAAATTTATTAACAAATTATATTTTTTTATTGAAAATTTAACTACTTTCTAGAAAATTCACTGTCTCTTTAAGATTCATAGTTTATAGTTGAAAAGTCAACTGAAACCTTTCCTGGATGAAAAATAAACTAATGTTTTTTTTCATTAACTTTTTAATTAAAAAAATCATCAGTTTTAGTAAAAATTTCATCTTTCTTGGATAAAAATGCAACTATTTGATAGAAAGATTAACTGTTTTGTCAAAAAAAGCATCTTGTTTGATGAAAAATACAAATATTTCATAAAATATAAAATTTTTCATTTCAAATTCATATTTTGGGGTTAAAAAGTCCACTGAAATATTTTTGGATACAAATTCAACTGTCTTTTGAATTTCTTTTTGAAGTTAATCTGTTTTAGTAAGAATTTTAACTTTCTTGGATAAAAATGTAACTATCTAGTTGAAAATTCAACAATTTTTGATAAAGTCGCCCTTTCTGGTTGAATATTCAACTGTTTTTTTCGACATTCCACTGTTTGGTGTGAAAAGTCAACTATTTAGTAGTAAATTAAATCAAATGCAATATTCCAAAGGACGCGATATAGTCAAGTATTTGATCTTCGCCCTTATATGAACAAGGCACGGAATTTTGAGCTACGATACTGATAATTGCGAGCTCTTAGCTTGCATATATTGCGATGAACTCGAGGTACAACAGAGTGTAATTAATATGGCAGTTCCGAGAGTCGAAAGGCGCGTACGCACGCCCACAGCATTCGGGAATACAATACGTATAAATCGTCATGAATTTTGAGAGGCTGCAATTTCGTATTCAATTGCAATTTCTTAATATACATATACATACATACATATTTGCAAAAAATTACTGATTGTGCTCCCATCTGTCATTGCATCCGTAGGTACTAACTTTTTCTCTGAGATCTGTAATTTAACTCGAATCATACATTTGGTTCTCCTTTTTTTAATTGATATTCTTCTGATGTATTTGATTTATTTGAGAGTTTAAAAAATTTTTATTGATTCATTTCATTTCTATTTTTTTTATTTATATCATTCGAAGTTTTAGAATCCCGAATAAATTTTTCCGTACTTCTGAAGAAAGACTTTATCTAATTTTTGTGTGAAAAATGAGTTTTTATAGTTTAAAAATTAAATTTTTTCTGAAAAAATATCTCCTTCATCCACTGGGGATCGAACCGCAGAACCTACGGTTTGTAGTCAGATGATTTTCCTTTAAGCTACAAGAGAGATCGAAAGAAGAATCGTTTTACAGAAATACCCGCATTATTTTTCTAGATGTTGCAAGTCAAGTTTTTCAAGGAAATTGTATTATCATCAGAAACTAGCAAAAATTCTTAAATTCTTCTCAAACTAGATGAAGCTATACATGCAACATTTTTTAAATTAATTTTTTTCTGAACTGGCCATTAGAATTTCCGTGATCCGATTCCCAGTAGACCAGTGGAGAAGATCTTTTTTCCGAAAAAATTTAATTTAAAAAAATTTTTAATCCATAGTTCCATACAGTCTAAAAAGGCGTTAAGAATTTCTGCTATTCTGTGATGATGACACAGATTCCTTGAAAAATTTGACTTACAACAGCTACCCAAATAATGTATGTATTTCTGAAAAAGAATTCTTCTTTAGATCTCTCTAAAAAGGTGTTAAGAATTTCTCTGAAGGGCAATTATGGGAGGTAGATTAGGGGAAATTGATGAGGCGAAAGTAGGGGAAATAAGGGGGAAGGAGGTAGGGATGTAGGGGAAGTGAAGGAAAAGGAGAAGATGGAAAGTGGGGGAAATGATGGGCAATTAGGGGAAATTGATGAGGCGAAAGTAGGGGAATTTATGGAATGTGATGGGAGGAGTAAGAAGGGAACTTAAGGGAAAGGAAGTACAGAAAGTGAGAGGAGAGAGGACATAAGGAGATGTGAATGAAGGAAAGTCATGGCATAGCAGGGGAGGGGAAGAAGAGTAGATGTGGGGATGCGAAGTGATCGAAAGTGAGGGGAATAAACGAAGTGGTAGAAGAAGAAGTGGTTGGGACGATTAGGGGCGGGAAGTAGGGGAACTGATGTAAAGAATTAGGCCACGTGAGGGGAAATGAGGGGAAACGTAAGTGATGGGAAAGTTGATTGGATGTGAGTAGGCGAAGTGAGAAGAGGAGAAGTAGATGAGGAAGATGCTGTGAAAGGTAGGAGAAGCGTAGGTTGAAATGTGGGCAGGGGCGTTAAGGGCTGAGAGTGAAAGTGAGAGAGGAGAGCGGATAGGAGAGTGTCCCTTACTACTTTTTAAGGCTTAGGAAAATGCTTTGGAATTTAGGAAAAAAACACTCTAAGAGTCTTAAAAACCCTTCGAAATTCCTTCAAATTATATAAATTTATTTAGAATCCTTTAGAATCTTTAAGAACATTTAAAATTCTATGAAATCTTTTACACTCCCTTAAAACTTTTCAAAGCTTTTGAAAATTCTTTGGAATTTAAAAAATAACACTTTATAGTCTTAAAAATCCTTTGAAATACCTTCAAATTATTTTAATTTATTTAGAATCCTTTAGAATCTTTGAAAACATTTGAAATAATTTGAAATCTTTTAAACTACCTTAAAGCTTTTTCAAGCTTTTGAAAAATCTTTGTAATTTTTTAAAACTCTCTCTAAATTTTTATGAATGCTTTGAAATGCCTTCAAATTATTTAAATTTATTTAGAATCCTTTCGCATCTTTTAAAATATTCCAAATATTTGAGAATCTTTTATATCCCCCTTAAAACTTTTTAAAACTCTTAAAAATTCTTTGTTACAAAAAACTCTGAAGTTTGAAGAATCTTTTGAAATTATTTCAAATTATTTAAATTTATCAGAATCATTTAAAATCTTTTAAATTTCCTTACGAGTTCTTGCAGATTTTTAAAATTCTTTGGAATTTAGGAAATAATACTTTATAGTCTTAAAAAGCCTTTGAAATCCCTCCAAATTATTTCAATTAGTTTAGAATGCTTTAGAATTCTTGTGATTATTCCAAACACATTGAAATCATTTAAACCCCCTTAAAACTTTTTAAAACTCTTGAAAATACTTTGTATTTAAAAAAAGACACTCTAAATTCTTAAAAATACTTTGAAATCTCTTTAAAATTATTAAAAATTATCAGAATCCTTTAAAATCTTTCAAACTCACTTAAAATTTGTTGAAGGTTTTGAAAATTCTTGAGCATTTAGGAAAAACACTCTATTGTATTAAAAATCCTTATAAATTCCTCCAAAATATATAAATTTATTTACAATCCTTTGGAATCTTTGAAAACATTCCAACTCCTTAAAAATCTTCTACCCCACCTTGGGATTTTTTAGAGCTTTCGAAAATTCTTTGAAATTAAAAAAAACACTCTAAAGTATTAGGAATCATTCGAAATCCCTGCAAATAATTAAAATTTCTTAAAAATATTTTAGAATCTTTTTAATCCATCTAAATCGTTAAAAATCGTTCAAATTACTCTGAAACTTTTTTAAGCTTTTGAAATTTTTTTAGAATTTACAAAAAACACTCTATAGTCTAAAACGCATTCAAAATCCTTCCAAATTATTCACATTCGTTTAGAATCCTTTGGAATATTTGAAAATATTCCAACTCCTTTAAAATCTTGTAAACCCCCTAGAAATTTTGTATAATTTTGGAAAATTATTTAGAATTAAAAAAAATGCACTCGTCTTAAGAAATATTTAAAATCCATTTAAAATTATTAAATTTATATAGAATCCTTCAAATTCTTTTTAAATATTCCTCATCCTTTAAAATATCCTTAAGAAAATTTAAAGCTCTTGAAAATTCTTTGTAATTTTCAAAAAACTCTAAAATTTTAAGAATCCTTTGAAATCCCTTCAAATTATTTAAATTGGTTTATGATCCTTTGGTATTTTTGAAAATATTTCAAATCCTTTGGAATCTTTTATAACAAACTTAAAACTTTTGAAAGTTTTTGGAAATTATATGTAATTTAAAAAAACGACGCTTTCAAGTTTTAAGAATTATAATGAATCTCTTCAAACTATTCAAATTTATTGAGAATCATTTGGAATCTTTGAAGGTATTCTAAATTGTTTGGAATCTTTTAGCAACCCTTAAAAAATTTTTAAAGCTCTTGGAAAGTTTTTGCAATTTGTAAAAAATTATCTAAAGTTTCAAGAATCCGTTGAAATCCCTCCAAACTATTTCAATTTATTTAGAATAATTTGGTATCTTTGAAAATATTCCAAATCCTTTGAAATATATTTTATTGCCTCTTTAAAACTCTTTGAAGCTCTGGGAAATTCTTATTAATTTAAAAAAAAACTCTCGTAATTTTTAAAGTTTCTTGAAATCCGTTCAAATTATTTAGATTTATTTAGAATTCCTTGAATCTTAAAAAATATACTCAATCCTTTGAAATAATTTATAAAACCCTTAAAACTTTTTATAGCTCTTGCCAATTCTTTGTAATTAAAAAAAGACTCTAAAGTTTCAAGAATTCTTTAAAATCCTTTCAAATTATTTAAATTTATATAGAATCCTCTGGAATCTTTCAAAATATTATAAATACTTTAAAATCTTCTAACGCCCCTAATGACCTTTTAAAGTTCTTAAACATTCTTTGTAATTCATTAAAAAAACTCTCTAAAGTTTCAACAATCCGTTAAAATTCATCCAAATTATTTACATTTATTTAGATGAATTTGTAATCTTTGAAAATATTCTAAATTATTTGAAATCTTTCAACCCCCTTGAAATTTTGTAAGGCTCTAGAAAATTCTTTGGAATATTTTAAAATATTTTATATCGTTTGAAATAGTTTAAACAATCTTAAAATACTTTAAAGCTCTTGGAAATAGTTGGTACTTTTTAAAAAAATTCTGACATTTCAAGAATCCTTTGAAATCCCTTGAAATTATTTTTAAAAATTTAGAATAATTTGTAATTATAAAGAGAACACTCTGATGTTTCCAAAATCCTTTGAAATTGGAATCCCTTCAAATTATTTTAGTTTATTTAGAATCCTTTGGAATCTTTGAAAATATTCCAAATCCTTTGGACTCTTTGAAAATATTCCAAATCCTTTGGAACTTTTTATGGTCCCTTTAAAACTTTTTAAAACTCTTAAAAATTCTGTGGAATTTGAATAAAAAACACACTAAAGTCTTGAAAGTACTTTGTAATTCCTTTAATTTATTTACACTTATCAGAATCCTTTAAAATCTTTTAAACTTCCTTAAAAATTTTTAAAGCTTTTGAAAATTCTTTGAATTTAAGGAAAAACACTCTAAGGTCCTAAAAATCATTAAAAATTCCTTCAAATTATTTAAATTTATTTAAAATCCTTTGGAATTTTTGAAAACATTCCGACTCCGTCAAAATCTTTTAACCCGCCTTGAAATTTTTTAAAGCTCTTGAAAATTCTTTGGAATTAAAAAAAAACACTCTAAAGCTTTACGAATCTTTCGAAATCCCTTCAAATTATTCTCATTCATTTGGAATAATTTAGAATCTTGTGAAAGATTCCAAATACTCTGAAATCTTTTAAACCCCCTTTTAAAATTATCTTTCGAGATAGATCCTTTCAATATGGACCGTTCGAGATAGAACCTTATCAGTTGGACAAATCGATATTATTCAACACATAATATGATGAATCACAAAAGAAATAAGAAGATAAACAAAGATTGCATTTTTATAACTCATATGTACATGACGTCAGCGTCTATAATACAGTCGAGTTACCATAGGAGGAACTCCATCTATCATTCTGATCTCATCCAGGCTTTAGGCGACCCCAATACGTCATTTTCCAAATCTGGAGGCGGAATGGCCCGAGATTTTTAGATCGAAAAAGGGAATGAAAGGGAGAGAAAAGAAAGAGGAAAAGGGAAATAAAAGATGAAACGGAAGGTGGAAATGTATAGGAGAGGCACTGTGTAGATGGCTTCGAGAGAACTCGCGGTTCTGACGGCTAGGGTCGTATAAACCAATGCGCCTTACGCCATAGAAATCCATCTATTTTCACGTTCTCCATGCTCATTCCCATTTTTTCTCCGAATGACATTTAAAGCCTTATTGATCCAATAGAATCGGAAAAAGTGATTTCTTACTTGTAATTTTAATTAAATTAACGAAATAGGGAGAAAGATGAAAAAACGCACAATAACGAAATCAGAAAAAGGGGCTTCATGTTTATTCTGCGCTTTGTCTATAAAAAGTTTACCCCAAAAAATTACCAACAAAATAGTTTCATTTTTAACCAAATACAGCGAAACCCTTCAATAGCCCTCCCTTCTATAGCCCTTCCGAGAAATGATGTCACGCCGCAGGTAAGTGTAACTGGAGCTGCGGTTGTCTCTCTGGCGAGCACTCAGGCGTGAACAAACAAAAACGGAGCGGGCAATAATGAGTTAGTTCCTACCCACCATCAGCTCCGAAATCAGCTCTAGAAGATTTTCACTGTAAATGAATTTTCGAATCAAAAGGAGCAAGTTTCTGCAAAAACAACAGATTTTCGAATAATTTTCAAACAAAAAAGGAATATTTAACCAGATGAGTTCAACAAAAAAGAGGGATTTCTAACCAAATATTTGAATCTTCAAAAAACGGTATAATTTTTCTATAAAATTATTAATTTTTCACTTAGTAATACACGAATATAATAAAAGTTCTAATTAAATTTTAAACTTAAAGAGGATAAAGTAACCATAATCATAGAAAAGTTTTAAACATTTTTAAACGTACAAAATAAGAAATAAGAAAACGGGATTTCACGTTTATTTTGCGCTTTTTCATCAACAACAAAATTAGTAAAAAATATTACGAACAAAGTAGTTGAATTTTTAATCAAATAGATGCATTTTTTATTCAAAGGAGTCAATTTTCTACAAAAAGACAAATTTTCAATAAAGAAAAGATGATTTTAAAAAAGTAGTTTCATTTATAACCAAAAATTTTTTTTTTATTAGAAAGAAAATAATTTTCAAAAAGAGAACGAATCTTCAACAAGTTGAGTTAAAAAAAAAGGAATTTTTAACAAAATATTGGAATCTTCAATGAAAAATATAATTTTTTACTCAAGAATACATAAATTTAATATAATTTACAGTTAAATTTTATACTTATAACAGAAAAAGTTTTAAAGCAAAAAGAAAAGTTTTAAGTTCAATCCATGAATTTTTAACTCTAAAAAAATGACAAACAAAACTGTCTAATTTTCTGGCGTAAATATGTTTTTTTCAGCAAAAAAGTTTCCAACAAAAAGTTCCTTTTCAAGAAAACAATTTCATTTTCTACCAAAGTTTTGAATTATTAATCAAAATGTTAAATTTTTCCCCAGAAAGAAAATTTTTTCCATAAAAGATGAATTTTCTACCCACAATGTTCACTTTTCTACAAAACAATCAAATGTTTGACCAAAGGAGATGATTTAAAAAAAATTTGATTTACAAATTTTTTCGTGAAAATAACGAATCTTCAATAAGCTCAGTTTAACGAAAACCTTCAACAAAAATATAAATCCTTAGCAAACTTTATATTAAATACGTTAAATTTTAATTTATAAATGATAAATTTATTCTAAAAAATGAAATAGATACATTTTGAGACAAAACATTAATTTTCAACCAAAAAAATCACAGAATTAAAAAAAAAAACATAAATTTTAGACCAAAGAATTGAATTTTATCAATTTATAAATAAACTTTCACCAAAAAATCAACCAAAAATGAAGTCGTTAACTTTTTAGTCAAGAAAATAATTTTCGAACAAAAAAAAGACGTTTCTTTCGCAAGTTGAGTTTAATGAAATAAGACGAATTTTTAACCAAATATTTTAATAATCCACCAAAAATATAAATTTTCAACAAACTGGGTTAATTTTGGGTCATTATTTTGAAACCCTAATAATTCACGATTATAAGTTAAAATTTTGTTCTCAAAATAGAAACACTGGTCAGGGCCCTATTAGCGACTCTTTTATGTATGCAAAAAACGATTTTCAAGTAACTGAATATACAATTTTTGAATTGTTTATCCAAAACTCGTATTAATTTTAATATTCTGATTATTTTTATTATTTACAAATATTTTTTCACATATGCTTACATAATAGTTAAAAGTCGAACCTACTGTAAAATAGGGTTTAGACGGACGGTGCAAGGGTATTCCCATCAAGACCTAATTAGTACTTTTGATAGAGACTGGTTGAAACAGCGATACAAAACTAGTTCGGCCCCCTCTTTTTTCACTATTAGCGTCTGATCAAAAACAGGGAAAACTAATCGGGACCCCTCTAAATCCTGATTACAATTTCTACATAAGTGGAAGCCGCTCGCCCATAGATTCTGAAGGAAGTAAAAGAACTTTTCAAGTATCGGGATATTGATGTACTTGTAAAGTACGTGGGTACGAGTATGCAATAACATTGAACATATGTATATATATATATGGAATATACGCCTTCTCGCTTGTAACAATTTATATGCAATGGTAACGCCCAAAGTTTGTTCAGCGACGCGTCCCTCCCCTCTCGTTTGAACGATTCATGAGATCTGACGAGGTGCTGCCCTTTCAGGGATTGCGACACGTTTGTTACAAGTACACTCACAGCCATCCTGATCCAAAAAATATACAACTGTATTTGGAATCAATCGAGATGTTAAATAAAACGCGTTTACTTTTGTACTTTTTAAACTTTGAGTATAAAAATAAACAGACAGTGCCGCATGGACGATTTCTGACATATTTGGATGCATGACGAAACTTGATGCAACTAATGCGTTGAGAGTGCGGCCCTAATGCTGTTTGTTAGGCTTGACTGAACATCGCATCTCTTTCGATTTCACGGCTCCCGGCATCGCGAATTTTCCGAGGACATCTATACTAGGAATACCATAAATCGGAGGTTCTTATATCGGGAGTCAGGTGTATTTACATGCAAGGCTGTTTATATGCTAAGGGCTTTACTTAAATTACGTAAGGCATTGTTACGAAATATTTTGCCCCCCCCCCACTAATATTACTGAACGTATTTTATGGTTTTAGAAATAATAAGATATAGGACTTGAAACTCATGGATTTTT
>NC_046661.1:103169408-103171522 GCF_010883055.1 Belonocnema kinseyi | reverse complement strand
TTCACTGATTTTTCCTTGACCAACGTTTCATTTTCTCTGACCATTACCATTTAAGTCCTAGCATAATATGATTTTTAAACGAAATAATTGAGTTGTCAATATAATAATTAAATTTTCAACATAAAAAGATATGTTCTAAGTAAAAAGTGTAATAGTTTATATTTCAGCCAAAGATGTGAAATTTCATTTAAAAAATCCATGCTAAAACCAAAAAGACGATTTTTCTGTACAAAAATTGAATTCTCAACCAGCAAACATGAATTTAAAACAAAAAGATTAATTTTTAATAAAATAGTTAAATTTTCAACTAAATATATAAGCCTCCATCAAAATATATTTAAGAAAGTAGTTCAATTTTTACCCAAGCAGTTGAATTTTCAAAAAAAATCTTAGCTTTCAACAAAAAAGTTAAAATTTTAACCAAAGAGATGTATTTTTTATTAAAACTATAAATACAACTATGTGAAATATTATTTATTTTGTTAAGAATTCGTCGGTTTTAGTCAAAAATTAATTTTTCAAATTAAACATTCATGTTTTTGTGGTAAATTCAATTGTTATGAACAAATATAGTTTTTTAGGTATGATAAATCAACATTTCGAATTACATTTTTTTATTAATGTACTGACAAATCTAGACAACACTAGAATATAAATAATAATCACAAATTCAAGTTTTCAGTTCTAACCTCTTCCAAGTTGAAGAAATTTCGAATAAAAAGCATTAAAGTTAGAGAATTTTTTTTTAATTACACCATTAAGCTATTTCACTTTCGAGGTAGGCGTGACTCACTCGGTAGGGGAAAGGAGTAGTGTGTGGAAGGGATAGAGATTTTTCAGATTGATCCAGAATTCTCGTGCTATTTAAGTAAATAACACGTTCGTTCCGCAACACTGCTCCGACCCAGGTTGCTGATCAATCTCTCTAGGAATCACCCCAAGCGAAGAACCTCACGAAGTCGTTATGTTAGGTTCCTCACTTGGGTCCATTAATAGCCAAGGTCTTTGTTTCAGGGCTTTGTTTCATTTGCCGCCATACTTTCCTGTCCTGGCATACTTCTCTAGCTTCTTTTATGTCCATGCATTTTTTCATGCAGGCTCTCGTGTTTCGGTGACTTCTTATGTCTCTTCTAAGTAGGGTCTCATTCACACATTCTAACCATTCTTTCCGCGGTCTACCTCTGGGCACGTAGCCATTTACTTTACCTTGATACACTTGTTTCGTTAGTCGTTCATTTGGCATTCTCTCAACATGTCCGAACCATCTTAACCGATTTCTTTCCCATGTGTCTACTAGCTTCTCTTCTGCACCACGTTCTTTTAGAATTATCTCGTTACTTACTTTGTCCATCAGGGTTTTCCCGCATATTATGTGCATGAATCTCATGACAATTGCGTTAATTTTACTCTTATCTTGTTCTTGATAAGTCCATGTCTCGCTACCGTATAGTAC
Organism: Belonocnema kinseyi; assembly: GCF_010883055.1. Lineage (NCBI taxonomy): Eukaryota > Metazoa > Arthropoda > Insecta > Hymenoptera > Cynipidae > Belonocnema > Belonocnema kinseyi. The sequence continues at coordinate 103,170,069 of NC_046661.1, read as the reverse complement.
AGTCGGTACAAATATAGAATTATGTATTGCCATTTTGGCTGTATTTGATATATTTTTACTTCTGATAAGGGGACCTGCTCTACCAATAACCTTCTTACCTTCATTTATTCGTCTATCTAATTCCTCATCTATCTTCCCGTCCCTAGTCAATAAGCTACCAAGGTATACGAACTTATCAACTAGTTCAATTCTCTCATCATTTAATAAAATATTGCATAGTGTTTTCTCACTCTTTCCTTCGAACACTATAGTTTTTGTTTATTTTTGCGTTAATTTTGAGGCCCATGCTCTTCATGCTTGCATCTAGTCTATTCAACATTCTTTGTAAGTCTTCAGTAGACTCTGCCATAACAACCTTATCATCTGCGAACGCCAACCCACGTACCCTTACTGTTTCCAGATACACACCCTCTTCGTCGAAGAGAGCCATTCTTAAACGCTTGTCCATAAATAATATAAATAACCATGAAGACATAACGCATCCGTGTCTAGCTCCTTGAATAATATCGAAACAGTCACTCAGTTTTCCATTCACTCTTACACTCGCTATGCTACCTGGATATATTGTTTTTATAGCTTGTAGGATCCATCCATTGACTCCATACTCTTTCAGGACTTCCCAAAGTTTACTTCTATCTACCTTGTCAAAAGCTTTTTCTAG
>NC_046661.1:103166513-103169308 GCF_010883055.1 Belonocnema kinseyi | reverse complement strand
CGAATAAGTATTTTTGAATATATTTTACTTACGGTGCTTAATAAGCTAATCCCTCTGTAATTATTGCACTCACTTTTATCTCCCTTTCTCTTGTATATTGGTTAGGTAATAGCTTCTTTCCAATCGTCTGGGACGTCTCCCATCTTGATACATAAATTTATCAATTCGCAAACTCTATGTGGTATGTACTCGCCACCGTGTTTAAGCATTTCAGCGTTAATACCGTCTACCCCGGCAGCCTTACCGTTTTTCAAGTTCTTAATATGTCCCTAACCTCAGTGACACAGACTTTTTCAATTGAGTTTTCCATCGCATCGTGTTCATAATCGCAGTTGTGGTGTCCTATAGCTTTATCTCCGAATTGCCTCCTAAAATAGTCTCTGAAAGCCTCTAGTATTCCGTCTGCATCATATAATATTTCCCCCCTACTATTTCTCATGTTGACAATTTCTGTACTTTTGTTTCCTTTCATTTTTTTATAAAGTAGTTTCCTGCTTCCATCAAAGTCGTTTTGTATTTTTATCTCATCTTCTGCTCTAATTGTATCTTTACTTTCTTTAACTAGTCGTTTAAGTATCCTGTTTTCGCGTCTATAATCATTTCTACGTCTATTTCTTTCCTCATTGATAAGACCTGCGATGTTCAGAGTTCTCTTGCACGCTTCTCTTTTTGCTTTTTGGTCAGCCTGAATTTCATCATTCCACTACGCATCACCAGAAATTCTTCCTACAACTGCGGTACCACATACTTCGATCGTACATCGGACAAGGATATCCCGTAACATTGTCCAGGCGCCCTCTATATCTTTGTTTTTTATACGGTCCTCCCATGTTGCCCTATCTATGCTTTCGATTATCTTATTTTGGAAATCTATTCGCACATCCGGTTTCTGTAGGTTCTAAATTTTAATTCGCGTTTGTTTAGCTTTCTTGGTTCTCTTTTTTCTCTAGTCCCGACCTAAGTTAATTTTTGAGATCAGAAGGTAATAATCAGTATTGCATTCAGGACCCCTCATGAATCTTGTATCTTTGACTAACTCCCTTAGTCTTTCATCCGCAACAACAAAGTCAATTATACTGCGGCTATTTCCTTTAGACCAGGTGTTCATGTGGATCATTTTATGCCTAAACCAAGTATTTGTAATAAACAGACTCCTTTCTAAGCATAGACCAACTAATTTATCTCCGTTATAGTTTGTTCTTGGATCCCCAAAATTACCTAATACTCTTTCTGTATCCTGATTTTGGATGCCCACCCAACCGTTCATGTCTCCTAGTAGAATTATTCTTTCCTCATGTTCGCAAATGTTTATTGTGTGATTTAAAGTGTCCCAGAAGGCGTCTTTCACTTCTCTAGGATCACTATCAACCGGCGCGTAGCATGCTATGATAAATAGTCTTCTGATTCCTACTTTCATTCTAGCCCACAGCAGTCTGGGAGACACGAAACCATTGTCTCCGAGATGCTGCTTTGCTCTTTCATTCAAAATAAGACCTATTCCTTGTTTACCATGTGATTCACCGTCTACTCCTGACCATATTTCAAATCCGCCTTTCAACACGCCGTTTTTTATGTCTTTAGTTTCGCATCCCTTTATCTTTGTTTCGGGAACACATAAAATATCTAGTTTCTTCACGTCCATCGTTTCACGCAATTCTTTTACCGTGAGATCATTTACTCCCCTAGCATTCCAAACACCCAGTCTCCATTCATCGCCTGAAACATGACCTTTAGATTTTCCGTGTGCATGCCTATTGTCATTAAAAGTTCCAGTCCTTTCCGAGGTTATTTTGTAGTTTGTATTATTCATTGTTTAGATTATACGCCCAACGAACACCCTTATGCAATAAGTTTATTTTCTGAGTCGAAATCATGTCAAAGTTAAGTATCAAATCGTCATATGGCGGAGATTGTAGTTCTAACGTCAGTCCCACCAAAAACTTCAGTCAATAAGGGAGGGTTGGGAGAGTGGGGAGGTAGAACTGAAACCGAGAGAGTCGGCTTGGGTTTTTGTTTTTGTTTTCATGCTGAGAAGGTCACCAGCATTCAGCAGAGTTGTGATATATGGAAGTTAGTCTAAATCTTTGAATTTACAATAAAAATCGAGTTACCCCCCGAGTTACAGGTATTTTCGATAAAACGGTTGAATTTTCAACAATATAGATAGATTTTCATTTGAAAAGAAAACGTCAACCAACTAAAACAGATTAATTTTCAACCAAACATTTGCACCTCTGATCAAAAGAATTTATTTTCTACCGAATAAAAAGAATTTTTAAACGAAAAGGATGGATGTTGACAGAATTGTCGAATTTTGAAGAAAATGATTCAGTTTTGAGCAAAGTAATACAATTTTTGACAAAAAAAGAACCATTAACAACAAATTTCACTGTAGGCGTCTCGACTAAGAAGAATGAGTACACACATATACACACACTCACACATACATATACATATATATATATATTTCTTTTTTGTGTGTTTATTTTAGGCCTACTTCTTTGAATTTACAATAAAAAGCGAATTAACCCCCCCCCCCCCCCCCCCCCCCCCCGGTTCAAAATCACGGCGTTATTTTTAGTTTGTAGGTTTAAAACTTCCTTTTTTTTCTTTTTTTATCGTAAAATTATAATGAATTGATATGAATTACTTATCTTTAAGTACGTTTCCGGATTTCCTAGTGACTGCGTATCGAAGCACAATTTTAAGAAAGTGTATTCATACCAAATTTAAATTTTTCTATTTGGCTTTTTCCCCAACCGAGAAGATAAAAAAAGTCCTCTTTTAGAGTAGCC
>NC_046661.1:103159611-103166413 GCF_010883055.1 Belonocnema kinseyi | reverse complement strand
ATTTTAATTCCAAATGTGCAAACTTGAAGAAATATAAAATGTAAATCCAGAAAAAAATAAAAAAAAAACAAAAAAGACAAATTTTCAAGAAATATTTAACTCAGAATCAAAGCCAAAAGCAGGAATTTTCGATGAAACAGTTGAATTTTCAACAATATAGATAGATTTTCAATTGAAAAGAAAACGTCAACCAACTAAAACAGATTAATTTTCAACCAAACATTTGCACCCCTAATCAAAAGAATTGATTTTCTACCGAATAAAAAGAATTTTCAAACGAAAAGGATGAATGTTGACAGAATTGTCGAATTTTGAAGAAAATTTAAAACTGAAAAATTCAAACCCTTAACAATTTTGTAATAAAAATTTAAAAAAATAAAAAACATTTAAATTTTAAAGGTTTAAAATTCAATGTTCAGAAATTTTAGAGTTACAATTAAAATCTTTTGAATTTGAGGAATGTATAACTGAAAATTCCTAAATTTTTGTTGATCTTAGAAATTTAAAGTAAAGTTTGCAATTCTAAGTCATCGAAATGGAAGAAATTTGGTTGAGTAATTTTCAATGTTTCTTTCTGGAATAGTTCAATTTGGCTATTACCAATTGAAAATTCTTCAATTTGAAATATTTTTGATTAAAGATTACAATATTTGATAAGTCTAATTCTTAATTGTTTGATTAAAGAAACTAATTTAATTAACAATGTAATAATATAATAAAATATAATATTGTAATTATGTATTAATTTATTAATTAAATAAATAGCTAATTTCTCTTTTTGAAAATTCTTATAATTTTGCTCAATAGGTAAAATGCGTTATCTTTTCACCAAATGTTTTTCTATTTTTTGATTGAATTAGAAATTTTAAAAAATTCCGGGTAAAGATTATACAGAATTCAATCTTAAATATTTTTAACTTTCCTAATAAAAAAATGTGTGTGCTTTTTTATAGATACATACTATTACGTGGAAAAAAACATTTTTAGTATCATTGGATGATTTTTTAATTTTCATTATAATATCTGCGATTGTTAAATACTTTTAAAAATCCTATAATGACCGTCCAATTGTTTACAAAATTCATATCTTAATATCATTCATTCATTTACTTTGAATAAATAGAAATTTTTATGACATTTGAGTACACCTAAGTCCTACATTTTAGGGTAAAAAATTAAAAACTTTATCTCCTTGCTGAAATAGGTGCAAGAAAGCAGAAGAAAAATTTCTTACTATTTAGAAAGTAAATAATTTATTTGCAGGAATAACTGAGAAAGTTGAAATATCATCATCAGCTGTAAACGGTTTTTAAAATTATTATTCTTTAACTATTTTTTTTTAATTACAGTATTCCCTAAAAATTAGGTCTTGATATTTTTAATTTTTGGTGCACTAAACAATGACCTATACTACTGAAACGTTACCTTCCCATTTTGTCTGACATTTTGATGGATTGACATACAAAAATAAGATGATTTGAAAAAATACTGCTGGTAGCAGAGAATTTCTCAGCCTATGGGAACTGAGGGGAGAGAAGAATTTATCAAATATAAAATTTAAATAATTTAATTAGGGCAAATTCATTCGCTAGTTCACGATATTTTGAAAACAATTTAATTTGATAAATGACTAAAATAAGACAAACATATTATTTTTACATATTTACAGTCCCAATTCAAAATTAAATCATAATGCATTTCTCACAAAATGGTTGAGTTTTGAATTCAAAAAATTCATTTTATAACAAAGGATATGAGTAGAATTTTTTAGAAAACAGTTTATTTCAAACACCAAAAGATTAATTTTCAACGAAAAAAATTAGTTTAAGATCAAAAACTTGGGTTAGCAACCAAACATTTAAACTTGTTAGCAAAAAAAAAATTTCACCAGATGTTCGAATTTTCTGATTAAAAAGAATTAACTGCTACCAACAAATTTTTCAAGGCAAACTTTTTTAACAAAATAGTGGAATCCTCAAGCCAAAAGGACGAATTTTCTAGAAGTTCGTTAAATAATTTTAGTTTAAAAAGTTGGAGTTGCAAAAGAAAAAGACGTCATTTCGACAAAACAGTTGAATTCTCGCACAAAAAGATGAATTTTTTATAAAATAGTTTAATTTTTAACAAAAAAAATTAGTCTCCAACTAAATACTCGTAGTTCAATTTAAAGGAAAAAATAATATATTTAATAATATAGTTAATTTTTTAAGGAAATGGTTAGACTTTTAAATAAAGACAAAAAATAACATTCAAAAACAGTTTCATTTACAATCAAATAGTGGAATTTCCAAGTGACATTTTCAATTTAAAATAATAATTTTTAAAAAAGTAAGTCTTAATAAGGAAATCAACTTTGAAACCAAGCGGGTGAATTTTTAATAATAAATAATTAATTATCAATGAAAAATAAATTACAAAATTGATATTCCAACCAAAAAAGACCAATTTTCAAACAAATATTTTATTCATCAAACAACACATAATAATTTTTAGACAACAAGTTACATTATTACCAAAATTATAAATAAAATTTCTACTAAAAGAGATGAATTTTAAAACCAAAAATGCCGATTTTCTAAAAAGTAGTTATTTTTTTATCCGATAGTATGTTTTTTTTTTACTAAAAACTGAATTTGTAACCAAATAATTGAATTAAAAAAAACACTACATTTCAATAAAACAGTTGAATTTTAAAGCCAAAAGGATAATTTTTCTACAAAAATTAAACTAATAATGAAATATAAACAATGTACTTTTCAAAAAAATATTGCAATCTTAAAGTAGTCGATTGTTAACCAAAAGAGAATAATAATGAACCAAAAATATAATAGTGGACTTTTAAATTTAAAAAAATAAAATTTCAATAAAATATAATTTAATTATGTTTATTAATTTTTTTTCGTAGCTCGCGTTCTTTGTAAGAAAATTAACATTGTTATTTTCTCAAGTTATTTTTTTACGTTAAAAAACAAACTATGCGATACATGAATTTCTTTAAATGCTATGCTATTTGTCAGCCTTAAAGGAAATGAACGGAATTGTCCAAATGTGTTTTTCGATTAAAAGAAATAGCTCTTTCTATGGAATTTCCAAAAGTTAAAAAATGTAAGACTAATATTTAAGGCAACAATCCTTTCTGTGACACTTAAATTACATGTAGTGATTCAGTATTTAGAAGAATATCTTACAAATTTGGAAGAGACTCTTCATAAAAGATTTGTTAAGTGTTGGTAAAAGTTATTTCATTTTAAAAATTAATTTTTTTCAAGCATTTGTAGAATTTTCCTTTAGACTTTTGTAAAACTGACATTAATGTTTACTTATTTGTCTTTCTTGCTCACAACAATATTTTTTGTTGGTTCCCGATATATTCTAAAAACAAAACCTGTCTATTCATTTAAGTATTTACGGATAATCCTGTGTTTGGAAAAAATTGGTAACACGCAAATATAAGATTTAAAAAAGATCAAATATTCAAAAAAAAAAGACCAGCTAATATGATAAACTGATCACTACTGTGCCAATCGCGAAAAGGTAACCCGCAGGGAAAAAAATGGTTAGTTGGGACAACTATTCAGTTGTAAGATATGGTACTGCTATCGTAATAGTTAGGACAACTATTTTCTTAGTTGCTAGTACTAATTGAATAGTCACCGCAACTAATGGAATTATTGTACCCACAAATAAAATAGCAGTACCATATCTTACTAACTACATAGTTGGCTCAACTAATCATTTTCTTCCGCGCACATAAGAACAAGTTTAAAATAACGAATTAGAATTTTTCGGTTTAAAACATCAAAAAATAAATTTTAAAGTTAATTAATATAAATGAATATTTTTTACGCTGGTCAGATCGCCCATTAGTGGGATACGATTTTTGGAGTATATCCTTAATTGGGACACAAAAGAGCTAATACTGGGACAAGAAAAGTCCAATTGGGTTTACCAAAATAAAATGTTACAATTTACTTACAATTATAGAGTAAATTAAAAAGCAAAAATGAATTTTCAATAAAATTTTTAATAAAATGAGTATGTTACTCGGTTAGAAATTGTATTACTTTGTAAAAAAAATCATCATTCTACTGGAAAATTCCACTGTTTGGTTGAAAAGTAACTTTTTTGTTAAAAATTCATACTTTAGAGTTCAAAATATAACGGTTTTGTAGAAAACTCTTTTTTTTTGTTTTGAGAATTCAACCATTTTAGGTTTAAAAATTGCATTATTATGTTGTTAAATCGTCACTTTTGGTTTAAATTTTATCCTTTGAACTGTTTTATCCGTTGAACTGTTTAGGTGAAAATTTTGTTGTTTTTTTTTTAAATGAATACAATTGTTTTTAATTTATACTACAGCTATTATATTTTGCTATTAAAATTAATCTTTTCTGTTAAAAATTAGTCTTTTTTATTTTTAAATTCAACAATTTGTTAGAACATTAAAGTATTACGTTAATCAAATTAGTTGAAATCTGATAAAAACTATAATAGTTGATATTTCGACCAAAAAATATTTAAATTAATTATCGAAATCATTTTAATTAATTAATGAAGAAATATCTAACTTTAATACAACTGACAAAGCCTCTACCTGAAGATATTAATTTTCAACCACAGTTGCATTTTTGCTCAGAAAATATGAAATTTATCATTTAAACGATGAATTCTTAAACAAAAAAGACGAAATAGGTTCAAATATTAATAAAAAAAATATTTTTTAGTGAAGAAATAAAAAAAATTTCAATCAAACTGTTAAATTTTGAACTCAAAATGACGAGTTTTCTTCAAAGCAACTATATCTTCAACTCGAAACTATAATTTTTCATCAGAAAAGTTAATTAGATATAAATTAATTTTTAATTAGATATATTTAAATATTTGATTTTAATGCATACTTACTAATTTTTATTAAAAAATTTAACTTATGAGTTACTATTAAATTACTTATCTACGCAGTTGGTAAAATTTTAGGTTAGAATTGGAAGTTTCAAGAAACTAATTTGAATTGTATTATTTGGTTGAAAATTTAAAAATGTTCTTAAAAAGTCATTCGTTTTTGTTGCTAGTGTCACAGCTTTGTTTTTTAAAAATTCTTCTTTTTGGTTTAAATATTCAGTTCTTTTTGTAAAAGAATAAAATTTTGTTTAAAAATCATATTTTTAAACATACTTTATTTCTGTTGAAAAATTTATTGAAATGTTTTTGGATGCTAATTCAACATTTTTTTCTCGAAAATTTGTCTTTTTGTTTAAAAAATTAACTTATTGTTTACAATTCTTATTTTGGTGTTGTAAATTTGGTTTTCGAAGTACAGTGAATCTCTATAAAAGCCCTCCCTTCTCTAGCCTTTCCGAGAAACCGTCAGTCCCAAAATCGGCGCTATAAAAGAGTTTCACTGTAGTTTCATTTTTCTTGAATTAAGATGCAACTGTTCGATTGAAAATTCAATCTCTTTTTTGAAGGTTTGTATTTTTGATTTTGAAATTCACCTTCTTTACCAGTAATTACATCTTTCTTCGATAAAAATACAACTATTATGTTGAAAATTTAACAATTTTCTTCAAAAGTCATACTTTTTAGTTAGAAAGTCTGGCGTTTTTTTTTTAAATTTAACTATTTCGTAGAAAATATAATTTTCGTTTAAATTGAATATTTTTATGTTTAAAAGAGATATGAAATGTTTTCTGAATGAAAATTCAAATACTTTTTTGAAATTTAAACATTTTTCTTATTGAAAATTAATATGTCTTCAGAGAAACTTCATCTTTCTTCGATAAAAATGCAACTGCTTGTTTGAAAATAAAACTGTTTTTTTAAAGTAATACTTTTTGTTTAAAATGTAATGTCGTTTTTTATTAAAACTTCATCTGTTTTGGTGCAAATTTGATTGAAAAAGTTCGTCTTTTTTAAATGAAAATTCAACTATTAAAAAATTTTTCTTTTTAAATGAAAATGAAAATTAAATAAAAATAAATAAGAAAAATTTCCTCTTTCATAGTTAAAAATTGCAACTATTTGCTGGAGAATTTAACTATTTGGTTAACAATGGTTCTTTTTGGATCGAAAATTCAATGTTTTTTATAGAATAGTTTTAAACTGAAAACTTAGCTATTTTTTGTTAAAAATTTATCTTTTTGACGCAAAACTTCATCTGTTTTAGTTCACAAATCAATTTATTTCACTAAAATTAATTTTTTTGGTAAAATTATTCTTTTTTGCTTAAGTATTTTAATATTTTGTTTAACATATTCAGTTGAATCACTTTCTAAGAAATCATTTTTTTCTTGAAGGTTTGTATTCTTATTTTAAAATTAATCTCTTTGGTTTGTTAAAAAGTAATGTTTTTTTAATGATAATTCATCTACTTGGGCGAAAGTTAAATTACATTGTTGAAAATTCATTTTTTTTATGGAAGGCCTAAATCTTCAGTTAAAAATTTAACTGTTTAGTCGAAAACCTTTTTTTTTGGGGGGGGGGGGGTTAAAAATTAATTGTTCAAATGAAAATGTGACTTTAATTTTTAGGGATTGATCTTTTTGAGTGGAAAAAGCTCCTTTCTTAGTGAAAAAAAAATTCGTTGGTTTAAAATTTCATGTTTGTTGGCTAAAAATGCATCAATTTCGTAGAAAATTAATGTTGTACTCTAAAGTGAAATTTTTGATTGAAAATTCAATTTTTGTAGAGGGAATTCATCTTCTTAATTTCGGATCTCAAGTTCTAATTCTCAATTAATTAGTCTGGATGACATTTTTGAGGTTTTTTAACAAATTTAGTTGTAAATTTTTCCAATGGGATTGAT
>NC_046661.1:103155879-103159511 GCF_010883055.1 Belonocnema kinseyi | reverse complement strand
ATCAAAGGGCATCCAATTCGGTAGTTTGCGTTTGAAAAATGATCATAGTTTCGATACATGTGTTCTCATTTTGAGAGATGCAGTACTGGACTATTCGAAAATGCATTACGTGCAAGGAAGTAATTTGTCGTTTTTTGGGCTAGAAGACGAAAACCTGACCCTCAGTTTATATTCTTCAAAACTGCTTTGATATATTTTCTTATTATATTAAGTGAGTGTAGGCCTTTTCCGTTTTTTAAAGTATAACACAAGAATGGCCAAAATGTTTCGACTCGGATTCGTGTCCTTTTCGAGGATATAATATATAATAAAATTTTTTAATTTAATAATGAATAATAAAAAAGATGAAATAATTCCAGTATATAAATTTTGCTTGAAATAGCTTTTAGTTAAAACCCGATTTTACGTTTATACTGATTTTTTTTGGGTGTTTTTAAAGCGAGTGAAGTTGCCAATGTGATATTTTTTACGTGATTGTGTAGTAAATTATAAACGTTCATAATTAATAAACAACTTAAATTAAAAACTGATTTTCCGAGTAGGTGTTGAAGCGCTTTAACCAAATATGGAATAGTTAAACTTTTAGTTTGAAGAATAATTTTTAATGATAATAAAAAACAAATTTTATACCAAATAGTTGATGTTTTTTTACTAAATTATTGAAATTTTAAGCCAAAATGAAGATTTTTCTATACGAAACAGTTAAATTATCAAATCAAAAAATGAATTATATGATTATGAAAAGTTTAATTCTTACTTCAAAAAGAACCACTTCTGACTAAATATGCAATAGGTTAAGAAAGTAGAGTTTTCATCTAAAAAAATAAATTTTGAAACAAAAAGCTTAATTTTCTAAAAAAAAAGGGGAATTTTTTGTAAAACAAGAATTCTCAATCAAAAAGTGACATTTTTAAGAACAAAGAATTTTTATTTAATTTTTCAGAAAGTAGTTAAACCTTAAACCCTGATTGTTAAATTTTCAACTAAAAAATTGAATGTTTAAACAAATAGATGAATTCTTAAACAGAAAGATTAATTTTCAACCGAAAAACAATGGATTTTTTAAATATGTTCCGAAAATCTCAACTAAAAGGTTTAATTTTTAAACAAAAAGATAGACGTATTACCAAAAAGGCAAATTTTTAACAAAATTCAAAATTTCCGTACCAAAAAGTTATATCTTAAATTAAAGAAGAATTTTTAAACAAAAAGATTAATTTTCAACCAAAAAAGTAGATACTTGAACATAATTTAAGGATTCTGAGCTATAAAATTGAATTTTCAAATAGCAAAGAAGAATTTTCAAATAAGATGTTTAATTTACAACCACGCAAGGTGCATTATTAATAAAATGCAACAATTCTCAACCTAATCGTTGAACTTTCAAGTTAAAAAATAATTCTTTAGACGAAAAGATTTGCTTTCTACTAAATATTTGATTTTTGATTACCAAAATATTGAATTTTCAAGATAAAAAAAAAGAATTTTCTATACAAAACAGTTGAATTATCAAATCAAAAATATAAAATTTTGATGAAAAAGTTAATTTTATTCCAAAATAGACGAATGTGAAAGAAAATACAAGAACTGTCAACCAAAAAGTTAAATGAACAACTAAACTAGATTATTTTTCGACAAGAAAAAAGATTTTTGAACAAATGAGTTCTATTTTAACAAAAAGTTGAATTCTTGCCTAAAAAAGAACAATTTCTTACCAGAAATTGAATAGGTAAATTTACAATTACGAAAGTAATTTCTTAACCAAAAAAAAATTCTGATCAAAGAGATAATTATTCACCTAAAATATTGATTCGACAATCAAAAAATGCATTTTTAAGAAAGTAATTCAACTTAAGACCTAGTTTCTGATTTTTTTACCAAAAGGATTTATTTTTATACAGAAAGATACATTTTCTACGAATAAACGATTTTATTAAACAAAATTTAAGAATTTTCAAAAAGAAAGTTGAATTATCAACTAAAGAAGATGAATTTTTAAACAAAAAGAGGAATATACTATTAAAAAATACGATTTTCAATCAAATTTAATAATTGTTAACCAAAAAGTTCAATTCTTAAAAATGAAAGAAAAGTGTTCATTTAATTTTTTTTCTAAGTATTTAAACTTTAAAACCTGATTGCTAACATTTTAAAGAAAAATTAAAATTTTTAATCAAAAATTTTCAACTGAAAAGGATAAATTTTTAATTTAAGGTTTCTGAAAAAATACAAATTTTCGATAAAATTTAAGGATTCTCTTCCAAAAAGTGGAACTTTCAACTAAAAAATATTGCTTTGTAAACAGAAAAAATTATTTACTAGTGAAAAGACGAATGTCTTATAGAGTTGAAGAATTCTCAACCAAAAAATTGAACTTTTAACTAAAAAATATAAATTTTCAATAAAACGATTAATTTACTACCAAAATAAGAATGTCTAAGAAAGTTCAAGAGTTCTCAACGAAAAATTTGAACTTTCAACTAAAAAATATGAAATTTTATACAAAAAGATTAATTTACAACAAAAAAAGTCGATGTTTTAACAAAGTTCAGAAATCCTGAAACAAAAAGTAGAATTTTCAACTAAAAAATGAATTTAAAAAACAAAATTCATTTACTAACAAAAGGACGGATTTTTAATAAAATTTAAGAATTCTCTACCAAAAAATTGATTTTTTAATTAAAAAATATGAATTTTGAATAAAAATATTAATTTTCTTCCAAAAAGACAAATTTTCAAAAACACTTATGAATTCTAAACCAAAAAGTTGAATTTTCTACTAAAAAATACAAATTTATAAACAAAAAGATTAATCTACTACCAAAAAGACGAATTTCTGATAAAGTTCAATAGTTCTCAACGAAAAAGTTCAATTTTCTACTAAAAAATATGAATTTAAAACAAAAAGATTAATTTTCTACCAAAAAAAGACCAATTTTTAGAAAAGTTTGAGAATTCTTAACCGAAAAGTTGGACTTTTAACTAAAAAAGATGAATTTTTAATCAAAAAGAATAATTTACTACCACGAAGACGAAGTTTTAAGTAATTTCAAGAGCTCTCAACCAAAAGTTTGAATTTTCAACTGGAAAAAATTAATTTTTAAACAATAAGATTAATTTACTACTAAAAAAGGCGATTTTTAACTAAATTTAAGAATTCTGTACCAAAAAGTTAAATTCTGAACTAAAAAAAAAGTATTTTTAAACAAAAAGATTAATTATTGTACCAAAAATTAGATTTTCAGCAAAATTCAAGAACACTGAACCTAAAAGTTATATTTTTAACTAAAGAAGAAGAATTTTTAACAAAAAGAATAATTAACTTCCAAAAAAGACGCATTTTTAATAAAATTCAAAATTTCTCAACCAAAAAGTTAAAGTTTCATCTATAAGAGATGATAAAAAAAAAATTAATATGCTACCAAGAAAACGAGTTTTTTTTTAATTCAAGAATTATCAGCCATAAAGTTAGTTTTTTAACTAAAAACATAACTTTTTAAACCAAACGATTAATTTTTTACCAAAACCATTTATCATCTGAAAACTTACTAAAAACGTAATCATATGTATATTTAAAAGAAAAATTCTAAATTCTAAAAAAAAATTTGTCATTTATAGCCTCCCCTCCTACC
>NC_046661.1:103155469-103155869 GCF_010883055.1 Belonocnema kinseyi | reverse complement strand
CCCCCCAGTTCCATAAAGTGGTAACGTAGTGTATGGACAATCCCGCTTGGAGATATGTGATAATTTTAATTCGTTTTTCCAGAATAAAAAAACTGACAGTTTACACTACAGTCAGAATTTAGAAGCTTTCAAAAAATGTAGTTTTTGAAATTGCGTATTGAAACCAGGACAGATAGCAAGAATGTAACTGAAATTTGTATCCCTCTACAAGAAAAAAATTAGAATTTCAATCAGGAAAATAACGGTATGATTCCGAAAATTTACTTAAGGGCATGCGACACAGTGGGATTCCTACATAACCAACCTCTTTTTTCCATTGAAAAAAATTTTTTTGTGAACCATAGAACTTTTTTGGTAAATGAAATATCGAACTCAAAATTTGAGGAGAGCATAAGAAGAC
>NC_046661.1:103129121-103155369 GCF_010883055.1 Belonocnema kinseyi | reverse complement strand
AATACTACCGTATGTTATGAAATATTTTTCGCTGACAGTGTTGAACTCATGAATTAATAAACCAAAAATAAAAACTAGGAAAGAAAAAGAAAACAATCTCCAAATCTGCTTCTTCTCTTTACCCTTATTCTCTTTTTAAATTGCAATAAAAAAATTTATAAAAAATTAACCAACAATTTCGTTTTCATTTGGCATCCCTCTCAAAGAAATAAAAAAATTTTAATCTCACAACCCTCTCATTCCAAATACCAAACATGCCCAAAATACGTTATGAAATGTTGAAATGATGGTGTTCAAGAAGCACCGAAACGTTTGGTAGATTTTTTGTTAAATTTTTTTATCATGATTTAAAAAAAGGCGGACGAAAGAAAGGGAAGAGAGGCTATATATTAATTTGAATTATTCGACTACGTAGGCCGAAATAATATCTTCTGTTTCGAATTTTTCAAAGAAGAGGCGATTCAGAGTATCGTTCTTAAATATTGGAAAAATCACGTTAGCATTGTTTCCATCTATGCGTATTTTAACTCTTCCATACATATTATCAAGGTCCTCTCTACGAGCCATTAATGGAAATAAATATTTATTTAATATTACTCCAATGATATACTTATGATCCTGAGTCAATCCTACAGTACAAGAATTGCTGGGTATACGGAAACTTCGACCTTTAGCAAATGAAGATTCGTAATGAGAAACATGCAGTTGAATGGGAACAGATTGAATTTGGTCGGGTTTATGTTCTTTACATATTTCTGTAAAAAGATAGTAAAATTAAAATATAATTATTGCATTAACAAATAAATTGTTTAATTGTTTGTAGATTTTATTTTACGAAACAAGAATATACTCCATACAATTTGTGCAGAATTTGAAAATTAATGTAAATCACATTAAATTTAATTTTTGGAGAGCCTTGCTTCAATAACTCAGTCTTTTGGGTAATAATTTAAAAAACAATTTAATAGTTTTTTTCACGAAATAATAGTAAATGAATAAACAAATACAGCAAAATCTTACGAAGATTTTATCAATTTCAAATTTCATTAAAAATATTATTTTTCATTCTATAAATTATCGAAATTTCTATTTTAGATTAAAGAGATTTAAGTTAAATTAAATTAAAAATCCTACTTGAAGTCCAGTAATCGAGTCAATGTATTGAATTCCTTAAAATAAAACCAAGAAATTCAACACTAAAATTTGGCAATAGGGTGGCTCAAAAACGCTTTTTTTAGAGGGCAACGATCCCACTAATTCCATTCCAAATAAAAAAAAAAGAAATTCCCTTTTTTTTCGATTTTAACAGGTACCTGTTTTGACTTGAAGAAAAATGTTAATTCTTCATGAAATCGACCTTTTGAGCACTGTATTCTTGTCTTTTTTTACTTAAAATTATTAATATTGGTCTAGTCAAATATTTATTATCATTGTTCCATTAATTTTTCATTCTTTAAACAAATGTAATTTGTTATAGTAATTTCGTTTCGAGTTTTAAAATAAAAATTAATACTGTGGGTCTAGTGGAATATTTATCATTAATAATTAAATACTGATTAATAATTAATTTAAAAATAATTTAATTTATCAGTAATATTTAAGTAATAATTTTGATGAAAAAAATTTTTTTGAATAAAATTAATCAAGAATGTTGATAAATATTTCACTGAAGAAATATTAATAATTTTTAATAAAAAATTATTTAAACAAATTCCACTTGTTGAAACAATTGAAAATAAATAAAATAATGTTAATAAATATTTCAATAGACTAATTGTAATAATTTTCAAGGAAAAAATACAATTTTCGATAAAAATTGTGTAAACAAATTCCATTTGTTTCAATATAAAATATTAATGAATCAATGTTAAGAAATATTTCACTAGACCAATAGTAATAATTTTTAGGGGAAAAAGCGAATTTTCGAGGAAAAAATTATTTAAACACATTCCATTTGTTTAAATAATTGAACACTAATTAACCAATGATAATTAATATTTCACTAGAGCAATATTAATAATTTTAAGCAAAAAAATACGAGAATACAGTGGTCAAAATATCGATTCCATGAAGAATGGACATTTTTGGTTTTAAGGGTAGTTTTCAGGTACTCGTAAGCAGGCCCCCATACTTTCATGCCACATTTTTTCAAAACCTAAGAAATTATTTTAAAAACTTTCCATGCATTTTTGGAGCACCCTATTGGGAAACCACCATAAAATGTTTGTCAAATTATTTAAGGAACATTTTATTTTATTTTTTGGCCAAATGTTCATTCTTTTCGATTGAATCAGATACTATTAAATTTATGCTTAAGAAGTCATCTTTTTTTATTCAAAATATTATTTGTTCAAAGATTCTATAATATTGTTAAAAAGTCATCCTTTTTGGTTGAAAATTTGTTGTTTTTTTTTTCTTGAAAATTTAACAATTTAATTGAGTAGTTTCTTCTTTTCTGATTTAAAAATTAATTCCTTTTTGTTTAAATTTCATTTTTTTGGTTGAAGATGCAACTTGGTGGTTTAACTATTTACATATTTGTAAATTAACTATTTATTAAAAGTTTAACGATTTTTAAGAAGCGTCGGTTTTTTGGGTCAAAATCTTTACAATTTGATAGAAAGTTAAACTATTTAGGAGAAAATTCAACTGTTTTGTAAAAACTTTTTTTGTTAACTAATTTTTAAAAATGAAAACTTTACTATTCCACTTTTACTAAACACGAAAATTTTTTAGTTTAAAAAATCAACTGCTTGGTTTAAAATGTATGCGATAGATTGAAAATTCGTCTTTTCGGCTTAAAAATTTAACAATTTAATTCCCATTTTTTTCTGTTTTTTTTTTGAAAATTTAACTCTTTGTAAAATTTTCATATATTTTGACTAAAAATGCAACTTGCTGTTTAAAAATTAAACCTTTTTGATTTCTGAATTAATTTTTTATCAAAAATTCACATTTTCGTGATAAAAATTCAACTGTTTGATAGAAAATTCATAAATTTTCAACTAAGCTGTTAAATGAATTCAACAGCTTACTTGAAATTGTATCTGTTTGGCTAAAATTTAATTTATCTTGTTAAAGATTTCAGCTTTTTTATAGAAAATTACTACTCTTGATTCAAAATTGATCTATTTGATTTTAACTTTATGTTCTTTTTTTGTTGAAAGTTGAACCACTTTCTCAAAAATTAATTTATTTTCTTGAAGTTTAATAATTTTAGATACAAATTCATCTCTCGGTTTGAAAATGGAAAAAGGGTTTTGAAAATTCGTTTTTTTTGTCGCTAAACAAATTGTTTAACTAAACATTAAACTCTTGAGTTTTAAAATGTAACTTTTCGGTTGAAAATATAGTTTTCGATTGAGATTTATATTGTTTTAAAATTTCCTTATTGGGTTATAAAATTCATGAATTTGATTTAATTTTTTTCTTCTTTGGATTGAAAATTCACCACGTTTTGTAGAAATTTCATATTTTGTTGTTGAAAATACAACTCTCTGGCCAAAGATAAATTTTTAGTTTAAAGGTGAGCTAATTTGTTAAAAATACTCATGTTTGTGTTGAAAAATAACTATTCGGTGGAAATTTCGTATTTTTGGCTCAAAAATTGAACATTTTTGTGCAAAATTAAATAATTTGGTCCGAAATGGAACTTTTTGGTTACAATTTTAATTATATTAATATATATATTTGTCCTCTCTGACAGGCAGTTAATCCCCTCGATTTAGAATTGAACTATTTGGTTGAAAGTCTGTGTATTTTTTTGTTTGAAAATTCATTTTTTTAGTAAAAAATTATTTTTGACGCTTTTAGAAAATGCAGTTGTTGTTTAAAACTTAAATTGTTTTAGTTGATCCTTTAAGTGTTTTGTTAAAAATGTTTCTTGTTTGGTTAAATTTATCTTATTTTGTTGAAAATGAAACTCTTTGATTAAAAGTTAGTCTAATTTCATGAAAATTCTTTTTTGTTGTTGTTAAAGGTTTATAATTTTAATGGAAAATTCATTTTTTGGCTTAAGTTCACGCGACTTTGTTGAAAATTATTATTATTCTTCTTACAATAATTTTTTTTTATATTTATTCATTTATTTTGTTCAAAATTCAACGGTCTGAAAATGAAATTTCTTGTTGAACATCCATGTTTTCTTATTTAAAATTCAACTGTTTTGTTTAAGATTCATCGTTTTGATAAAAATAAACTATTTGGTTTAAAATCTACATAGTTTGTGACAATTTTTTTTTCTAGTTGAAAATTAATCTTCTTGGTTGAAAATTCGTCTTTTTGCTAATAAATTAATCTGCTTGATCCAAAATTTAACTATTTTGTTGAAACTTCATTTTATTTGTTGAAAATTCGTCTTTTTGGTAGAAAATGAATCTTTTGGGTTGGAAGTTTAACCATTTGGTTTAAATTTTTGTATTCAGTTAAATTTTTTTGTAGATAAGTAATCTTTTATGATTGGATATTGAACTATTTGTTTGCGAATTTGTGTTTTTTAGTTTAAACTCATCTTCTATATTAGAAATCTAATCTCCTTGGTTAAAAATTCGACCCCCCTCCCCCAGCCTTAAACCAATGAAATCATCTTACTTCAATTTTGGAACACCTTTGAATTAGTTCACGAAAAAACTACATAATATAGGGGGAGAGGAAGTTTAAAAAAATCTGGCCCTAAAAAGTAGGGTTTTAAAAAATTCAGAAAAAAAATTGCGTAAAAAAAGAACTTCAGGGTGTAAAATATTCCTAACTTTAACGTCTAGAAAACTCAAATTGTTATTTATAAGTTGAGAAAACAGTTTCGTTTCTTTTCTCATACATAATCAAGTTTACGTAATTTATGCACGCCTTTTAAGTGTATAGAATATTTTCGCTATGCAATTAAAAATGATTGAATTTTCTCGTCATTTTTATCAGTGTTGAGGGTATAGAGCTGACGTGGCCTAGTTATAGGTTTCGCAATATTGTTATTTTGTTGTTTCAATGAAGTTCAAAATGCTTCACAATCGAGTTTTTTTTTGTTTTGCATTTTCTGTTACTTTTTTCAGAAATTTACTTTCTGTTTTTTACTTTCCTTTAAATTGTAATTTCATAATAAATAAGTATATTGTAATTACTAGTAAACTTAAAATAATAGATATTCTAATACTTACCCATAGGTGTAGTGAAACTGACGAAAATGAAACACGGAATACCAATCAGTGCCCACATTTTCTTAAAATCAAGGAAACACACTTATGAAGAATTTCGATGAAAGTGTAACTAAAAAATAATGTTAAAAATGTTTTAGTTTACGTGTAGTTTTCGTTATCTTATTCGTCATTCCCAAATATTTGTGATTCATATCTTTGCTAATTTCACACTTAAGCCGTGGAAGTACTCCAAATTTATTAAATTATATTGCGCAATTCAGACCTATAAATGTGATTTCGTACGAAAATTTTACAGATTAAATCAATAAATGAGTGATCAAATAATTTTGGAATAAACATTAGACTCTGAAAAATGGTTGTTATAGTACTTGCTATTTTACTAGTTGATACTGCTATTTTAATATTTAGCACAACAATACCATTAATTGTAGTGACTATTCAATTAGTACCACCAACTAAGAAAATGGTTGTAAAAACTAATTATATAACAATATCAGATCTTACAAACTAAATAGTTGAACCAACTAATCATTCCATTCAGTGAACAATAATACCCTTTGAAACATAATTAAAAGTTTTGGAAAAGTTTATAAATTGATAAATAAAAACCAAAAATTACTGCTCAGTGTTACGAATTATTAGCGAAAAAATTTTGTATTAAATTACCCAATTTGTGATTTGTTTCAGAAATTTATTTTCGTTTTGAAATTTTCTGCCACTGACAGTAAACTGTTTTAAAATTAAAATCTGTCCAATTGCAGAATATCATTCATAAGTACCTTTAGCTATTATAGTCAAATTTCCAACATTATCTATGCAAAAAAGGTATCAATTGCTTTTAAATTAAATAGGCCGTTCCAATTGGGAACAAACGTTTGCTACATTGAATTCTGTTCCTAATGGAATATTTTCTGCAGAAATATTTTTTACATTATTTATTATTATTTTTTTTAATATTCGAAAAATATCAAAAAAATTCAATTGTAGCCTTTGAAGCGTGAAAACATATTAACTTGTATTTTGCAGCGATGAAAAAATATTAACATGACCTTTGAAATAAATAAAATAAAACTTTCTCAGTGTGAAAATATTGCGCGGACTATAAAATTGCCGCAATATAAAAATCTTGAATTTAAAAATTCACTAATAATAAAATTCCTAAGCCCAATTTGAAACTGTCCTAATAATAAAGTATCTGATACTGTAAAAGTCCTGAAACTAGAAAATTCTTGAATTTTCAGAATTCAAAAAATTGTTTTTAATCAATATTATTGATTTATTAAGAACACAATAATGGAATATTCAAGCAATAATTCAAGAGAAGGTTGGTTCTACTTACAGTATAAGTTCGATAACTTTCCAACTTCGGGGCTGTAGGGGCGGAAAATTCCAGGAATTGCGGACTTATCGGATGCACTCTCTAGTAGCACGATATTAGGTGCGCGCATGCGTGAATCATGGGCGCAAATCATAAGCAAAATAGCACCGTAGT
Source organism: Belonocnema kinseyi (assembly GCF_010883055.1). Lineage (NCBI taxonomy): Eukaryota > Metazoa > Arthropoda > Insecta > Hymenoptera > Cynipidae > Belonocnema > Belonocnema kinseyi. The sequence goes on along the minus strand of NC_046661.1, from coordinate 103,148,727 downwards.
GGGGGAGAACCACAATTAGTGTGCGTGCCGTGCGTGTGATGCCGTTTTAAGGGGAGTGTACGTTTATCGGACGGCAAGTTATCGGACTTGTACTGTATTTTGAAAAATTGCTTGAGCTGAAAAAGGGGATCTTAGTGAAAATATTTAAGAACTCATTCCGATTTTTAAGATAATGATACATTTCGTAAAAAAAATAAACATTAAAGAAAAAATATTTTTAACAGACTATTTTATTATTACTTTTTTAGAAAATAAATTAAATTCAATAAATCCAAAAAATTCCAAAAAATAAAATTCCATACACTTTAAAATTCTTGAAAAAAATGTAATAAATAAAAAATTGCCTTAATATAGAAATATGAAATTTAGAAAATTGCCGACTAATAAAATGTTAGCAATTACAAAATTCCGCCACTTAAACAATCTAGAAAATTTCAAATTAATATAATTTTCGTCATAAGGACATTTTTTTCTTTGAAAAAATTATAAAAATCATTGTTTAATCGATATTATTCACTTACTGAAAATATATAAAAGAAATGTTTTGATAAAATAATTTTTTTTCTATGTTCATTTTTTTTTAATTTTTGCGCTTATACTTAATTATATATTTTTTTATTAATTAGATCGAAGTCAGAAATTTTCAAGTTGAAAATATTATAAACTTTTGGGTATTTCTCGATTCGAGATTTTTATATTTCGGCAATTTTATCATTTCGAGAATTTTCTTTTTATTATAAGGATATAGACAAATATTAACCTAAACTTTCTAAAGATATAAGATATATTGACTTTTGTTTTTTTTGTCGACAAAAAAATGTGTATATTTTGATTATTAAAAAAAGTACAAGTCAATATATTCTTTGTTGCTGGAAATTAAAAGTTAACATTTTTCATTAACAGAAATTGTAAGTTAATATTTTTATTTGTTTAAGAAATATAAGTCAATATTTTCTATTTCTTTAAACTACAAGTCAATATTTTGTACCGTTTGGTTGAAGATTTTTCTTTTTTATTTCAGGATTAAAGTATTTTGTTGCATATTCGTTTTTATTTGTTTAAATAAAACTGTTTTCATTCGAAATATACACCTGTTTTTATTTGAAATAAACACATGTTTTAATTAAATGTGAACTATTATATTTTCTGTTAAAAATTCATTTTTTCAAGTTGTAAATTAAATTTAATAAAAATTTATCTCTTTTCTGGTTAAAAATTCAAACATTTGGTTGAAACTTTATGCATTTCGTTAAAAATTCATCTTTTCTGGCATATAATAATTTTTTCGGTTGAAAATTTAACTATTTGTTTAAAAATTGGTCTTTTCTAGCAGAAAATTAATCTTTCTTTTCAGAAATTCAACTAATTGGTTAAGAATTGACTTTTTTTAAAATTGAAATATCATATTTTCGAGTTTAAAATTTTCATTGTTTTGTAGAAAATTCGTGTTTTTGGCCCGAAAATTAAACTATTTGGTAAAAAAATGACCTGTTGAGTAAGAAATTAATTATTTTTTTCTGAAAATTAATTCTCTATACAGAAAATGTAATTAATTCATTTTTGGTTTATTATTGATCTTTTCAAGTTTAAAAATTCAACTCTTTATTCAAAAATTCATGAAAATTGTTAAAATTTTATCTGTTTTAGTTTAAGAATCGAGTATTTTGTTGAATATTCGTTTCTTGTAATAAAATTATTTTTTATTAGAAATGACAGCATGTTTTTATGAAATATCAACTATTACATTTTCTGTTGAAAATTCATCTTTTCAGGTTAAAAATTTGAGTCCTTCGTAGAGAGCGGGACTGCTTTTTTCATAATTTCAGCTGAAAATTCGTTTCATTATATTGAAAATTACTTTGTTCACTGAAAATTCGACTATTTATTATAAATTGAACTAATTTTTTCAAAATTCATTCTCTTGAATGAAATTTTAACTACACTATTTTTGATTCAATATTGACCTTTTCAAGTTGAAAAATACAAGTATGTAGTCAAAAATTAAAAAAATTTAATGAAAATTCATCTTTTCTGGCATATAATAATCTTTTCGGTAGAAAATCCAACCATTTGGTCAAAAGTTTGTCTTTTCTAGTATCAAATAATTATTCTTTTCAGAAAATTAACTAATTAGTTTAATATTAACATTTTTATTTGAAAATCATATTTAGGAACTTAACAATTTCACTGAATTATAGAAACTTCTTGTATTTTTGACATGGAAATTTAATTATTTGGTACAAAATTAACATTTTATGTAAGAAAATTACTTATTTTTTATTGATCAATAAATTGATCATTTCGAGTTGAAAAAATTCAACAATTCAGTTGGAAATTTATCAAATTTATTACAAATTCATGTTTTTTGTTGGTTGAAAATTCAAGTACTTTTTTACACGTGTTTCGTTGAAAATTAATTTTTTCTGTAAAATAAACTTTTCTGTTGGCAAATCAACTATTTGGTTGAAAATTTGTCTTTTCTTGTAGAAAATTATTCTTATTTTTAGAAAAATAACTTATTAGTTAAATATTTTCATATTCATTAAAAAATCATATTCCCGAATTTAAAAATTCCACTGTTTTGTAGAAAATTCTTGTTTTCTGGCTTGAAAATTATACTATTTGGTATCAAATTAAACTGTTGTGTAAAAAATAATTATTTTCATAGAAAATTAATTCTCTGCAATGAAAATGTAATTAATTCCTTTTTGTTCAATCTTGATATATTCATGTTTGAAAATTCAAATCCTTATTCAAATATTCATATAATGTGTCGCATTTTTTTTGTAGGAAATAAATCGCCTTGATTAAAAAATGAAATATTTCGTTGACTATTAATTTTTTCTGCTAGAAAATTGATCTGTCGGTTAAAAATTTCATCTAAGTTTTATCCTGAGGAATAGTCTCGGGGAAAAAACATAATCTTAATAATTTAGAAATATATCATAGAGAGTCATCTTCAAAATGAGTTTAAGGGCTTTTAAAAATGTTAACTCATTTCATAGTTATTTAAACTATTCAAAAACATCGAAATTTAAAGTTTTTTGCAATATTTATTTATTAAATTCAAATTTTGCCTTCAACTTCAGCTGTTTTGTTATTATTTTCATTGTAAAAATTTAGAAACTTTAGTAACAGTTTAAAAAATATTCGTACAGAAAATTTCCGCTGGTACTGTATAAGATATTTATGTAAAAAATATTACTGTAGAAAATGTCCCATTAAAACAAAAATTTCACCCAGAAAGCGTTTGTTCCTAATCGGAACGGGCTCAGAAATTGCGTAAAATTTTTACAATTTGCACATTTATATTACATATAAGATACAAAATGCACTTTATGTTTTTGATTTAATTTTCCTTTGTCGATTCGATAAAAACCTTTTACGGACTTTTCCATTATATAAGATCTATTGGTTTTTCTATTTTTATTAAAGCAGCCAATCAATTGCATTGATTTTTAAATGAAATTATAGGTTTAAAATAAAAAAATATAATCCGTCCGCTTTGTCATGAACGATATATGTTTTATAGTATCACAAGGAAAAATAGTTTCAATAACTAGAAATAGCATTGCTGACACGATGACCTCTGACGAAAAATATTTACTCTGCCTAGACCTTAGTTACACTCGAAATGGATTCGAAAAACAAAAGTATTTATGAGCATTTGTTTCGTCAATATTAAAAGGTGTCACGTGGCTTTCGAGAAATAAAGACAAAATTTTTACCATCATATTTTTTATTAATTAAACCAGCGTAGGTTTTACTTTCAAAAAGTATATTTTCGCATTGAAATGTACCCAAAAGGTATATAATAAAAAAAAATTTTAATTTATAAATCGCCAGTCGAATGGTTCTTGTGCCTCGGCCCAACGAATATTTTCTGGCCCAAATTTCAGGAAAAACAGAGCATTTAGAGGATCATTCTGATACATTGGTTCAATTTCTTTGGCATTATTGCGATCTAGACGAATTTTAACTCTTCCATAATTATTATCAAGGTCCACCCTAGGCGCCGTTAAGGGAAACAAATGTCCATTCATGATCACTCCAATTACGTAATCGCGTTTATTATCCATTGCAACTTCGCACAACTCTCGTGGTAGAGGCAAACTTTCACCTTTCTTCATTGCACTTTCGTAATGATTAACATAAAGTTTAATGGGAACAGGATGAACTGCGCAGTTTTTAGGTCGTTTAGTTAAATCTGCAAGAAGAAAATCTTAGTTGAAAATTAATCGTTTGAGTTTGAGCGCGCCTGGGCCTAGCGTCTGTTCAATGATTGAATGAAACTTTATCAAAAAGATCTAATCTAAATCGCAAAATTTATATGTGTTAGAAGTGTACAAAAAAACTCGAAGTTCGAACGAGTCGAGTCGAGTTTGTTAGCTTCCGAGTCGAGTCGAGCTGAGCTCAATCGGTTCGATTCGAGTCAGGTCGAGTCGAGGTCGAGCTTTCCAGAATGCTCGAAACTTTACGAGAACTCAAAACTTTCGAGATTAGCAATAATTTTTTCAAACCCTATACCAGGAGGTTTTTCAGATTGCTAACAGCGATTTTGAAATGAAAATTAAAAATCCAAGATATTTTGTCCTGAATGGTAACCAAATTTTGGAAAAATTCAAAATATAAACCAGTTTCCTCGAGGTACATTTCTAAGGTTTTTATTTTCTCATTAATGAGAGTGTGATATATAATCGTTCAAATTTTCAATCTGTGGTTTTTAACAGATCTTTACGTTTCGGGACTCACAAAGTCAAAAAATCATAACATTTTGTCGGTGTCTGTCTGTCTGTATGTATGATTACCTGAATACTGCAGCCACGTTAACTTTTAAAGGATTTGTCCAATCGAGCCAGCCTTTGATACATTGTTAAGGGTCCCAAAATGAAGATTAAGTTCGTTAACCATATATTTTCAGCCAAAATAAAAAAATTTGTAGCATAATCAATATTTGAAAAAAAAATTTTCAATCTTAGAAACTGTACTCAAACTTTCTTATAGATAGTTAGAAGAATTGCGAATTACCCAAAGAGAATTTCCAGTTTGATGAAAATTAGAAACGTTATATACTTTTGAGATTTTTAAAATTGTCAAAAAATAGAAAAAAAAAATATTTTTCTGATATATTAGGAAATCTCATTCAAAGTTTTCAGCTAGATATCAAATATATTTAAAGACTATCTCAGTTGAAATTTTCAATTAGACCAAAATTAAAAAGAGCTTTTTTCAAATTTAAAATAAAATTTTTTTAAGAGGCTTAGAAATTTTTGTCAAAGTCTTCTGTACGCGACAAAAGTACTTGCGAATTATCCTGGTCAGATTTCTGATTTCGAAAAAAATTAAAAAAGTTATATGCTTTTCAACATTTAAAACATTTTCAAAAAATTGAGAAATTTGTTTTCCATAGATTAAGAAATGTAAATTCAAATTTCTTCTTGATCTAAAATATATTTCGAAACTATTCTTATGAAGTTTTTCAATTAGTCCCAAATTCAAAAAGTTAGACCATTTTCAAAAATATGCAATTTTTGTTATTAAAAGATCGTTAAGCTAATAAAAAAGGACAATAATTTTTTGAGACATTTTTCTTTATCTCGCGTTGTTATGGTGAGAATATGATTTTTGTTTTGATATTATGTTGTATGGATAAAACAAAATATCCTACAAGTCTTCTTTTAGATATTTTGCGTATCTCGCGTCTTTTGGCGTAATATTGGAAATTTCGATTTTCTGCATATTACTTACGCTAAATAAAAAAAAAAAATTACGAGACCTATCATTTCTCTTTAAGAATTTTTTTGTATTTTGTGTCGTTTGGTTCAAAATTTGAATGTTGTAGTGTCAAATTTCGGACAATTTTAACAGTTTTTCAGTCATAAATGATGAGAATGTATAAAATGATTTAAAATTTGTATCTCTTTTTTGGATAAATAACTTTTTCTATTTATTTTTCTTCGTACCTTTTGTCCCTTTTTCTACAAATTTTTCATTTTTATTTTTTATGCCATTTTTATGATTAAACCTTTTCCAGGCCGAAGGAATTGGGCCACGGTACAGATAAAATGTATATGATTTAAGGGGTTCGAGGTATCGCTGAATGTAAATTTGCCATTCATTTTGCAAAATTTATTTTTTTAAATAATGTGTTCAAACAAATTATAGCAAAATTAATTTTTTTACCAAAATTAATACCAGAATTGGATTTTACGGAAAAATACGTCTGATCTAGTAGTTTAAATTGTTAAAGTACATATTGTTATTAACAAATTAATAAAATAATTTTTTTAAAATAAAATTTAATTTTGGGAACTGAATAAATCTTTTGACGACCATAAGAATATGAATGAAAATGAACAAAACATTGGTTTTCCAAAATTAATTTGTTTAAGCAATTTTTTTAAACAAATTATTGCAAACTGGAGTTTTTTTTCAAAAGAAATACTGGAATCGGATTCTACGGAAAAAAATTACTTCCGGAATATTAGTTTTACTTGTTCAAATATACTTTTTTATAACAAATTATTAATAATAAGGAGAGTAGATTCTAAATAAAGTAATTTGTTTACAACAAAATATATTTGAACAAGTAAAACTACTATTTCAAACGTATTTTTGTTCCGTAAAATCAGATTCCGGTATTTATTTAGAAAAAAATACAATTTTAAAATAATTTGTTTAAACAAAACATTTTAGAAAACTAATTGCAAATTTGAATTCTGCGCATCAAAAAACCCCTTAATCAGTATATGTCATACCCGTATTTTCATTTATATTCTTATGGTCGTCAAAGGATTTATTTATATCGCAAAATTAATTATTTATTAATTTATTAGTATTAGTATGTATTTTAACAATTTAAACTACTATATCAGAAGTATTGTTTCAGCAGAATTTGATTTTGGTATTAATTTTGCAAAACTAAGGGGAAATTTGAATTCAGCGATGCCTCGAACCCCTTTAACCATATCTGTACCGTGGTCCAATTACTTCGGCCTGGAAAAGGGTTAAAGCAAAAACTACATGTCCTATCAAAAAATTAAAAATAATAAATTTGTAGCATTTTTTCGGATAAACAATTTTCGTAAAATAATTGTTTTTGAACCCAGCATAGTGGAATTTTTGAATTTTTTATTGGAATTTTTTATTTTCCAATATTTTTTGTGCAATCAAAATTTGAATTTTCGATTTTCCAAATAAATCCAAAAAGTTGTTATGATAATCTTGTAGGGCTTTCAAAAAGCAATGTTTCTCTTTTCCTGAGTTTTTTCCATATCGTGCATTTTGTTGCTTAAAATTTTCATTTCCGATTAATTTTGGAAATGTTGAAAGTGTTATAACTTTGAGAATTTTCTTTTTATGGTAAAAAGTTATTATGATAAATTGTTTGGGTTTCTTAATACTATTAATAGCCGTACATAAAATTGTTCAATATAAAGAAAATGGTCCCAAAAATGTTGAAAATTCTCTAATTTTTTTAATTTTCAGCCAAAGTGGCTGGTTAACGAACTCGTCCTTTCTTTTAGGACCTTAATAAAGTGTGTAAAAGATCGATTTGATCCCTTCGGTTTTTTTAGTTATCGTATTTACGGACGGACAGACGGACGGGCAGACAGACGGACGCTATCGGAAAAACTTGATTTTCCAATTCAGGGTGTCTCAAAACGTGGAGAACCGTTGAACAACTGTGGTGTCAAATTTCGGACAATTCTAATACTTTCTGAATCATAAATGATGAAAATGTAAAAATTTAAATTATATTAAAATCAAATTTAAAATCCTATCTAACGTTCAATATCAAAGTGAATGTATATAATTCCTGAAAATAAATCTAAAAATCCAACGACCAAATTTGGACAACCACACATCTTTCTTATCTTTAGATTACATTAATCATGAAATATAATAACAAGGTTCAAAATAATATTTAGCTGGCAATTCTTAACCGATTAAAATTTTTGTCCTACGAAAATTCAGCATTGAATTATAAAGAGATTTGTGTGGCCTGATTTTTGAATTTCTTTTTATTTAAACTTTGATGTTATTGCAAGGAGTAAAGAAAAAGTGATTTTTCCGTTTTTTTGTTTACCCTCGTAAGAATTTATTTTCTACGATAATTATTGCCAGACTTTATCCACAAGGCTAGTTGAGAGCAAAAAAAAATTTGTTAAGTTAATTTTTATAAACAATTTAACTTTCCCCTTATTTGACACTATGGATTCTTCGTTTCCAAAGTAAAAGTTTGCGTTAAAATTACTTGCGTTTATCAAAAAAATAATACTTTATCATAAATATCTGTCATCCAATATTTTTTATAAATTTTATGAAAATTTATATAAACAAATGCTTAGTGTGGACATTTAAAGGCAGAAAGAAATTGTTTTTTCTCTTAATTTCTTTCAAATTAAATCGCCAGTCGTATTTAATGATGGCAAATTAACATCTGATATTTTTTACTGTTCCTATAAACAATTTGTATAAAAAAATGCACCGTGTGGACATTTAAAGGCAGAAAGAAATCGTTTTCTCCCTTAATTTTTCTCAAGTTATGTCGCCAGTAATGTTTCGTGGTGGAAAATTATCATCCGATAATTTGTATTGATTTTATAAATAAATTATATAAACAAATGCCTAAAATGAAAATTTAAAGGAAGAAAGAAATCGCTTTTTTTTGTTAATTTACCTTGAATTGTCTCGACAGGGATGGTTAGTAATAGGAAATTATTGACTGATATTTTTTATTAATTTCATAAACAAATTGTATGAACAAATGCCCAGTGTGGACATTTAAAGTTAGAATAAAATCTTTTTTTCTCCTAATTTTCCTCTAATTATGTTGTCAATGATGTTTAATGATAGAAAATTATCATCCGAAAATTTTTATTAATTTTATAAACAAATGACCAATTTGGACATTTAAAGGTAATATAAATCGCCTTTTCTCGCAATTTTCCTCAAATTATATCGCCGGTGACGTTTAGTGATAGAAAATTATCATCCGGTAATTTTTATAAATTTTATAAACAAATTATATAAACGAATAGTCAGTGTGGACATTTAAAAACAGAAAGACATTTTTTTCCAATTTCCCCTAAATGATTTCACCAGTGATGCTTAATGAGGGGAAATTAGCATCCGATATTTATTGATTTTATAAACAAATTATATGATAAAATTTATAACTTGGTCATTCAGAGGTCGAAAAAAATCCCTTGTTTCCCTGAATTTTCTCAAATGATGTCGCTAGTGAGGTGTAATGATGGAATAACCATCAGCAATTTATTGACAAATATTATATTTACATGAAAGACGGATGACTTGAATCCAGGGAATGTGTGCAAAAGAAAAGACAAAACTTTTTCTAGTGTTTAGAATGTATTTTTGAATTTTTATTTTGTTTCACATGTATTAAATAATCTATTTGTTCACAAAATTAATAAAAAATAAAAATTAACAAAATATCACGAATAAAAAATAGAAATAAAAAAAATCATTGGCCATATAATTTGAGGAAAATTGGGGGAAAAAAGGATTTTTTCGATCTTTCAATGCCTAAGTTGTGCATTTTCTAAATAATTTGTTTATACAATTAGTGAGAATATCGGATGATAATTTCCATTCACTAAACATCATTGGCGATATAATTTAAGGCAAATTAGGACAAACCCTAATTTCTTTCTGCCCTTGAATGTCCAGACTCGGCATTTGTTTATATGATTTGATTATAAAATTTACCAAAAATGTCGGATGATAATTTTCCATCAGTAAACAACACTGGGACTAGAATTTTAGAGAAATTAAGAAAAAAAAATTTATTTCTGCCTGTAAGTGTCCACACTGAGCATTTGTTTATTAGATTTTATTATAAAATTAATAAAAAATATCAAAAGATAATTTTCTATCAGAAAACTTCACTGGCGGCATAATTTGAGGAAAATTACAGGAAAAAGCGATTTCTTTCGGCCTTTAAATGTCCACACTGGGAATTTATTTATAAAATTAATAAAAAATATCGGATGACAAATTATTATGATCTAATATCCTTTTTTCGATCAAAGCAAGTAATTTCAAAGCAAAAATTTGCTTTGTGAACATAAAAGTCTTCGCATTTACATAAAAGTTTAAACAAACGAAAATTCAAAACTAGGTCACATGAATATCTTCAAAATTTAAAGCTGTATTTTTCTAAAAAAGAAAAAATAATTGGTTCAGGATTTCCGCCTACAAGTTATTTTGAACCTCATTTTTTTATTTCATCCGACTTTGAATCTCCATAAAATGTTCCCCTTATAATTTGAAAAAGATCCTCTATAAAAAAATTGCAGTAAAAAACCATTTGTAAATAATATCCACGAACATTTGGGTAGTCATACAGCACCCTTATCAAAGTAAGAAAAGTTTGAGCAGATAGGAACAGCAGCGAAACAATGATGCTTTCTCCTATTCCGTTAAAATATAAGGCTTGAAAATTAAAATTTAAAAAGAAAATGATAAAAGTTTTTTCCGATTTATTTATTAGAGAAAAAAGCAATAATATTAAAACAAATTGTTTTTTCAATGTATTGAATTTTTTTCTTGAGACTTTTTGCTCACGAAAGATAAAATTTATAATTAAAAAGATAAACTTTTAAACCAAAAAAACGATTTTTGAACAAATAGTTAAAATATTAATCAAAAAAGATTTTTCAGTAAAGAAAGAAAAAAAATTGAAACTAATTGCTGAATTTTAAGTCAAAAAGACGAATTTAAAAAAACATTACAGAAAGGGATGACTTTTTAACAAAAATATTGAATTTTTGAAAAAATAATTAATTTTTCAGATAAAATAATTAAATTTTCTACCGAATAATAAAATTTCTGACCAAAAATAATTTAAATTGTTTAAAGACCTTTTCCAAATTATGTATTAATTTAATTTAAAATAAATTCTAAATCAAAAATACAATAGTATACATTTCAACCAAAAAGAAAGAATTTTCCTTCATATAAAAAATGATGAGAAACGAATTTTTATGTCTTTTTTGGTAAACAACTTTTGTCTACTCATTTTTTTTCGTCTCATGTGCAGTTTTTCCAAAACAGATGAATTTCTAATAAGAAACGATCTTTTTTTCAAGTTGAAGTTTCATCCAGAAAATACTTTTGTTCATTTTTTAACACCAAAATCTAAATTTGAAACAAAAAGTAAATTTTCTATGAAATACTTAAATTTTTAACAAAACAACAGAATTTTCGACTAGAAAGTATGACTTAAAAAAATAGTTTAGTTTTCAACCAAACAGTTGCACTTTTCTCCAAGAAAGATGAAATGTCTCTTAAGACATATTAATTTTGGATTGAAACAAATTAATTTTAAGTTAATTTTATGGTAAATATTCGAATTTTTAACCAAAAGGTATGACGTTTTAACAATATTGTTAGATTTTCAACCAAACAGTTGCATGTTCGTCTTAGAAAAATGAAAATTCAACTAAAACAGGTGCATTTTTTAATCAAAGAAAAAAATTTTCAGAAAAATACATTTTTCGTCCAAAAAATATTTGATGTGACATATCAGCAACAAAATATGGATTTGAAACAAAAGGTTAATGACCAAGAAAGGAGTTGAATTTTTAACCCAAAAAAAGACAAAATTTCAACAAAACTGTTGAATTTCCAAACGAAAAGGGATGTCTTTCTAAGAAAATTATCAAATTTTTAAATAAACAATCAAATTAACAACTAAAAAGGTAATCTTCAGTATAAAGCTTTTACGAATTTGTTAAACTTCATGGGGCTTCCGGAAACTCTAAATATTTTTTTTTGTTCAAAAACAAATCGCATTCGTTTTTTTTATTCTAACGAATTTAGGGGCTATATGCATACAAATTTGGAAAAAGGAAATTAAAATACATTTTGGGATTACCCTATATGTCAGAAGAAAAAATTTAAATCATGCTTCTCAACCTTTGCAATGAAGGTAGAAATATTATGCAATCGGGTTATTTTATTTTTTTACTTTTACAAGTTTGCCGCTGCTAAACTCATAAAACTATTTATTTAAATAAACAAAAATTGTATTGCTTTAACCGTAAAATATGGTTATCATAAGGAACACAGAATATTTGGTAGACTCAACCAAATTTTTTGGTTGTCTTAACAAAAAATTTTCTCCAGCTAAATATTTGTTCAATGCAACCAAATTTTTATGCGTATGTAATAAAATAAATATATATATTTTCACTAAAAAAATATTTCAACGATATCGAAGAGAATAAGATTCCAAATAAAAATACATTTTATTATTATACTTACCAACAGGATTACTGAAAATCACAAAGAGGAAATACGGAATACTAATGAAGGCTCTCATGTTTTCAATTAGATGAAACCAGTGTATGAAGAGTTTCGAAGAGAAACTGATAAATTTTGTTTTAAATGTTTCAGTTTATTTATACTATTCGTTCTGTTATTTGTCATCGTCAATTATTTATACACCATCATAAGTTAACTCATCCCGCATTTAAGCCGCCTTTATTAATTTCAACGTGATGTAATGTAAAATAGATATCACTAAGAAAAACAGATGATACCGTTTATGATCCTAGATTTTAAAAATTATAATAGCAATCTGTATACATATGATAAGCCGTAAAATCTCCACGAACAAAATTTAGAAAAATTAAATTTATAAAGGAAACCTGTCTCCCTTAGACTTCTTTCAGACAATTTGTTCAGAATTGTACAATAATGTTTTGTAATTAGATTTTGATTTTTTCATCAGATTATCTTTTTCGTTTTAACAAATTTAAATAGTAGTTTTTAGGTACGCTTTTTTCTAACCAATTAAGATTATGAAAAAAAAATTATTGGAAAGGTTAAAATGTAATAAATAAAACGATCTTAATGCTTTTTAGTGGTTATGCTTTAATAAGTCTGCCCGCTGTGCGGACACATTCTCCACTCGCACTTCGCGTTCGATTTTTGACAGACATTTGTAAATGTGGATTTATTTTCTCGACTATCTAAAAATAAATAAAAAATTACAAACCTTTTTTTAAAACTTTTTCCCTGTCCGAGTCGAAATATATGTATTTTTTATATTCTCCATGGTGCTAATGGTGCTTGTTTGATTCTTTTAGGTCTTATTTAATCCAATTTTAATCCTCTTTGATTCTCTTAAACATGTTAATATTATTTTTCAAGTTGTTAGTTACACCTGTTATAATCTCTACAGAGTTTTAAGTTCGATTTTAATACTGCATAAAACCTACATTAATTTTAAATCCTATTCAGAGGTTTTAAATGCAAAATTATTTAAAACAATATTAGAAATTAACTCAAATATTAATGAATAGCTTTTTTTCAATGTTTAAAAGTATTACTTATAAAATATTATTGAGATTATTTATTGAAATTTACTGCATATTATAATTGGAGAATATATTTATTCGATTCTTAAAAAAGTTTATAACAAAATTACTTCGGTAGATGCAGCTCAAAATCTCAAAAAACGGATTTAAATTATCAATAAAAATAGTTCAAAGCAAGTGGATTTATACCTACGTAGTTTGAAGCCGACAAATTAATTTTTTTTGAGGACAGCCACATTGAAAAAGGTACTTTTCAAACAAGAAAGATACATTTTCAACCCAGAAGGATTATTTTTTAATTAAAAATTTTAAAAACAAACTTAAATTTTTGACCAAAAATGGATCACTTTGAAAATTTTTTTAATTTTCCAAAAACAATTACACTTTTGACAGAATAGGTAAATTTATAATAAAAAATTTGAATTTCCAGCATGGAAAGATCCATTTTTGATCGAATGGGGACATTTTCAAACAAAAACGATTGAAATTTAAATATCTGAATATTCATGACAAACAAAACTTTTTATAAGACATTTGGATTTTCATGAATTTTAAAAAAAAGTTGAATTTTCAACAAATAAGATTCATTTTGTATCCAAAAAGACGAACACTTTGTATTTAAAAAGATAAATTTTTAATAAAAGAGATCAATTTGACACCAAGTCGTTTAATTTACAACTTATCAAACATACAGTTTTAAGTTTTAAGCCAACCAGAAATCGTTGAACTTTCAGATAAAAACTTTATTAAGAAAAGAACTGCAAAAAAATGGTTAAATTTTGAACATAAAAGATAAATTCGTAAAAAAAATAATACTTTTCCACCCAAAAAGACGACTTAACAAAAATACATCAATTTTCTAATTTTATACAAAATATATAAAATTTCTGCCGAAAAGTTGAACTTTTAACTAAAAAAGATAAATTTTTAATCAAATAATCAACTTTCTAATTGAAAAATATAATTTATTAGCCAAATATGGAATAGTTTAATTGTCAGTTTAAGAAATTCATTTTCAACCAAACATGAAACGAATTTTTATGAAAATAGTTACATTTTTAACCAAAGAGATGAACCTTCAACCAACAAAATTAATTTTCAACAAAAGATTTGAATTTTCTATAAAAAAATATGACTTTTTGACCCCTGTACCAACTTCTAAAAGTAGTAACGTAATTTATGAAAAGTAACTCCTGGCCACTTTCTTTTAGGACTACACTAGTGATTTTTTTTAATTTGGGGATGAACATGCGAATCAATTAATTACTTGAAATAAAATTAATTACAAATATAAAAATAATAATGCTTTTGAGATCCTTTGAAATGCAAGTCCGGCACTGTTTTTCGTTATAATAATTTTATCTGCATTTTCATACTATTTTCTAAAGCTTAATTTCAGTTGCTGGCATGTACTTTCACAGATATTCACATTTTATTTGAATCTGGCATTTTTTTTTTAAATGCTAAAGTTACCACTTTGCACTTTATCATCTCATTGTTTCCCAAACGATATAGATGATGAAGTAAAAATTGATGGCGGCCTTAAAATGTAGACCGTGTCTAAATAAATATGTAATAAATGTCTAATAAATGTGTCACTGAAAACACGCGAACTTATGAAATATCACTCTATTGACATTTCTTTGTTAGGATATTAAACGTTATTTTAAATAATCTACAATTTTATAATCAGAATCAACGAAAATTTAGGTATTCTTTGAAATACGAAAAATTTCAATTAAAATGTTCTTAACTAATATTCATTAGTAAACATATCAAAATGTTATATTACAAATCATTAATTACTAAAAAGTAAGATAATGGATGGCAGTGAAATTTCTGTAAATTTAATAATGATTATTTGTTAGAATATTTGAATTGACATTTTTGCTATTGTAAAATCGCTAAGAATAAGATTTTTGTTTCCATATTATTTTTAACGACTAAAACAAAATAGCGTCAACTCCTTTTTTTTAGATTTTTTACGCAAGTCCCGTCTTTTGGCGTAATATTGGAATTTTGGATTTTTTATATTAATTTCGATTAATAAATTTAAAATGCCGCCCGAGTCGAAGTATAAGTCCTCTTCTTATTCACTTCAGTTCTCTAGCCTCAGAGCCTTTACGAGGATCTGATGAGGATTAATTTAATATAATGCAAGTACTATTTAACTACTCAAAATGTGCACAAATATCCATTTTTGAATGTTCGGAGGTCTTAAAACGACCTTAATGAAATATTTATTAGATTCTCTTCGATCCTCTATTCGGTACTTTTAATTTTAATGTGCGTGCGTTGTAGAACGCGCATTTTTAAAAATCAAAAATTTCAATTCAAATATTCTTAACAAATAATAGTTATTAAATGTGCAGAAATTGTATATCCGTCCATCTTCTTACTTGTATCGAATGCAGAATAAAACTACAATGTCATTTTATTGAATATAAGAAATATTGAGTAGATTATAAATATCCTGTATTCAATAATTTCGTTCGTTAATTGAAAAGGTACATTGACGTAATATTTTTGTATATATAGTAATGAATATTTGTCAAGCAAATATTAATTTTTTCTATTTCAAAAAATACCCAAAATTGTTGTTTTAAATTCATAAAGAAAAGTTCTGGTACTATAATAAAAATTGAATCATGTATTTCAGTATATTTTATTGACATATAATTAATACCATAAGTCATATATGTGATGCTGTTTAACTGAAAAATTAAATGAAGAAACATTCAGCAATAATCCGCCTAATTTATTCTGTCTGATTGAGATTTGCTCGAATCACGCGAAATGTCTTAATGCTCGGGAATCCATGAAGCATTTGTTGCATTAATTTTAGAATAATTGAAATAATGTTTAATATCCTAACAAAGAAATTTTAATAGATTGATATTTCATAAGTTCACGTAGTTTCGGTGAATTTAGACACGGCATGTATTTTAACACCGTCATCACTTTTTAATTCATCACACATATCGTATGGAAAACAATGAGCCGAAAAAGTGCAAAGTGGTAACTTTAGCATTTTTTGGACAAATGTCAGATTCACATAAAATGTGAATATCTGAGAAAGTAGATACCGGAAAAACAATGCCGGACTAAAATCTCAGAAGAGCTAAAAGGCATTATTATTTCTATAGTTGTGGTTAATTTTATTTCAATAAATTAATCGATTCGCACGTTCATCCCTACATGGAAATGACCATTAGTGTAGTCCTAAAAGAAAGTGGCCTGGCGTTACTTTTCAGAAATTACGTTAGCAGTTTTAGAAGTTGGGGCGGGGGTTAAAACTTGCTTTTTTAGTTAAAGGTTCATCACTTTGGTTAAAAATTTAAGTATTTTCATAAAAATTCGTTTCATGCTTGGTTGAAAATAAATTTCTTAAAGTGACAATTTATATATTCCATGTTTGGTTAAAACAGTAGCTTTTTAAATTATAAATCTAATTACTCGGTTGAAAATGTATCTTTTTCAGTTGAAAGCTTAACTTCTTGACAGAAAACTTATGTATTTTGTTAAAAATGTGTCTTTCACGGTAAAAATGGAATCATGAACAATGGAGTCATGAAAATTCAAATATTTGAATTTTAATGTTATTTTTTTTGAGAATTTGACCATTCGATCAAAAATGCATATTTGTATGCTAATAATTCAAATATTTGATTAGAAATGTAACTATTTTATGAAAAATCAAATTATTTTTGGAAAATTTAACTATCAGATTCAGGTCATCATTTTTGTCAAAAATTTAACTATGTTGTTATAAATGCATATTGAAAAATTCTTCTACTTGGTTGAAAGTTTATCTTTCTTATTTGAAAAGAACCTTTTTTTAATTTAACCGTCTTCCAAAAAAGCAATCTTTTTTACTTCAAAATTGTACTATTTTCTTAAATTTTAAACAATTTTTGGGAAAACTGGTCTATTTTATTCGAAAGTTGATCTATTTGGTTTTTAATGCTACGTTTTGATTAAAAATTAAGTTTTGTTCTACATTCTTCTCTTTGTGATGAAAATTCATCTATTTAAGTAGAAAATATCGTAAACTCCGTCTTTAGCCGACAGATACTTTAATTTCGTGAAGGTGGGGGGGGGGGGGGGGGGGGGGGGGGGGGGTGCACAAATGATTCAACCTCCCCTTGCAAATAATTCGTTCTTTTTTCCTTTTTCGATTCCTTGCGATACTGCAGCCAACTTTTTATTTGAGTAGAATTGTGTCTTTTTACACTTAATTCTGCACCTGGCACATCTTAGGTATCCAAATTAATTTTTAGAAATTGCATATTTGTGCGCAAGTAAATCTTTGCAACAAACAATTAATTAATATGAACAATTCTTCGATCACAAAACAGACTTATAAAGTGAAAGTTAAGATGATTATTTGATTTTACTAGTTTAAAAATAAATAATCAATTTGAAATTTGAAGGAAGAAATACCTTTTTCATCACAAATATGAATTTAAAATAATTGTCAATTTCTTTATGCACTTTACCATCATTGTTTGTCGTGAACAATTATAAACAAAAGAAATAATTATAAATAAGAGCGCCAACGGTAATCAATCCGGCAAATGCACGCGAAATCATTGATTATAATTATTTAATTAAATCCTAATTAATTATCAATTAATCTATTTTTGACTTGGTATGTACAAATACACTTGCTTTAAACTATTTTTTCTTATAATTTATACACCGAAAATTAATTCTAATGTAAAATAAATAGCAACATATCACTTTTAAATATTTTCTTGTCATTCAAAAACAATAAAAATTATTTTAATATCAACATTCCTCATATATTATTGTTATAAAAGGTTGGAAACACAATCCCATCAATGTATATCGCATATTATATGGTGAAATAGTCGAGAAATTTACAGTTACTCTTCAGAAATTAGCCAAATAGTAGATCTTTTTCAAATTTTTGAAACTTTAAGTTCAATTAGGGAGGGTCAAAAATATGTTAACGGTATTATCGCTATACATGTATAAATCGATTTGCTTTGAGCTATATTTATTGATAATTTAAATCTCAAAAAACTTTTGTTTAACTTTGAAGATGTGCTTGGTTTTTTGAGATTTTTAGTTATGTCTACGATGCAGACAGAAGGAATTTTTAATGATATTTTAGCGGAGGGTTTTTGACTCCCAATACAAAGTTTTTATTGCTATTCGAACTTCGCGCAAACAACCTTTTTTCGATTGTATGTTTGCATTTATATAAATATAGATAATGCAGTGTATGTTGGATTTTCTGTCAATCAAAAAAACTGAAATAAATATATTCTCAAACTATATTATTCAGTAAATTTTAGTGAATTGCTACATTAATATATTATGAGTAATAATTTTAAATATTTAAAAACAGTTATTCATTAATATGTTAATCAATTTTTAATATTATTTTCAAGAATCTGCCATTTGAAACATCCAAACAGGATTTTAAATTATTTTAGAGTTTATAGAGTATTAAAGTCGAACTTACAATTTTGTAGAGATTATTAGAGGTGTAAATAAGAACTTGAAAAATACTGCAAAAATCTTTAAGAGACTGTAAGAGAATTAACATTTTATTAAACAAGACTTCGATACTTTCTTCTCCAGAATTATTATTTGTTAAAAAAAAGTTAAAAAGCGCCGCTTAAATTCGACGAAATTGCAAAAGATAATGTGATTAGGGTAATAATCTGATAATCAGATAATAATATTAATATAATCCGCTAATCTGACCAGTCCCATTAAGAAATATTGTGGGAAAGTCGAAAAAATAAAATTTATATCATAAATTTCAATTTGTTGTTTCTCAGATGTCCAGTAAGAAATATTTTACATCCGAAGTTCTTTTCATATTTGAAAAAGTAATTTTGGTTTTCGAGGCAGCCAACTCTATGTAACGAATATTAAAAATTCGCATTCAAGTTTTGAAAAGGTATACAGTTTAAAAAACAAGTTCAGCTGTTAATTCCACTTATTCTTATTAAAAGTAGGCCTTTTTCATCTCTATAAATTCAACGTAATCTGTAAAATAAATTATAAACTGTCAACATTTGTCAAAATTGTTTCTGTTCGATTCGCGCTACATATTCATACTTTCAAAAGTTTGATTTAAATTATATCCGATTTTTTTAACAAATTAAAAATGTGACTCATTAATAAAAATATTAACAATTCATTATAATACAAATCCCCACTTTAAAGATTATTTCAAATTCGTGATTTCATTTTCAGCGATATTAGTGTGAAGT
>NC_046661.1:103124717-103129021 GCF_010883055.1 Belonocnema kinseyi | reverse complement strand
CATTTATTTCTTATTTTTAGCCTTCCCCTTTATTTACATTATGTCTATAGAAAAATTCTTAGAATCAACAAAATAATGTTATATTAAATGAGGTGACGTAGACTACTCATAAGGTTCACAATGTTCTATTTTTATCGACTCAATATACTTCAAGATGTTATAAAATCGCCTTCTTTAATTAAATTCTTTTATATTTGTCCCTTTTCTGATTTCACGAAATGAGTGATACGTTCATAAGGGGCAGGGGGGGGCTGGCAGGGCACTTTCCTCCATGTTAAACACAAATTCTGAAATATTGATAACATAATTTTAAGTGACTCCTTTACCATATATTATATATAATAAAATAATTGTATTTATTACCATAATTACATAGATTAAGTATATAAGTAATTTTTATTTTACCGTCTTAAATTAATGATTTTGTAAATACTTTATGTTGGTGGAGATGACGTAGACTATTCACAAGATTCACAGTATTGACTTCTTATCATTTTTATTCATTTCATCAACCTTTTTTTTACATTATGATGACATCTTATTCACTAATAAAATTAAATACTAACTTTCTCGTCAAACAAATTAACCAAAGTAGACAGCACAATATTTGTTTTCTATAAATTCAATTTTCTTCTATTTTCGCAAGTGATTCATCATAAAAAGAAAAGAGGTTTTTTTGTATAACATATTTAAATGACAAAATTTCTTCATAGAAATTTGTCATATATTTCATTTGTTTGTAAGAAAATGAGAAAAAAAGTTTTTAAAAAATGATCGTGGCTACAACTGTAGTCCGCACGAAACTTATAAGATATCTTTGTCATTGGGAAACCAATTTAGCAAGAAAATTTAAGAATTTTTTGAGATGAACGAATTTCAGTCTTTCAGAAAAACAGCCCTAACATAAAATAACAAGAATGACTTTTTAACAAGATTGTGAGATTTTCAACCAAACAGTTGCATTTTCGTCTAAGAAAAATCAAAATTCAACTAAAACATTCGTATTTTTAAATCAAAAATACAAATTAAAAAAAAAGAATAGTTTTCGTCTGAAAAAGATTTCAGTGGACATATCAACAACAAAATATGGATTTTAAAAAAAGGTTATTGTGTTACAAAAAGAGTAGAATTTTCAACCCAAAAAAGACAAATTTTCAACAAAACAGTTCAATTTCGATACAATAATGGATGTCTTTTTAAGAAAATTATTAAATTTTCAAACAAATGATAAAATTTATAATTGAAAAGATAACTTGCGTACTCTCTGATTTTTTTTGTTCAAAGACAAAGCACATTACTTTTTTGTATTCTAATAAATTAAAGGGCTATATGCATACAAATTTAAAAAGAAAATTACCATGCATTTTTGCACTACCCTATATGTGGGAAGAAAAAATTAAAACCATGATTCATATCCTATTTACAATGAAGCTAGAAATGTTATATAATCGCGTTATTTTATTAAATTCATATACTTTTTTAGTTTTCCCGCTCCCGTGTAGAAATTATGACCGGGTTCGGGCCGGACTCCGGCAGGGTTGCCCTGCTTGTATCCGGAATCTGGTCAGGCTGTCCGGTCGGATTCTTGTTGGTTTCGTCACGCTGCGCTGGTCGGATCCCGGCCGGGTGTACCCAGTCGGCTCCGGGCTGAGTTACCCGGTTGGATCCCGGATACAAATAGGGTAACCCGGTCGGAATCCGACCAGTTTTTGACTGGGCTCCCCGAATGCATTTTACTGGAGCCTTTTTACCACAGCGAACATATTTTACCAACTAGTAGAAATAAGAATCTTTGTCAGCACTTATTTCCACCTTTAAAAAGATGTTGGAATTTCAATTTAGGAACTACATTCACAATAATAAATATATTAACTACAAACATTAATTCAATGTAAGTACTAAAATATAGGTTACAATTTTTAATTTTCTGTAAGAAATTGAACTGTAAGAAATACAAGTTAAATTGCATAACAAATTTACCTTAAGCGTAATTTAGTTTCCATAAGTTTTTTTCCAAGAGATAAAATAAATTTCAGGGGTTTCACGTGACATCCTAACCTATGAAACCGGTTTAGAAAATTCATTTAACATTAACGTTGAAGAATATTAATAATTCTTACTTATTAACAAGAACATTCACTTACCTTTATAAATAATCCACTTGCTCCAGAAAATTGGATACAATTTTGTGAAATTTAATAAATTTCTTAACGGATAACCTGGCGTCAGCCGACGTTTTACTGCGTTTTTAGCATTAAAGACTCCGGAAGTCGCCGAATCGTCATTACGTGCAAGCAGGATAACGTAATTCAAAACCTCGTTGGGAAAAAGTTATTTCTCTTCTTACCACGTTTTTTGGTTATTCAAGATAATATATAAAAACATTAAAAATAAGCAAAAATCGTATCACAAAAAAATAAGTATAATTTCCCTGAGAAGCTGTGTTTGAAAATAAAAAAGAAGTTGTTTAACGATTCGGCAGTCACGGCAAGTCTGGAAACCGCAGAACCAAAAGTGGGAGACCATATAATTAAAAGTAGTTTAATTTTTCTTTCATAATTGATAAAAAAAAACCCAAAGCTCAAAAAATTGGTCTTTCACCTGTAAGATATTAACAAATGAACCAATAACGGCAATCGTTTGTGGATATTTCTTTAGATGTTTTTAAGGTTATGATACTTCTAATATGCACCATTTTTGGCCCGACTGGGTTCCGGTGTTTACTCGGTCAGATCCCGGCCGCGCAATGAACAAAATAGTATCATGGTTTGACCCGGTCAGATTCTGGCCAGAAACCTTCTTCTGGTCGGGTCAAACCGGGCTATTTCTATACGGGCTTCTGTAATCAGAAAAAGATTTGTTGTAAAACATTTTTAAATGACAAAATTTCTTCATAGAATTTTGTCGTATATTTCATTTATTCGTAAAAACATAAAAAAAATTTTTTTCGGAAAAGTTATCGCTGCCAAAACTGTAGTCCGCATTAAGCTTATAATATTTCATCTCATTGGAGAACCAATTACCAAAAAATTTAAGCAAAAAAATATGGGTTTTTCAGATAAAAGACTTTTAGTCTTTCAGAAAAACCACATTAACATTAAATTACTGGTATATTTGATAATGGCATTCCCCGTAGCTCTTTGAACTTTTTTTAAACTCTTAAAACTTCCTTGGAATACTTCAAAATAACCTAAATTTCCTTAAATTTATTAAATTTCCTTGAAATCTCTTAAGATATTACAAAACCTTACAGATTCTGTAAAATGCTTTCAAATCTTATAATATTCTATAAGAATTCTACAAGAATTGCTTTTAAATCATTGAAAATATTGGGAAATTCGATTGAATTTCTAAAGCCCGATTAAATCTTTTCAAATCGACTACAATTTTGTAAAGCTCTTGAAAATTTCTTGAAATATTCCGAAATACATACCCTAAATTGTTTAACATCTCTTAAAATCCTAATTGGTTCCTTTTAATCTTCAAAAATATCTTAATTTTTTCAATAATTTTTACATTTATTTTAATTCATTAAAATTCCGTGAAATCTTTTAAAATATAGTTCTAAAAAGATGAAAAATCTGAGCGAAAAAAGTTGTGCATTGAAGAGTTAGCTTTTTATAATTGAGCCCTGTTCTGGGTCGGGCAGCTTGTTTTATAAATAATTATTAATATTCATTACATAGCATACAATATTTATTATGTTTATCCTAATATTTATCAATACTTACTAACTTAATTGCGACTTGATGAGTATTTTTTTAAAGTACGGAAGATATAAATTTTTGCTCACAGTAATCAATTATCTACGTTCAATGTTTTTGAAAAAGATATGTTTAATCGAGGAATATTGTTACGTCTCAGAATTTATTATAAAAAGGAATAAAATAAATGCACTCCCTAATTTTCTTTTTATTTCTGTCTCGATAGGAATTCAGATCCAAATTAAAAATGTTAGATACATGTCCTTGAAGATTTCTTGACCAGCCGATTTGACACTTTACCTGAATAATTTCGTGGTATGTTTCTACCCCCATAAGACGTAGTGTTTCAGAAATATTTTTAGATTATTGAATTGAGATATTGGAAATATTTCAAATAAATATTTCAGCAATGTTCAAGAAACCTTATAATGTCCGGCCCAGGCAATATTAGTACGAAATATTTCTGCAACAATTCCAAAAAATACTGAATTGCGTCTGCTTCATGTGTC
The DNA here is from genome assembly GCF_010883055.1 of Belonocnema kinseyi. Lineage (NCBI taxonomy): Eukaryota > Metazoa > Arthropoda > Insecta > Hymenoptera > Cynipidae > Belonocnema > Belonocnema kinseyi. Next base: position 103,124,808 of record NC_046661.1, on the reverse strand, counting down.
TGCAAAGTTTCAACGAAATGTTTCTAAACCATTGACTGAAATATTGTTGGAGTGTCTGTATGAAATGTCTTCAAAATACATTTTTTAAAGT
>NC_046661.1:103123262-103124617 GCF_010883055.1 Belonocnema kinseyi | reverse complement strand
ATAACTCTTTTAAAATTCCTTACCTCTACCCGTGTAGAAATTTCCCTATTATGCTCAATTTGAAAAGTGGTGCTAGCAAGGCCTAGATCAGTTTTTATATTTTTAATAACATAATTAAATTACGGGGCACAAATGGGGCAGTACAATATAAATATCTGTCATTAATTATAAACACACTCTTGTTTTTCTGAATTTAAAATGATAAAATGACTCCCAATATGAATAATATATTAAAAATTGTTTGTGGAGCTTTGCGGAGGCTTGACCCAAGTCGGGAATTCATGAGAGATACTATGCTACGCCACACATCTGCCATATCGCGCTCGTCAAAGAATGTTTGGTCAACCTAACCTAGTTTGAATGTTTGTTGAAGTTATGTGTATCGATTATAAAAGTATTATTTTTAGTTAAAAGTTTTTTATAAATATTTTATACGGCTGAAACATAATTGATAAGAAATGAAAAAACATTCCAGACCTACACTGTTTTTTTTTTAACAGTGTAGATTTAATACTTGGGTAAAGTTGGAAACGTATATAATATTGGGAAAAATTGTATTTTGAACAACTTTTTGAATTTTCTTTAGAAATCGAATATTCGAATTTTGACTGCATAAAAAAAATAATGGAAAATCAAAAATTATATTTTTCGGTAAAACTGTGCAAAATAGGTGAAAAGATGAATCGACAAAAATTTTTCATCTTCAAAAGATCTACAAATTTGATATAAATCACTTTTTGAAATGATGCGTAGTTTTCACTTTAATTGTGAAAAACATCATTAAAGGCCAAAGAAAAATCTGCCCGCTGATAGGAACATTCTCATCACAACTTTTTTCTTTTCATTTCTCTTCCGTTTCGTGCCCGGTGCCAGTTTTTGTAAAATATCTACGTTTTGAGATCCGCTGAATTCGAAAAACAGGTTTTTAGGAATGTGTCTGTCTGTATGTATCTGTCTGGCTGTGAGCATGATAACTTTCTAAAAAATTAATCTATTAGATTGGCATTTGGTACTCTCTTTAAGTGTCCTAAACTTAAGTTCAATTTCGTTAGCCAGAAATTTTGGACCAGAATTCAAAAAGCGAGCGCATTTTGAATATTTTTGAGATCATTTTTTTCAAGATTCAAAAATTCTCCGTACGTATATTCGTATTCTTTAAATACTATAACAATTTATTTCAATCACGCACGAAAATGGACCTACAAGATCATCATAACAACTTTTTCCATTTTCTTGAAACATCGAAAATTCAAATTTTGACAGCATAAAAAATAATGGAAAATAAAAATTACATTTTTTCATTCAAAAATTTTACAGTAATTCACAGATTGTGAAATATATAACTGCTCTGAAAT
>NC_046661.1:103094477-103123162 GCF_010883055.1 Belonocnema kinseyi | reverse complement strand
TAACATTTATTTGTACACGGCTCCGCACGGCGACCCTCTCAAAATGCAGAATAACTGATTGCGCAACACTGAACATTTGTATGCAAGTTTGGAAAAAACATATGAAATATCGTTGCGTACAAATTTTTATAGAAATACATGGTAAATGATCTCGACTCGAGAGAGTCGAGATGTCAAGCCATTTGGAGCGCCCCTAGCGCTTGAATGGGTTACCATATACGACGTACGACCGGGTTGCGTACTCAAATTTTGAAAACTTGGCCAAACTCAGAAGGTGGTTTTCTGCAGTTTTCCTATCACCTGGCTAAATATTTAGGCAACTGCGAAAAATTCGAATAAACTCGTTTGTAGCCGCATTGTAATTAAATTGTATTAAAATTCATACAGACTATTCTGAAAGTACTGCAGGGAAAAAATTCTTAAAGCGAACGAGTGAATCCATAATATATTAAATTCAAAGAAAGTGTCCGCTTAGATTAGGTAAAACGTTTAGTCAGAAGAGTTAAACATTTAGTTACTTTATGTAAACTGTTCTCGTAAATCAGTAATTTGGACAAAATAAGTAATTTGGAGAGTTTATTATTTTCCATAGATTATGTATAATTTTATTATCTTTAGATTAGAAAAAACTTTAGTTGTTATTGAAATATTTCAACTTACAGTAGCCAATCTTTGGTCTGGTATCGCGAAAATGAATTTCCCTGAAATCGGTATAATGCATTTGGAGGTCAAGTTTGTTGTTTTTATCGCGTTTCTTGCTATTTCAATATAGTTATCGCCTACAATCGAAACAATTGTAAATTATTATTACCGCATCATAAACTGTATTTAATATTAACATTCGCGCACACTTTGAGTGGTAAAAAGCGTTTAATTGTCCAAAGTAAATCTGAACTGTCACTGCTCCCGCTTAGACCGTCGCCATTTTATTTCGCTGCTCCCACAATGCACCAGCGCTCTTCCGATAATTCCTTCAGCCACCTATTCTTAATATCCCTATTATAGCTATACTTATTAGGGGTTTGACTATACGATATCCGTGGTATATGGAAAATGGTCAAGGATATTCATTTTCGCTGATCCAGGGATCTTTCTTATTTCCTTCGTTCGTTTTCAGCTGAATGTTTAGCTATAATGAGGAATAATATCCCTGTCCCAGCTCAATTTTTTTACCATGTAGAAGAAATTAATAAAAAGAAATAATTACTGTAACTAATGAAAATGAAAATCTTTATCATTATACAGTTTTAATTTCTTTTTTAATTCTTATTAAATATATAGTGCATACATTTTCTTTTAAAAACTAATTTCTTTAAAATGCTTAAACAGTTAAGAATCTGAAAAACAGTCTGAATTTGTTTATGAAATTTATTTCAATAATAAATCATTAGTGGAAATTTGCAAAGTATCATAGTAAAAAGTGATTGGAAATACATACTTTGTTGATTCCGTGAATTTGTAAACAAAAACTGACCTTTTTCGTTGAAAAACAGCGTAATTCTGAATTTTTTATGAAAGTTCTTTAAATTATTAATAATTATTGTAAATTTAACAAATAACTCAGGAAAGATTCATCGCAAAAATAATCTGAGTTAACTTCGTAAAAAATTGTGTTTATTAATTAAGAAATACCCTTACTCTCAATATTTTTATGAATATTGTTTAAATGATTATTAATTATTATAAATTTCCAAAGTATAGAGGGAAATGATTATCGAAAGACATTCTTAGTTCATTCCGTAAACAAATTATGCCCCCTACTTGAAAAATAGCCAAACTCTATGTTGATAAATATTTTTTAAATAATTAATAATTGTACATTTTCAAAGCGTCAGAGAAAATAAATCATCGAAAAAATATTCTTAGTTAATTATGTTAAAAAATGTAGCCTCCTCGTAGGAAGTAAACCAAATTTTTAATTTTTTAACTGAAATTATTTCAAGTATAAATAATTCTTGTAAATTCAAAAATCAACTTAGAAAAGAATCATCGGGTAGAAATTTTTAGTTGACCCCGTAAACAAATTCACTTGTAGAAAAAAGGTTAAACTCTTAATTTTGCAATTGAAATTCTTTAAATAATTAATAGTTCTTATAAATTTACAAAGCAATATAGAATAGAGTCATTGAATAGGCACTCTTAGTTGGACTCCACAAACAAACTGGCTCTTAGAAAAAAGGGTACTTTTAGTGTTTTAATTGGAATTGTTTAAATAAATTATAGTTTATGTAAATTTGCATAGCAAAATGGAAAAGAATCATCGGGTGGACATTCTTAGTTAACTTCTTAAACAAATTTACTTGTAGAAAAAGGGCAAACTTTTAATTTTTAAATTAAAGTTGTTTCAATAAAGATTAGTTCTTGTAGATTTACAAAGCAACATAGAGAAGAGTCATCGGATAGACATACTTAGTCCTAATTTTTAAATTTAAATTGTTTCAATAATTAATATTTCTTGTAAATCTACAAAGCAACATGATAAATAAAATGTATTCTTTCAAAAATAGCCATTTATGAAATTTTTAAAAATAATTTCAATGTTTGAAGATTAAATAAATGTTAAAAAAATATATATGAGCTCCACTCGAATTCGACACGATCGCTAGGAATGTTTACATCTATTATGTAAACAGATCCCTCGAATGTGCCTTGATGCCTTAGAGCTTGCTTTGAATGAAGTGCAAGTCAAAATTGTACAATTCAAACTCCAGACTCGACTTGTATCCCTAGAATTTACCGCTGCCAAACGGATCACATCACGGCTAAAGCGCACTTCGGTGGAAATGCCTTGGTTTAATAATACGCCGCTCTGTTCTTAACCTAAAAAGAATTCTAGATCGCATTTCGGTGCGCATGCTTTCCCTTCATGATAGATTTCGCTGATCTCGATTCTGATTTCGATTCTGATCTCGATTCTAAAGAATAGGTGTCGCGTTTAAATCCAACCAATAGGTGAAGAGATAATGTGGCTTCAGACTTCGAGATGACTCTTGGTTGAAACCAATCCCCCTCCCCTCCCTCATTATTCGAAGTTTCGTGGGACTGTTGCTGTAACTAGACTGTCCGCCCTAGGCGCTTTGAGAAACTCTTTTAGTCAATTATTGGGAGATGAAGCAATAGGGTACCACTACTGCTATGTAGAACACGATGCGGTAGAGAATTCAATTGACAAAGTCTGGGTCACTGAGGTTAGGGACACAATTTATAAGTTAAAAAACGGTAAGAATGCTCAGTAGACCGTACGTGTAAAGTTTAAATCATAAAAATAGCATTGGGAATGAGCCAATGCAGTTTGATGAACAGTAAAAAAAGTTGCAATAAAATTTTTAATCAAAAATTTTGTTTAAAAAAGTGCATTTTTGAAACAAAACAATGAAGCTACCTCAGTTATAATACAAATGCATGATGTGAATTATAATAATATAAATTCATGGGGATGATATACAATTTCAGGGATAAACTGGAATGCGAAGCACGAGATATGTGATGAGAATATGTTCGTTGAAGCCAGAGGAGCTTTAACAAAAGACAATTCACAATCACCAAATTACTGTTGTCGATGCTTTGACTTTTAGTTTTAAAAAGCTTGTACACAAAGACTGAGCGCGAAGCGCGAGATAAATATATTATTGATATTGAAGCACGAGAACTAATATTTGCGCGCCCTAGGCGTGTTCAAACTTGTGAGCAAAGCGAGCCGCGCGTGAAGAGAATGTCCCGCAAAGCGGGAAGATTTTTTGTTTTACAAAAGCTGTTAAATGACATAATAAAATCGATACTTTACGATTAGGCAAATAATTAAATTAATAAAGACAATAATTTAATAAATCGCCATATCTGGATTCGTTTGTGCTCAAAAAAATAAGTGTAGATAGTGGATATTAATAAATGAAAATTGACTACAATGGCTTCTTCTATACCACGAGCACATGGCATGGCACCTGGTGATTAGTGATATGCCTGCTTATCAGTCATCTATTTGTTTAATTAAAAAGCTTATATTTGACGAAAAACGGATTTTATCATTACTGTATTTTTATAGATTTTATGACATAAATTGTTCTTCGAAATTTTTATGCTTTTAATTTTTTTAGATTTTTAATCTGACAATAATTCTGCCCATCAATGAAATCCTGCAGTTATTTATATTTAGTAGCATGATGAAAATAGAAAAAAATTCCTAAAGCTGTCAAAGAATTTGGTTGAAAATCAATTTTCCAAATTCTTGTTTTAAGCATAACTTTTTGAATTAACTATGATTATTTCTTCGCGCTCTTTAACAAAATATATTAAATGCTCTGATACAATGTTACTAGTGATTTTTTGGCAAATAGTTGGTAGTCCTTTCATCCAGTAATAGGTCAAATGGTTACAAAGTTTGGGCCACCACCTTATACTCTCACTGCGTTCGCAAATCTGAATCTTTTTTTGTAGAAACTATTCAAGATGCTGAACAAAAAATAAGATTGTTGAAGTTCAAAAATCGTTGACAAAGTTGCTTTTATACATAAGATTCCGAGTATTCACCTATGATAAGAAGTCAAATAAGATTGAAAATAAATAGAGGCAAAATTTAATGTCAAATGTGCCAACAATAAATACTAAAGTATTTTTGAAGGCTCTGCTAGTAAATTCCAGATTTAATTATTATAAATATATTTCTAAATGAATACTATACATGTTATAAAGATATAAAGTAAAATTATAAGGTTTTTGCATATTTTAAAGTGTTAAAGTGGTAATAAATGAATGGCCAAAATATTATTGGTCTTGAAAAAGGGTCTTTTGCAGCATCAAAGACTGGAAAATTATAATATATTGTGTATTTACAGTAGCATTATACTATAATATAAAATATATGGCTAATGTAATCCTGAATCACAATATCCATTGATTTAGAAGAAGAATTTTTTCTGCAGCAAACAGAAAATATTGTTATTTTTGATTTATATGTCAATAAAATTACAAAGGAAGATATAAACACGTGGCTTTCCATTACTTAATTTAAAATAAAGTCTCATAAGTTATTGATAGGTGTATAAGTAATTTAAAATAACATCAACAGAAAGTGAATTTAGAAAGAAACTTTCTGGAATATACTTTGAAAATGTTTTATGGAGAGATTCGACCAATATTCCAGTCAGAGGTTTAGCAACATTGCGCGGCAATATTTGAGCAATCTTTTGCGGACTCTTTTAATACACATATGGCGAGTGTAATTTAAATATTTTTTAGAAATGTTGTACAAATATTCCTGACCAATATTGCCGGGGTCGGACATTTTAATGCTTCTTGAAAGTTGCAGTAATCTTAATTTGTAATGTTGCCAATGCTTCAAATAAATATTCTAGCAATATTTGTATAACATTATGTGTTATGGGGGTATTGTTAAAAAATAAATTAAACTGATATTGTCGAAATTTCTACACATGCCACACGATGTGTAACGATTGAAAGCACTCTTATTAACGTATTTAGAAAGCGTAAGTTTAGATTTTAAAAAATGTGGGTACATGTCCCAAAATTACGTTATACGAGGAAAATAAGTACATTTAAATATCTTTTGCTGTCCATAAAATGGGTTTAGCTGAGCTCCCACAATGTGGTAATTTTTCGTTTTGAACACCGTAAAGCATACGCCACAACAAACAAATCCTTCTTGTTTAATAATTCTACTTTTCCCATCTATTATAGATGGGTGCCTATTATAAGGAAGAAGTTCTATGTTTAGCACTCTTTTTGTAAGAGGTTCTTCCGTCAGCTGAAATTCGTAGTTTCTACAAGTGATATACGACGTAGTTGGAGTAGGATTTAGTCTGGCGGGATCAACTAGAAGAAAAAAGAATTGTTCGAGATTTAAAAACTACTAAAAATTAATTATTGTAATGTCTACAGTTTTTAAATACAAATCACTTACGCTTTCAATACATCAAATTATGAAGCTTAAAATTATATACTCTAACCTTGGATAAATGTGAAATTAGAGAAATCATGATTAAACTTAAAAAATTAAAAAATACAAATTCTGAGAGAATTAGGTTTAAACAAATATTTTCGAGTTTTATAATTTAACATAGCGAAATTTTATATAAATTACTGGTAAAGAAACTTTAATATCGAGATTGAAAATGTAAAGATACATTCTTAAGAGCATGTTTATCTTTATCATATTAGCAATTTAGCTTTCCATTTTTAATAATAATAGCACCCAGACGTTAACACAAATAGACAAATAATTTGTTTCTAGACGCCTGGACACAAATATTTTCCTGAAAAATTCAAAATTGTGAATAAAACGTGTGAGAAAATAAATGCTGATATGGCAAAGTATTACGTACCCTTCAGGAAATAGTTGCATTTTTTAACAAAAAAAAAGATTTGTAAGTTAAGACAGGAAAGAAATTCAATTAAATTTCCAGATTTTTATTCAGAAAAGACAAAGTTTAGAAAAACGTCAATTTTTACCAAACTATTACAACTTTTAATCAAATTATTGAATTTTGAACAAAATTATTATCTGAAACAAATCTTTCGATGACATTGAATACACAAAACAAAACGATTGTCAAGTAGAACTGTTAAACATTTTTTTTGTTTTCACATTTCTAACTTATGTAGTCGTCCTCTTTAAAAAGAAAGAGGAGAATACCCGTCTAAACTATTTTGAAGTCATTGTAGTCAGAGGAAGAAAAATGGTAACAGTCAGTTCATAACATTGACTGTTACAATTATTCTTTGGATTAAAAAAATCGTGATATCAATAATTTTCTTTAAAAAAATGTTTAATTGCATATCTTTGACGACATTTTCACTCCAAATCACGCGCTTCATTTTTAAATTTTTTCTAAGCGCAAAACTTTATTTTTAATTATTTTAAAGGTTCACAAAAAAATATTCTAATCTTTAAAAATAATTGTAATGACTTTATTGTACAAACATCTTTCGCTCAAAGTTATATATACACCATTATGCCATTTCCCTTTCGGGGTAGGCGTGACTCACTCGGTGGGGAAAGGAGTAATGTGTGGAAGGGATAGAGAATTTTCAGATTGATCTAGAATTCTCATGTAATTTATGTAAATAACAGGTTCGTTCCGCAACACTGATCCGACCCAGGGTGCTGATCAATTTCGCTAGCAATCACCCCAAGTGAAGATCCTCACAAAGTCGTTATGTAAGGTTCCCCACTTGGGTCCATTATTGGCCAAGGTCTTTTGTTTCAGGCGTCACTCACACTACTGACACTCTTTTTATGAAATATTTGCCGCCATACTTTCCTGTCCTGGCATACTTCTCTAGCTTCTTTTATGTCCATGGATTTTTTCATGCAGACTCTCGTATTTCTGTGACTTTTTATGTCTCTTCTAAGTAGGGTCTCATTCACACATTCTAACCACTATTTCCGCGGTCTACCTCTGGGAACGCTGCCATTTACTTTACCTTGATACACTTGTTTCGTTAGTAGTTCATTTGGCATTCTCACAACACGCCCGAACCTACTTAACCGATTTTTTTCCCATGTGTCTACTAGCATCTCTTCTGCACCACACTCTTTTAGAATTATCTCGTTATTTACTTTGTCCATTAGAGTTTTTCCGCATATTATGCGCATCAATCTCATGTCAATTGCGTTAATTTTACTCTTATCTTTTTCTTGATAAGTCCATGTCTCGCTACCGTATAGTACAGTCGGTACAAATATAGAATTATGTATTGCCATTTTAGCTGTATTTGATATATTTTTACTTCTGATAAGGGGACCAGCTCTACCAATAACCTTCTTACCTTCATTTATTCGTCTATCTAATTCCTCATCTATCTTCCCGTCCCTATTAAATAAGCTACCAAGGTATACGAACTTCTCAACTTGTTCAATTCTCTCATCATTTAATAAAATATTGCATAGCGTTTTCTCCCGCTTTCCTTTGAACACCATAGTTTTTGTTTTATTTGCGTTCATTTTGAGGCCCATGATCTTCATGGTTGCATCTAGTTTATTCAATATTCTTTGTAAGTCTTCGATTGACTCTTCTATAACAACATTATCATCTGCGAACGCTAACCCACGTACCCTTACTGTTTCGAGATCCACACCCCCTTCGTCGAAAAGAGCCATTCTTAAAGACTTTTCCATAAATAATATAAATAACCATGAAGACATAACGCATCTTTGTCTAACTCCATGAATAATATCGAAACAGTCATTCATTTCCTCATGCATTTCCTCAAGCATTCAAATTTTTTCCTGCCTAAAAGTATAGCCAGCGCCGTCCTCGGTCGTGGTCAACATTTTCGTCACTTTCATGTCATAGTGTCACGGGCCTGCTATAAAATACTGCATTTTAATCATCTTGAATCACGAATCGAGATTTATTAGTATCTGTGACGAGGGAATATTCAATTTTGTGTCTAAAGGCATTCATTTTTCTTTTTTTCTTTCCTTTCGGAAAATTCGTTAATCACAATAAGGGTCGTACGCAATCGTCATTTTACGGACCAGCCAGGACAGAGAAGAGTACGTATTTTTAGGTTAACTCATCACACGACAACTTGCAATATCTTTGTAAAATACAAGGTCGGAACGTCCTTTAAAGGCTCATTTATGACCGAGTGCACTTGAGAATGTTACTCCAAAAAATTTTATTCTAAATTCGAGGTACCTTGAATTTTGGTATAATTAGCTACGCATGATTTTAAATTAGCTTATAAAATTAGCTAATTTTGTATAATTATAACTATTATTATTAGGTCTCTCGCTCCAAAATAGTTTCACTCTTCTGATAATTTTATTGACGGAAAGTAGAACTAGCGATATGAATCAATTCAAACACGTGCAACTTTGTGAAACTTTGGTGATTATTTGATATTTTTATAGAAACAATTTGGATTTTTGCTGAAAATAAGATTTAGAACCTAAATCTAAGTATAGGCTACAAACTCGCAGTTTATTTCAAGACCTGGTGATTATTTAAATAGTTAGAATACAGATAATGTTAGATAAATAAAAAAACTGTCAAGATGTTCGGTTCTAACTGTTTAAAATGCAGATGATATAAACAAAACATTGGATATTTAAAAAATTTGTATTTTTTTTTAAATCAAAATCATTTAAAATTAGTTTCTACTTTTTATAAAGTAAAAATTATCTCTGCATTCATTTCTATTCTTATACTTCTAATCATACTTGCTCATTTTTAAATTTACAATCGTTGTTTGTGAAAATTATAAGTCCACTTAGAATGAAATATTTCCTCATCTTGGAAAAATCTTCACTAATTCCAACGATTGCAATAGCAACCGAAAGATATTGACCTTCATAAATGGTATAACTCATTATTTTATTTAAGAAAAATTTGATTTTAATTAGGCTAAGACTAGAAAAGTAAATAAAGCGAAGTTGGGACCAAGGCGGTCCGTAAGTTAGGCCCTTGCCGGGTCAGGTATTTAATTTCTGGTTTGTCCCTCTCTAGATCCCCAATTTGGGCCAAGCTTTTCCTAGTTTGAGCCAAGCTAGTTCCATGACAAAATTTTCACGCGAAACTAGATGCAAACTTAGCTCCCAAAATTCTTCCAATAGGTTGTATAGGTGCACGAAAAAACTTATTATCTATTATGATTTCTATGATTATTATTATTACTATTGTGTCATATGTTTTTCACCTGAATAAAAAATCTGCTGATGTTTTGGTGGAGGCCTTGCTCCCGTAACTTTTCCTTCTTCATCTCGATATGTGATACATTTTGCGTGATCTTTATGACATTCTTGGGTAGCATAGCTAATTTTATCTTTCCGATTTTGCATAGTGGGAATATAAGGAACGAAAGAACGTGCAGCTATAGGTTCACAAGCCACTGTTGTAGGTACATGGTCAATCATTTCTATAAAAACCCTCATTTTTGTATCAAAACAATCAATAGTTATTGGTGCTTCTCCAACTGGAACAGGTGGTGGATCTAGTAGTTGTAGTGTATGACGTTGGTGTGGTGGTGATTCTGGTAGTTGCTGTTCTAAAACTTGATCTGGATCTCGTAATTCTAGTGATTGTAGTAGATTTAATTCTGATAGACGTGTTTTTTTTGGAGGTCTTTGTGTTTCTTCAGGTTGAAATTCTAATGGTTGTAGTGAATTTCTTTGTCGTTCTGGTTCTTTTTGAAATTCTCTACCATGACCATAGTCGTTAAACCATCTTGGCCTGTCCGAAGTATTTGATTCTTCAAAAAGAAAATATAGACTATTGTGATTTTAAAAATCTTTATTGTTAACATTAAAATTTCATAATGAAAAATTCTTTCTTAAAGCACTGACAATGAAACAATTTTAAACTGGATTTCTTTGATAGTCCAAAAATCGCGAGAGTGTGCTTTTTGGAAACACTAATTTCAAAATAAAAGGTTTTTAAAGCATCGATTAATCTGAAAATTGAACTTATAAGAATATAACACCTTTCAGGGAAGAATATTTTAGATCAAAACTTAAAAATTCTACGCTTTCAAAATTCTTTATTTGGGCAGAAGAAATTTCGTGTTCAACTCATTCATTTTTTTTCAAAATGTATGATACCAATTTTTTATTAAAATTGTTTAAGCTTTTAGAAAATAAAATGCGACAATTTAAAATGAAAATCTCGGAACATAATCTCACCTGATATTACATAATTGATTAAGAAAATCAGGGATACTTACCACGCATATGAATGAAAATTACGATTGCAGGGAGCAGTGCCCTGATAAAGAGTTTCATTTTTACAAGACTAATGCCAAAAATGCAGACTGATTATATTTAAAGCATAGTAAATAACGTTGTCAGGGCGGGGGGTGAACAGGGTTTTTACTCCCCACCCCGGAAACTTTGGGAAAATGTACATAATGACAACCGTTTGAAAAACCCTCCAGGAAATTTTTTTTAGCTATGGCATACAAATATTTAATGCCTCATGTACATTTATTATCTGATTACTCGACCTTCTTGTTGCCGAGAGAACCTTGAGACTTGATCCAATTTTTAATGTTTTTTGACTACATGGCAGAGGAAATGAAAAATTTTTGAATTCTTCTGAACCGGAGTAAACCCGACAAATGAGCACAGAAAAAACTATGGTTTCTATTAAAACTAATTTTTGGTTCCAAAGGACCTGCAAAGAAAGAATCTCTCTTGCTGGAAAGGATCCCAACATGATAAATGGTTTCTAAAGGAACAAAAAGTATAGATTTAAACTGTTCTGATAGAAACTGTTTTTCACTTTTACTGTGAATCACTTTCAAGACATTACATTTATATGATGCATATTTTACTTTATTATTCTGAATAAATAATATTGCTTTGGAAAAAAATTAATAAATAAACTAAGAGATTACAAGGGATATCAATATACTTAAAATAATTTGAAATAGATAAGGGCACTTTAAAAATCCAATATTTTTCAATCGTTTTTAATAAATAAAAAACATTTTAAAGGATTTAAAAGATTTTATTATATTTTTAAATATTTTAAAGAATTTCAAGACGATTTAAAAGATTCTGGGAAACATAAGAATAATTCGTAGAATTGGTAATATTTAAGGGTACTTCAAAACTCCAATATTTTTGAATCGATTTCAATAACTGAAAGATATTTTAAAGGATTTAGAAGATTTTAATTTTTATTTCTGAAGATTCCAAGAAATTTCAAAATGATTTGATAGATTCCAGAGGATATGAAAAGATTTTAAAGAATTTGAAATATTTGAGGGCATTTCAAAACTCCAAGATTTTTTAATGGATCTTAATAACTAAAAAATATTTTAAAGGATTTAGAATATTTTATTGTATTTCTGATGTTTCCAAAGAATTATAAAAACGATTTGAGAGATTCCGGGAGACATACAAATTTTTCAAAGAATTAAAAATATTTAAGGGCACTTCAAAACTCCAAAAATTTTTTAATCGATTTCAATAACTGAAAGATATTTTAAATTATCTAGAAGATTTTTATTTCTAAAGATTCCAAGGAATTTCGAAACAATAAGTGAGATTCCGGGAGACATAAAATTACGTCCAAGAATTTTAAATATCTGGGGGTATTTTCAAGATCCAATATTTTGCAATCGATATGTCATGGTATTTTTAAAGAATCTAAGAAATTTTAAAGAGATATACAATATTTTAAAGGATATCGAAAGATTTTAAAAAATTTGAAATATTTTATGGTATAAATTTTTTTAGATTTTACAATAGATTTCAATAATTTGTAGGCATTTTAAAGCATTTACAATATTTTATCGTTTTTTATAATCTATTTTAAATGAAACGAATTTTGAAGGATTTAAAAGATATCATGATATTGTTTTAAATCCCAACAAATTTTGCAGAAAATAAAAAGATTTTAAATATTTCGTAATATTTGAGATTATTTTAAAACACAAGGATTTTTCAGTCGTTTTCAAATTAAAGGGATTTTTAAGGATTTCAAAGATTTTATGTTATTTTTATTGATTCCGAAAAATCTTAAAGAGAATAAAAAGATTTTAAGGGATATAAAAAAACTTAAAATAATTTGAAATATTTGAGGGCAGTTTAAAACTCCAAGATTTTTCCATCGATTTTAATGATTTTGAGGTAGCTTAAAGCATTTCAAAGATGTCATGGATATCTAAAAATTCCGAAAATTTTTAAAGACATTTAAAATATCTTAAGGGATATTAAAAGATTCAAAAGAATTTGAAATATGTTAGGGTATTTCAAAACTCTTCAATTTTTCAATTGATGTTAATAATTTAAAGGTATTTTAAAGGATTTCGAAGATATGATAGGATATCTAAACATTTCAAAGAATTTGAAATATTTAAGGTTATTTTAAAAATCCCAAATTTTGCATATATTTTGCTTCATAATTCGGATTGAATAATATTGCACTAGGAAAATTTTAATAAAGATATTGAGATTATAAACATTAGTCATTCTCAAAGGATAGTACACGTGAAATTTGACAGTTTTTAAGGTAATGTTGCGTGGTATTATTAGAAATTATATAATATACAATTGCAATATTAAGTTAATATTAAATTTTTAAAGAAGTTAGGTATTTCTGTTATTCCATTTAATTCGGTTTAAAAAATTATAAAAACATTTGTCAATATTTATCAGTATGATTATTCATAGTATTTGTTGATTTCAAAGGAGCCGGCGCTTTTTGGCTAAAAAGGAACCCTAAAAAAGAATTCCTAGAGCCTAAGTTATAAAGAAGGTGAAATTTTACTTGAGCCGCAACATTAATGACTACCCAGTTTTTCTGTAAAAAATTCATGAAAAATAATGTTCAAAAACTTCAAAATGGTGCTTGTGATAAAAAAATTATGCCAAAATTTTTAAACAAGTGTATGACATTTTTTTCACTACACCCCTACTTATGTTGAAATGACGACAATATTGATTTTTTCTTTTATTTTTATAAGTGCCAGTTCTTTAGGATTTTTAAATTCATAAGGAAATGTTTTAGATCAGTGCAAGAATAAGGCGATCCAAATTTATAGCTGTAAAAATTGAACGTACGATATTTGGTGATCGCGCCCTCCTCCAATTTTTCGTATGTTTTAAGAAAAAAATCCATTTTCTTCCAATTGTTCAAGATTGACATATTCCCCAGGGATTTTCAAATTTATATGAGATTTTTAATGAGAAATAGTCGCTTTTTGTGATAATATATCGATCAAAAAACTTCTTATTTTGTCGGCCACAAAAAACATCAGTTTTTTGTAAAAAAATGTTGATTAATCTTAAGAATAAAATTTTTAACTTAACATTTTTGGCAATGAAAGGTAAATAGAAGTTGCATTGATTTTTTAAATGACTGCTTACTGTCTCTTAAAAACAATATAATTCATAATATCAATATTACCTATGAAATTAATTTCAGAAAATAATAACTTTTCATGATTTACTGCCAAACTCAAAATTTTTCACTTGTTGGATTTTTCTAGACCCTTTAACTCAGACTTCTGGGGTGATATTTAAAAAATAAATTTTTAAAAATTAAAACTTAAAATTAAAAAAAAATGTAATGCAGTTTCAATCATTTCTCAAAAACTAATTTAAAATCTCTAAAATCCATTTTGTATATTTACATGGCTTTTGGAGCAAATTGTAAACTATCATAAAATTTTTTAGAGAAAATGAAAAGTGGATTTTTTTTTAAATTGAGTTTAAACATTTGTTTCTAAAACTCCGAGAATTGGTTCAAAATTGTTTTTAAACCTTTTATTGAATTTGCATCTTATTATTTACAATTTTGAAAAATGCATCTTATTATTATCAAAATCGTCAAAATTAATTAAATTTCTCAAATGTAAAATATTTATTACTTACTTTGCCTGGTCTTTCTGATCATTATATATAATGCCTAGACAATTTTTATTAAAGAGAGTATTACATTTCTTGGACTCTGTTGGGCATTATATGCATACATTGTCAGATTATATAATTTTAATTTATTAAAATTTGAAATTATTGCCAACAATTAAATATAGTTTGGCATCTTCTAAAATAACCTAGAATGTTTCAAATCCTTTGAAATCCTTTGAAACATTGTAAAGTCCTTGAAAATCCCTCACAATAATTAATAATGCTCTTAAATATCTTAAATCCTTTGAAAGCTTCGAAATCCCTTAACATTTTTTTAATTTCTTGAAAATTCTTTGAAAATTGAAAACAAACCAAAAATAATTCAGATTTTTTAAAATTCTTACAGAAATTTTTAAACCCCTAACAATTTCTTGAAATTTAAAAAGCAGTTCGTCAAAAATATTCCAAATCTTCGGCAATAGCCTAAAATATGTGATTTCAATTGAAATCAATTAAAATATTATAAAATCATTGAAATCCCTTTAAGCCCTCGAAAATTTAATAAAATCGTGGAAAAGAATTCCAATTTTCGAAATTCTTTAAACCCTATTAGATTTTTATTAATTCCTCATATAATTCAAATTCTTAAAAATTCCTTTAAAATATTAAAATTACTCAAAAATCTTTTCGAATTTTTCAAAATATCCTGAACTACTATGATTACTTTAAAATCTTTCGAAATTTATAATTTTATATTATAATTAAAATGATTGAAATCTGTTGATAATTGCTTATTAACTTTTAAAATTCCCTAAATAATTTTAAATCGTTTGTGATCTTGAAATCCCTTGAAACGATTGAAGGCACTTTTAAAATGCATTAAAATTATCAAGAATATCTTGAACTATTTGAAACTCTTTGCATCCCATTTAGTTACTTATATGAATTGAAAATTATTTGAAATCATTTAAAGTACCCTAAAATATTCGAAATGCTCTGAATATTTTTAGGGATCGATAACAAATTTTCTAGCTCTTAACAATTCTTTGAAATTTAAAAAAATTCCCTAAAGTCTCTAAAATGCTTTAAAATCCGTTCAAATAATTAAAATATATACAAAACACCCTTAAATACTTAAAATGCTTTAAAATCTTTTAAAATTCCTCGAGACATTTTAAAAACGTTATTAAATCTGAAGAATTTTAAAAGTACGGTGAAGTCTTTATAATTTTTTGAAATCGCATCAAATTATTTTAAATATACAAAAATATTTTCGAATTCCTCGAAATATTTCAAAATATACTAAAATAATTCAAAATTTTTAAAACCTTTGGGAATAATTTTAAATATTTGAAATCCTCTGAAAACTTTGAGACTTTTTTAATATTTGAAAATTTTATAGATTCTGTAAAATCGTGCAAATTTTATAATGATTAAGATCAATTAACTAAATACAACTAATAGAGAAATTCTTGGAATCTTATTAAATTTTTTGAAAATCCCTAAAATGACCCCTGAGAATAAAATTTTTGTTTAATTCTTAAAATTATTTTAAAACCTTTGAAATCCCTTGAAAAAATTTAATCTCCTAATTTTTTTTTAATTCTTTAAAATACCTTGAAGTTTTCACTACAATGAAATATTAAATCTTGTAAAATTAAATGAAACCTGATTATATTTCCTAAAATCTTAAAAAATTTATAAAATACTTGTCTATTTTTTGGCAGTTTTCGTTCCAACTCCCTGTCTTTTCCCTGACATTCCCTCATGAACAAAATTCCCTGATTTCCAGGTTTTCCCTGGCCAGCGGCTACCGTACAGATGAGTCAAATTTCAAAATTAAAAAAAACATTTTTTAATAGTTAAATTTGTTATTTTATTTGAGAAGGAATCGTTTTTTTTGGGTAAAAATTATAAAAAGAAAGACACAAGAAAAAATAAAAAGTCAAGTTTTCTCTTTAAAAAGTATTTTAAAATTTTTTAAATAAGAATATTTTAAACAACAAAAAAATTATCTACCCAGCTGTTGAATTCTCGAGCCAAAAAGAGTAATTTTTTGTAAACCAGACGAATTTTCAACGCACAAATATTAATTTAAAAAAACGTTAAATGAACAACCGAATGTTTTAATTTTCAATTTTATAGTAACGTTTTCAGTTAAAGTCGAACGAGATTAGTTTTTGAACAAAGCTTTTCTATTTTAACAAGAAAACATGCATTATTAAATAAATAGTTGAATGTTAAGCCAAAAAAATTGACTTTCAACGAAAACTGTAAGAGTTTCATTTTCATTTAAATAAATTAACTTTTAAAATGAAAAATTAAGTTTTAAGTAACGGGTTGAATTTTCGTATACAAACAATTATATTTTCACCGGATATGATATAAATAATTGGATTCCAAGTTTTGGTGACAAGGAAGATATTAGAGTTATTTACACACACTTTTGATCTATTTTGCCTTGCTTTATGCAAGGTGATAATAAGGCCGTCTCTACCCAGACTAAAAGCGTACACACAGCTTTATTTTTAAAAATTGTAATTTGTTCCTTTTTTTTATGTAAATTCATTTTGTCAGCGAAAATGCAATTAAATCGAATTTTTCTTTCAGAAAATTTGACGTTTTGGCTAAAAACACATGCACTTTGTGCGAAAGTTTCCTCTTTCACGGTAGAAAATTTTAATACATGTTTCAAAGTTGAACTCATTTGTGAAAAAATAATTTTTGTTATGAAGATTTATCATTTTATTTGAAAATGTATCTCTTTGGCTGAAATTTCAACTATTATTGGTTATCCAAAATTAAAATATTCCAGTTAAAGATTAAAAGTTTTGGTCGACAATATTCGTATCAATTTGGCTAAATATTAATTTTGTCACTGAAAATATAATTGATTAATTTTTAGTGAAAAATTCCTGTGTTTAATTTTAAATAAAAATCGTATTTTTCAATAGAAAACTATAAATCTTGTTTAAAAATGAAACTATTTCCGATAAATATTCATAATTTTAGTTGAAAATTTAATTTTTTGGTTTTCAACGATAGAAGTCGCGATTTCGAAACCTGAGAAATAGGCTATGTCATCTTTACCAATGCCAAATATTTAAGGTTTATTATTTTAAAAAATACGCTTCTAATCGTGGACGAGACCTTAGGATTGATAAATTAAATTTTTTCAAAAGCTTATAGAACCATTGTTTACAAAATTTCCTTATCTATTTAAAAAAATTTATTATTCTGATGCAGAATATAAAATGCTCTTTGTAAATTGTTGTTGAAATTACTATTTCTCATCATAAATTCAATTTAAAATAAAAATTATTTTAATAACAATTTATGAAAAGAATTTACGAATCTATCTCAATAATTCTTTCATATTTTAAGAGTATATACGCAAGTAAGTTTTTGCATTGGTTGTGTATACAAAGCCGGTACCGGTAATAAAAATTATCGGTACTGGTAAAAAAATTATCGGTACCGACAATTTTTTTACCGTTTTTTTTTTAAATGCATATTTTAAGGATATAACCTAGAATGCGCAATGAAGATATTAAAAAATTATTTTTTCCCAAATGTGTTTACTGCTACTGTTCAGTCCTCAATATCGGCTATCTTGCTAGTTTGTTTCCCAGACTAAAGCCCTTGGAAAGATGTTATTTCTTTGAACAGTAACAGAGGTGCCTTCTGGTCCAACAACACGTTGTTGGAAAAGGGTAAGTATTTTGATCAAAATTATTTCTGTTACAAGACACAGGGGTGCCTTCCAGTCCCCCTCCCCATGAGATGTGAAAGAAAAGTTATAAAAATGTGAATTCCATGAATTCCTTGGATTTCGTGAACTCCACGAATTCTGTGAAAATGGGAAAATGGTTGGAAAATGGGAAGGAGTGCGACCTTACATTACTTCGGTAACCAGTCACAGGGGTGACTTCCCGCCTACACGTAGCGTTGGATAAGAGTTAGGGGTGCGACCTTATATTAATTCTGTGACCAGTCATAGGGGGCCTGCCTGCCCCCACGTGACGTTGGAAAAGGGGTAGAGTTGCGACCTTGAATTATTTCTTTAAACAGTCATTAGGGCGCCTTTCCGCTATTATGTGACCTTGAAAAAGGGGTAGGGATGCGACCTTACATAATTTCTGTTACCAGTCACAGGGGTTGTGTCCGCCTCTACGTGGCGTTGCAAAAGGGGTACAGGTGTGACCCTAAATTATTTCTTAAATCAGTCACCAGGAGGCCTTTCTGCAACACGTGGCATTGGAAAAGGGGTAAAGGTGCGACCTTTCATTATTTCTGTGACCAGTCACAGGGGTGCCTACCCGCCCCCACGTGGTGTTGGAAAAGGGGTAGGGGTGCAGCCTTGCATTATTTCTGCCACTAGATTCAGGGGTGCATTTTCGACCCCGCAAGACATCAATAGTAATTCTTGATTCGAAAATTGACGATAAAGGGTGATTTATACATAGAAAGTTTCGTTAAACGCGTCAAAAGCCAAAAACTATCAAAATAACTCCGTAATTACATGGCCTCACTCTAAAGTTTATAAAAGTCCCTTTCGTATGCTTGGCATATGCTTTTCGTCGGTACAGATAGTGTATATAAACTTCGTAAACAAAAAACGTAATTTTTTAAAGTCTTAACACTGCAAATTATATTTGTATGTATTTTAAAGTGCAGGTTTGTAATCAGCCCATCCTCATACATCAGTATACGATTTAACAAAAAAAATGTTTAAGAAAGGAAAAAAGGCCGGCAACATGCAATCTTACCGGCGCCGGCAACTAACAATGTTGCCGGCGCCACTACGTTCCTTAAATTGCATGAATTCCTTGAATGCCATGAATTCATTGAATTGCATGAATTCCTTGAATTGCAGGGATTGCTTGGATTTCATGAATTCCCTGAATTTCATGAATTTCACCAATTCCATGAATATGCGCGATCTGCCGCTACCTTGCCAGAAATATGCTTTCTGAATAAACCGGTAAAAAAAAATTGTCGGTACTGGTAATTTTTTTTACCGGTACCGACAATTTTTTTATTACCGGTACCGGTAGTGTATACACTTCGTTTCGCATTAGTTGAAATTTTTATTAATTAATAATTTATTGGTTTAATTCGGCAAATACATCAGTTTTATTATAATAAATTGCTTATAATTCTGTAACTTAAAAATAGTGCGTCATACTAAAAGAGTTCAGAGGACAAAAAGTTGGATTTTTTGTTCATTTTTTTATTTGTTATTAACTTCTCTATTCTAGAATCAAATGATTTGATAAAAAATAAAAATAATCATTTTATATTTAGCCAGAAATTTTATCAGATATCGTAGTACTTTGTAATTATTTATTTATACTACAGGTGCTACTAAGAAAAATTTAAAAATCATAGCACAGTTTTTGCTCTATTGTTTCTTAAACGAACATCTCTAGGCTTACAAAATTTTTAGCGATAATAACTTTTCCCATGTCGTTATAAATCCTCGTAATATTACGTATAACACGCCTATTTCTGTTTGAAATAAATGATCAGATCGTCAATATTAGATCACAAAAACCTAGATGTAAACATATATTTTTAAGTTCGCATTTCTGCACATAAAATATTGATGAAAATATTTAAACCAAATATAAGAATTTGCCTTAGAATAAAATCAGTTTTTTTCATTGCAAAAGCATTTACATAAAAGCCATCTTAACATTTAAAATTTTAATAAATCAATGAAAAGTTTTCTCAGAAGTTAATCGAATAACCATTATTGTAAATGCTTGTATAAGAACTAAGTACAGAAAGGTCGATAATTACAAATATCTGAGTTATTTTTTTAACAAAGTGCACAATAATTCTTTTAGCAACGTCCTTAATTATTGAAAAATTATTATTTCGATATGAAATCTAAAATAGTACTCATAAATTTTGTCTAAAAAATTCTCTTAAAAAAAGAATTTGGCCCAAACTTCCTATTTTGTTAGGTATAATTTTTTGGTATAATTTTTTTTCTATTACATGGACTTTATATATTTTCTCCATACATTTAAACCGTGTAATTAATTTTGTTGTTATAGCTCAATAATTAAAATAAATTATTTTTGATCATTAATTTTAGTTAAATTAATTAAAAAGCATAATTTTTCAAATCAAAGTCATTCTTTGGTCAAAAATAATTTTTCGTGACAAAATAATATTTTACAGAATTGCGGAAGAAGGTCCCAATAAACAAAATGAGCTACTGTTGAATAAATTAGGATGAAAGCTACGATTCTTTATTACAATTACATTTACTAGAAATGAAAAATATGTATTAATAATGTGACTCGTATGTTTTTTAAATTAAAAATATTTGAAAAAATCCCCAAATGAAATTTTAAAAACAAAACTTTTCCACTGAAATGAGAAATTGAAAAATTAAAAAGTAAGAAGTAAGTAATTAAAAAGTAAGTTAGTATTTAAAGTAAAAAATTCAAATTAATCAAAAAAAGGATTCGATGATGACAGATTTAAATAAAATTGAAATAAATTTCATGAAATTTGATGAATCCTCACATTTTCAGTATTTTTCAGGTATAGAAGAATTTCCTGACAATTTCAGGTTTTCAGGTTTTCCAGGTTTTTTCAGGTTTTCCAGGTCCAAATTTATTTTTTGAATTTTCATGTATATATAAAAAAAATGTTTTTGTGCATTTTATTTATAATTCACTATATTAGGTGAATCAAGTTGAAAGTTAACAATTCTCCTTATAATTACCTATAGAATGCGAACGAATCATTAAATTTTTTCAGTTTTTGAAAATACAAAATTGTTTCAAGTACATAGAGTACTACTTTCCAAACTTTTTCTCCACTTTTCGGTTAGGTCGAGGCAAAAATCAATGAATCTTATCAGAAATAATTGCATACACACTTTATTATTATTTATAATAACATTCTCTTAGAAAAATGCAAAAAACTGCTGGTTTTTTCCCAGAATTTACACTGTCAGTCCACTTACAAATTAAAATAAAGAACAAATGCCGGTTGATAAAAATGATTGGTTAAAAAATTTATTATCATTCCTAACAATATTCTCTTTGAAAAATGTTAGAAAGTTGTTTAAATTTCCTTAAATTTATTGAATGTTCTTCAAATCTTCCAGTATTTTTTAAAACCACATAGGCTGTTTCTAAATCCATTTAAACCACTAAAATCCAGGAAATTCGATAATCTTTCAAAATACCCTAAAATCTTTAGAAACTTTTGAAATCTGTGAAAATCTATTGAAATTCTTTAGAATTTTTAAAATAATAATAATAATTTAAAAAGCTATTGCAATTTCTGGTAATCTTTTAAAATGTCTCAAAATCTTAGAAATTTTTTTAATTTCTTTAAATCTATTTAAATTTCTTGGCATCTTTTAAAATATCTCAGAACCAAATAAATCCTATGAGATGCTTTCCAATTTTGTAAAGCTCTTAAAAATTCCTTAGAATTTTCTAAAATACCTTAAAATATTTAGAAATTTTTTTATATCTCTTGGGATATATGAAGTTCCTTAAAGTATTCTAGAATATATACCATGAAGTCTTCAAAATCTACATTGGTTTTTTTAATCTTTAAAAATACTTTAAAATCTTTTAAATTAGATTTTTGTAAATTCATTTTCGTTTGGCTTAAAGTATGGAAATATCTTTTGCGTTCCATAGGCTGGGTTCAGCTGAGCTCCCACGATACGGGAATATGCTGTTCTGAACGCCGTAAAGCGCACGCCACAACAAGCATATTGGGTATCTACAGCCTCGTGAGTTTCGTGTTTATTCTTAGGCATAAGTTTTAAATGTGTCACTATATCCGTAAGAGGATTTAACTCCAGCTCAAAGGTGAAGCTCCTACAAGTGATGTACGACAGACTTCGAGTAGGAATTAGTCTGGCTGGATCAACTAAAAAAAAAAATGTTTTGGATTTTAGAATGATTGAAAATTAATTTTTTAAAAGCATCTAAAGTATTACAATACAAATAGCGTAAGCTTTCAATATATGAAATGTTCGAACTTAAAATTGTATTCTTTAAACGTCGGCGAATCTCAAATCAAAGAAATCATCATTCAACTAAGAAAATTAGATTTTTATTTTGAGAGAATTTAGATTAAAAATTGTATATTATGAGCCGGAGACGAGAAAAGTTTTTCACTGACTAGAAAAAATATCAATACTTTAATAGTTTAAATACATTCTTGCAGACCAAGAAAAATAAAATCTAGAACAATTATACATTGCCGTGCAAAAGCTTTAGCAATCTTTTTTTTGGACTGGATAAATTCTCTTAATTTTATTTATACCAGAGATAACAAAATTCTATCTAAAAGGTTGATTGTTTTCGAAATTTTGTATAAAAATCAACATTTTTTAAATGTTTTTGGGCTCATTTTGAAGCTTTTTTTCATTGTATCACAACAGCCTACGAGTATAAATTGCAAAAAATTTCTTTTTGAATTGCAAGAACTTGAAGTTGTAATGAAAAAGTTGGAAAAATTGGAAAACATCTTAGTTTCGAATAAAGGAAGCATGATTGATGGTAACTTACCATAAGTTGTCCAAAATTCAATTTGGAAATGTCTATAAATTTCCGGAAATTTATGATATTCTTAGTAAATTACGTTAACTTTACAGGTAATTTATACTAACGGACCATTAATTGTCCAAAAGACAATTTTAAAATGTCCATACATTTCCGGTAATTTATTGTAATTTTACAGGTTAATATGGTAATTTATCATAATTTACCCATAATTCAGTTGAAATTTTTTCATAAATTCCTGGGAATTTATTTAAAAACTTGGTCATGTATGGTAATTTTTCAGATAAAGATAGTAAATTACCATAAACTGCCCAAAATTCAATTTTAAACAATTATATAAATTTCCGGAAATTTATGATATTTTTGGTAAATTACGTTAACATTACAGGTAATTTATAATAACTGACCATTAATTGTCCAAAAGTCAATTTTAAAATGTCCATACATTTCCGGTAATTTATTGTAATTTTACAGGTTAATATGGTAATTTATCATAATTTACCCATAATTCAGTTGAAGTTTTTTCATAAATTCCTGGGAATTTATGAAATTTTTGGTCATTTGTGGTAACATTAAATCTAATTTATGTAATCTTATCATTAATTACCCAGAATTCAGTTTTCAAATGTCTATGAATTGCTGGAAATTTATGAAAATTTTCGGTTATTTATGATAATTGTAAGCTAAATATGGTAAATTATCATAAACTACACAACATTTAACTTGAAACATTTTAATAAGTTTTTGGAAATGTATGCAATTTTTAGTAATTTAAGGTAATGTTACAGGTAATTAATAGTAATTTATCATAAATTTTCCAAAATTCAATTTTTAAATATCTATAAATGGTCGGAAATTTATTAAAAAATTCGGTAATTTGTGGTCATTTTACAGTTAAATATGGAAAATTATCATAAACTATCCAAAATTTAATTTTGAACATTTTTATTAATTTCCGCAAATTTCTTAAATTTTTATTAATCTATGGTAACATTACAGGTAATTTATGGTAACTGAACATTAATTTTCAAAAATTAAATTTAAAAATGTCTATAAATTTGCAGAGTTTTGCGCTTATTTATTGTACTTTTACAGGTAAATATGGTAAATTACCATAAAGTAGCCGAAATTAAATTTTAAACATTTTCATAAATTTCCGAAAATGTATGAAAATTTCAGTGATTTATGGTAATTTTTTAGGTAAATATGGGATCTTATCATAAATTACCCAAAATTCTATCTTAAATTTTTTTATTAATTTCCGGAAATTTATGAAATTTGTTTTAATTTAAGGTAACATTACAGGTAAGTAACGGTAACTGACCATTAATTGTCCAAAATTCAATTTTTGAATGTCTAAAAGTGCAACTTTCAGAAACATCCAGATATTTTTGGCGATTAAAAATAATTGTAGGAAGCATCATCTACCAAGAAAGTGTTCAAATATATTTTTGAGTCAGTGAAACACTGCTATAAACGTTGAAAAAATATCCGAGCGGGAAAAGTCATTGGATAAATTTTAAGGGTGAGTTTAACATTCCTTAAACATTTAAAAAAAGTAATCGATATTTTTTACCAATGAAAATCATGGAAAATTTCTGGTTTCAATATATAATTCTTTAGTTGCGAATTCAACAATTTTGTGAAAAATTGATAATTTTTGATGAAAAATATAAATACTTTAATAGTTTGTATACATACCAGCAAAACAAGACAAATAAAATCTAGAACAATAATAACTGCCCCTGGCAAAAAAACTTTAATAACGAGGTTGAAAATAAATAGTTGAGATTTCAACCAAAAAAATGTGTAGGTCAAGGAAGAAAAGCAATTCAATCAAATTGCTTCAATTAAAAAAATTGAACGATTTTAACCAATTGGTTGAAAATGTATGTATTCACTTAAAAATTTGTTTTATTTTGTTCGTTAATTCAAGCCATTTTTTATGGAAATGTCATAAATTAACCCTTCTTAATTATTTTTTTAGGATGGAAAATTCAACTACTTGTTAGAAATTTGAAATCATTTCTTGAAAGTTGCTTTGTTTGGCATTCACAATTCACAATTTGAGTTAGATTTTTTTCCAAAAATATTATTTTGAATCCGAACGAAAATCCGTTTTTTCTTTTATTTACCATAGTGAAAAATTACTTTTTTTTGTATTTTTGGAATAATTTTTTAGGACTCGGGAAAATGTGACGGGGAAGCATAGAGGTTTGTTAAAAATTATCCAATTAAAAATTACTTGTTGTTCTAGTGGAATATGGACTAACATTGGTGCATTAATTTTCAATTATTTAAGCAAATAGAATTAGTTTTAAAACATTTTAATTCTTTTCGTATTAAAAGTTAATAATATTTCTTTAGTGAAATATGTATTAACATTTATTAATTAATTTTAATTGCTTATACAATTAGAACTTGTTTAAGCAATTGCAAACAATTAAAAAATGTTGATAAATATTCCACAAAATAAATGTTAATCATTTTTAATAAAAAAGAATACAACATTATTTAAACTATTTCCATTTGCTTAAATAATTTTTTTTTGGCAAAATCTTTCATAAAAATTATTACTGTTGGTCTATCAAAATATTTAACAGCAATAGTTAATGAATTTTTAAGTAGTAAACAAATTCCATTTGTCTAAATTTTTTTTTATATAATTAATTATAAGGTCACAGGTATACCCCAGAGTGTCTGAGATGTCTTTCACGAGTAATATTTTTCCAATAAGTTTAAAAACGTATTTGAATATTATATGTTCCTGTTAAGAATTAAGAATTAATTGTTCAAACAATTTAGAAAAAATTACGAATTATGTGGAAAAAATTTTATTTAAATAAGTTAAAGTTTTTTGAAAGTTTATAGCAAATTATTTTTTATACCATTGGATAATATTGAAAAATTGTAAATGTTATTAATGATAAAAAAATTACCAGTTCATCAACAACCAGTTCATCAACAGTAATCATTTTTATAAAAATAAAAAACAAGTTTCCAAATGAAAATTATTCAAAGAAATGGAATTTGTTTAAGCATTAAAATATTAATAAATGAACGTTTATGAACATTCCACTAAAGAAATAGTAATAATTTTTAAGAAGAAAAAAGAATATTTAAAACCAAGAAAGTTTTAAATAATCTTCATTTGGTTAAATATTTCAAAATTAATGAAACAATGTTAATAAATATTCTTCTAGACCAATAGTAATAATTTTTAGGATAAAAACGAATTTTAAAAAGAAAAATTATCTAAACACATTCTATTTGTTTAGATAATTGGAAATTACTCGACAAATGTTGATAAATATTCCATTAGACCCAAATAAATAATATTAATTTAAAAGAAACGAGAATACAGTGCTTGAAAGATCGATTTCATCAAGAAATGAAATTTTTTGTTTTGACTAAAGTTTTCAGGGACTCTTAAAAAAGGGGTTTCACCTGTGCATTTAACATAGAAAACTTTCAGTTAAAATCCGCACCTGTTCAACTAAAAAAGTAAATAATATGGGAATATCTTTTTTTCGGATTTAAAATGAAAAATGGGGATCTTTCCCCTCTAAAAAAAGTGTTTTTGAGCCACCCCGGTCCAAAATTTTTGATTTTTCGAAAAATTGAACTCTCGTTCCAGGGTTCTATCGAAACATGCCAAAATTTTTAGGGGTTGAAGAGAAATATCTACAAAATCAAACCATACTAGTAACTTTTATTTCGAACCCGCCCTCACCCTCCTCGTAGCACCCTAAATATGACCCAAAAATAAAAACGCTACATTTTTATATATTATTCTTACTTTTTAGTCATTTCCGTCGTCTTTTCCGTAGAAATAATTACTAATGGACAATTTGAATATTTACCATGACTTTTAAAAAAAATTTCAATTATTGAAACCAATGTAAATTATTGAAACAATTATTTGTCCCAAAAAAGTAAAAAAATTGTGTAATTATTTAAACAATTATGTTTTGTTTATTTTATAAAATTTCTAAAAATTGAGCAAGAGATTTCCCCTTTTTCAAATTGGTATCCTATGCTACTTTTTGTTGAAGAATTACATCATTTTGATACATTTCCTCTAATGTTTCACAAAATTTAATTTGTTTAAATGATTTTTATTTGCTCAAGAAGTTATTTTTCCATTACTAAAAAAATTGAATGAAATATAAAGAAATACAAATAATTACGAATTTAAAATTATTTTGGAAAAGTAATTATTTAAAGAAAATATATTTGAACAATTAAAACGTAGTTAATGTATTATTTCTATACATTATACAGTTAGAAACAGAATTGCTTGTGTTCTATTTTATTTTTTTAAATATCGGAAAAACTGTTTGAGCAAATAAAGATTATTTAAACAAATATAAAATGTATTAAACATTAAAAGAAATGTATAAAAATTATGTAATTATTCAACAAAACTTAGCATAGGATATTTTGAAAAGAAAGTTGATGTCTCTGGATAAATTTTTATAAATTAAAAAATGAACAATAAATAATTATTCAAATCATTACATAATATTTTTAGACAAATAAAACACTCCAAAAAATGACGAATGATTTCATTTAAATCAGAAAATACGATTACTTTTTACATTTTTTGGGAATAAAAAAATTATTAAATGATTTACATTTGCTTCAACATTTTAAAATTATTTAAAAAGTCATGGTAAATATTCAGATTATCCAGTAGTAATATAGTAATTATTTGCATGAGAAAGAGGACCGAAATTGCTAAAAAGTAAAAATAATACATAAAGATTTAATTTTTTGATTTTTGGGCCATTTTTGGGGCACTGCAGGGAAGGTGAGGGTGGTTTAAAAATAAAAGTTATTAGTATAGTCTTATTTCATCGATACTCCTCTCCAATCCCTTAAAAGTTTGGCGCGTTTCGAAGTAACCGTGGGACATAAGTTCAATTTTTGGAAAATTTTCCCATGGTAATTAAATGGGATTTTGAAATGCCCGCTGTCACGTGTTAATTTTCAAATTTCAAAATTAAAAAATTACGGGTTTTTTTTCTCAGAAAATGGAAACTTTTTGGGGGGAGGGGTGTCTTGCCCTGTATCTCGAAAAGCGTTTTTTGGACCACCCTAATATATGTATATATTGTGACAACAGTCCAGGAACGTCTGAATATATCATCAGGAAAAATATTTTTCAAGGAGTTCAAAGTCATTCTTGAAGTATCTTTTAACGTGAAATTCAACGGTGACATTTAGTAACTCTATTGTCATTTAAACTTGAACAAGATCTGGATACCTCTGGTTCAAGGTCAAATTAGACATATGGGCTAAATACATATTCAAACGCAAAATTGACAGCTCTATCGATTGCCGATATAAGGAAGGGTGTTTCCATTTTTTAAAAAAGTTGACCTTGAAAAAACATTAAAGGTCACTCTAAAGGTCATTTAAACTTAAACACGGTCTGCATACCTCTGGGAGTAGAAGCTTTTCAATTTTTTTTTTGTAATGAGGAAAGTTACTAACTTTAACAAGGAGTATTCAGCATTGACCTGAAGAATCATCTTGATGGTGGCCTTTTAGGTGCTTTGAAGGTCAACTTTAAAAAAATGTAAACCCGCTTTTTTGCATCGGCAATCGACAGAACTGTACATTTTACGTTTGAATATATACTCAGGTCATAGGTCCAATTTGACCTTCACCAAGAGGTATGCAGACCTTGATTAAATTTTAATTTTCCACTCTGTTGATTGTGGGGTAAAAAAAGGAGTTTTTCGTTTTTATAAATTCACCTTGAAAAAAAGCCTGAAGGTCATCTTCTAGACCTTAAATGAAGTACACCA
>NC_046661.1:103083516-103094377 GCF_010883055.1 Belonocnema kinseyi | reverse complement strand
GAAATAGTGGAATTAGTGACAAATTGTGAGAAAATAGTGTCATAATTATCACTTTTTCGACTGACTAGGAAAGTAGTGTCATTGCTCAAATAAAACGTGAATTTGTGTCAATAGTTTCGTGAATTTGAGGCCATCCCAGATGCCAACTTAGCTCCAAAAATTCTTCCATTAAGTTGTTTAGGAATAGGCAAAATCTTATTATCTATTATTATTATTATTATTTTATATTTGTTTACCTCCTAAAAAAATTTCGTTAGGTTTTGGTGGAGGCTTTGCTCCCAAAACGTGTCCGTATTCATCTCGATATGCGATACATTTTGCGTGATCTTTACTACATTCTTGGGTAGCATATATAAGTATTTTTTTCCGATTTTCAAAAGTCGGAATAAAAGGGACGAAAGGAGGGTCAGCTATAACTTCACAACGAACCGTTGTAATTATATGGTTAACAGTTTCTGTAGTAGCACTAATTTTCTTGTCAAAACAATCAATAATTATTGCTGGTGTATTTGGATTCACGTGTAATGGTGTTTGTGGAACGGGGTTTGAATAACGTAGTAATAGTAAATTCGGTCGCTTTGTCTTTGTTACTCGTTGTTGCTTTAGTGGTCTTTCTGT
Source organism: Belonocnema kinseyi (assembly GCF_010883055.1). Lineage (NCBI taxonomy): Eukaryota > Metazoa > Arthropoda > Insecta > Hymenoptera > Cynipidae > Belonocnema > Belonocnema kinseyi. The sequence continues at coordinate 103,093,759 of NC_046661.1, read as the reverse complement.
TTCTTCACTTTGTGATAGTTCAGCGTGTTTTCGAACATTTAGATCATGAAGATTGTCGTTATACAATGCTGGTAGGGTTGTAGCATTTATTGCTGCAAAAAGAAAATAAAGATTATTGTGGTTTTGAAAAGATACTCTTTACTGTTTTTAGATCTTTCTGTTTCTTCACTTTGTGGTGCTGCTGCTTGTTCTGAATCATGTAGCCTTTTAAGATACTCGTTTTGCCATTGCGACCGGTCCGTAGCATTTAATGCTGCAAAAAGAAAATGTAGATTATTGTGGTTTTGAAAAGATTGAATCTCAGTATGAGAATTCAGTAATTAAAAATTGTATATTGAAGCAGCGACAGTGAAAGAAGCTTTAACTAGATTTCTCTAGAAATCCGACAATTTGGAAAAATTTTCTTCCGGAACCACTAATTTCAAACTAAAAGATTTTCAAGGCATTGAATACATTGAAAATTTAACTTGTATGAATTGAGCACTTTTCAGGAAAAAATACGTTAGATCAAAATGCCCAAGAAGTTGGCAACGACATTTTTATTTTTTTAAAAACCAAAGTTGTGCTGATTTTTGCTAAGTCTCTGCCCAATTGTCCTGCAAAAGATTTTTTTAATTATAAATTTTAATCAGAATTAAAAAACAAACTTGTTCTTGGCCAGAAGAGCCTTTTGGTTAAAAAAAAAAAAAAAAACAGTTGCAATGAATTGTGCTAGGCTTTTGCTCCATCCTGCCGCAAAAATTAAATTAAAAAAAAAATAAAAATTGGAGCCAAAATTAAAAAAAAAACTTTTTCTGGGCCAAAAACGCCATTTTACTTTTTAGAAAAAAACAACAGTTGTGCTGAATTGTGCTAGGCTTGTGATCCATCGTGCCGCAACATTTTTTTGAAAAAAAATCAAAATTGGAGCCCAAAAATTAAAAATCAGGCGTGCTTCAGATTTTATAAATTCAAATATTGACTTTTTTAAAATTATTTACGGCACAAATTGAGCATAAACCTAGCACAACTCAGCACAATTTTTTTGGAAAAAACGAAATGGCATTTCTGGCCCGGAAATTTTTTTTTAATTTTGGCTTCAATTTTGAACATTTTTAAAAATGTTTCCGGTTCGATGGACCGCAAACCCAGTCAATTCAGCACAACTGTTGTTTTTTCAAAAAAAAACAAAAGGGCGTTTCTGGCCTGGAAAAGTTTTTTTTTAACTTCGGTTCTAACTTCTTTTTTAATTTACGGCACGATGGACCACAATCCTAGCATAATTCAGCACAACCCTTATTTTTTTAAAAAAAACAAAATAGCGTTTCTGGCTCAGAAAAAGTTTTTTTTTAATTCTGATTAAAACTTTGACTTAAAAAAAAATCGTTTATGGAACAATTGGGCACAAACCTAGCACGATTCAGCACACCTTTTGTTTTATTTTTAAACAAAATGACGTTGCCAACTTCTCGGACATTAGATAAAAACTACTAAAATTGTAGGATTTAAAAATGCTTTATTTGGGCTGTAGAAATTTCGTCTTCAACATATTTTGCTTTTTCAAAACTGTGTGTATTTAACTTAGTCCAAAAAATATCATTTTTACACATTTTCAAAAAATTCTGCATTGAACACAACACTTTAATCGAGTTTTGGTGATAGCGTCTGTAAGTCTGTCAGTTCGTAAACACGATAACTCTCGAAAAAATAAACGGATTAAATCGAGGTTTAGCACTTTTTTCTTAGGTCCTAAAAGAAAGAACGAGTTTGTTAACCAGTCATTTTGGATATAAAGATAAAACCTTGCAGCATTCTAAAAATTTTTGGGAACTTTGTTTTTAGATTTTAAAGGGGGAGGGTCGGTAAGGCCGGTTTTTGGCCTAATTTTTTTTTGGACCAAGAAATCTGAAAAAATCATGGTAGTATCTTATAAGTATCCCGAGACAATTGCACGCTAAACGGACTACCCTCCACCCCCCAGCCACCCCCACCCACCCTACAAATATAGGAAACACCACTACCCACCAACTGTATTTTCGAGAGATTTGACACTCTTAAATATGTATTCTGAGGTTAGCTCGGGCTTACTATGGTTTTCGGGGTTTGCCGAATACAAATATGGCGTCCTTTGACTTTTATCGCGTCAGGTTCAAGGTCATTGGAAGGTCAAATCGAAAGAAAACGGTAAAAAAATCCAATAAAAAAAATGGGTTATAAAATTTTGGAGTCCCTAATTACGAATGTGGCATCCGTTGAACTCTATCGCTTCAGGTTCAAGGTCATTTGAAGGTCATTTGAAGGTCATTTGAAGGTCAAATCGAGAAAAACCGGTAAAAAAATTTTAAAAAAATATGTCATAGGTTTTTGGGGGTCGCTGATTATGAACCTGGTGTCCGCTGACCTTTATCGCGTCAGGTTCAAGGTAATTTGAAAGTCAAATCGATAAAAAACGCTGAAAAAAAATATGTCATTCCCATGACCTTGAACCTGACGTGATAAAGGTCAGCGGACACTAGGTTAGTAATCAGCGACCCCAAAAACCTATAACATATATTTTTTTAACCGTATTTTCTCGATTTGACCTTCAAATGACCTTTACATGACCTTGAACCTGAAGCAATAGAGTTCAACGGATGCCAGATTCGTAATTAGCGACTCCAAAAACCTATAACGTATTTTTTGGGATTTTTTTTACCGTTTTCTCTCGATTTGTCCTTCCAATGACCTTGAACCTGACGCGATAAAAGTCGAAGGATGCCAGATTTGTATTCGGCGACCCCAAAAACCATAGTAAACCCGAGCTAACCTCAGAATACATGTTTAAGAGTGTCAAATCTCTCGAAAATACAGTTGGTGGGTAGTGGTGTTTCCTATATTTGTAGGGGGGTAGGGGTGGCTGGGAGGTGGAGGGTAGTCCGCTTAGCGTGCAATCGACTCGGGATACTTATACGATACTACCATGATTTTTTCAGATTTTATGGTCCAAAAATAAATTAGGCCAAAAACCGGCCTTACCGACCCTTCCCCTTTGTATGTACGACTTTTTTGTAGTACTTAGAGAGACAAACTAATTACCGTCACCACTTTTTTCGATAACAAGAAACTGATCAGAGTTATAGCATTTATAAAATTTAAAAAGCTGTCGAGAATCAAAATTTTAGGAAAAATGAGGCACAATATAAAAAAAAGTCATGAGAAAAAAACCGTTGCTGTTTGAAAGCCCCATAATACTAAAAAAATCCTAAAAAAATATCTAAAAATTTGTTAATAATCACTTCGTTATAGGACGGGTATTTTTGTTTTATTGGTGAAAAATGACATTGAAACTAAAAATTAAATTTTTGGAAAGACGACGGAGCTTGAAAAAAATTATCTAACAGAAATTGTGCCCCTAAAACATATCTAAAAATTTTTATGAATAACTTTTTGATAGAATGCATAGTTTTGGTTCAAATCATAAAAATGAAATTAGTAAAAATTTGTCAAAAAAAGACAAGATGTACGAAAAAAAATTGTGAGCCGAAAATTATTCACAAAAAAATATGCATTTTTAAAATAATTTTTTACATTTTTATTACATATTTATCATAGCTTTTTAAAAATCCTATAACATTTTTTTACTGTTTCCCAATAGGACTTCTCACATTGTTTTTACATATCGAAAGTAGTATACGAAAAATCTAAAATTCAAATTTATATGAAAAAATCGTAAATTCCAATATTTTGTTTTATCCATAAAAAATAATATAAAAACAATAATTATATTTTTAGCATAACCGCGTGTGACACAGAAAATTTTTGGAAGAAAGGATTATTTCCCTTTCTGGTTTGAAAAATTGGAATCTTCAAATTAAATTGAAAGAATAAAAATAAATGAAGAAGATATGAAAGAATTTGAAAACTAAAGTTAACCAGATTAATGTCGATACGGCAAAAATTGAGTAACTTCAAATTTTAAGTATTTGTAATTAAATAATTATTTAATAAAAATCTTAAGATTGTAATAAAAGCGAAGGTAAGGATGATACAAATTTTTAAGTAAAATTAGTTATGCTTTTAGAGTATAAAATGCAATAACTTAAAATGAAAATCTCTGAACCTCATGTTACTTGAAAGTAAATAATTTTATTTTGAAAATTAGGGAAACTTACCACTTATATGAATTAACACTACAATCGCAGGGAGCAGTGTACTGATATAGAGCTTCATTTTTACAAGACTAATTCCGTAAACGCAGACAAATTATATTTAAACATTGTTTGAACAGAGTTTGAACCCCTTATTCCGGAAATCCTGGTAACATATACATAATGGGCGTTTTACTTTTCTGAATGCATCCACTAATGTACCTCTTGAAAACCCCTCCCGGAAATTTTTTTTAGCTCCGGCCTTACAAATATTCAGTGCCTTGTGTAAATTTGTTGTAAGATTACTAGCGCTTATTGTTGCCAAAAAAACCTCGAGACTTAATCAAATTTTCAATATTTGTAGACTACATAGCAGAGGCAATGAAAAATCTTGAAATTCTTCAAAGCCGGAACAAACACGACAAATAAAAAATGCGTAGAAAATTATTCTTAAATGCTTCAAAATGTTATTTTGAATGAAAATGTAGGTTTTCATTTGTAATAAATGGTATGAAAAAATTATTTTTTTCACTAAAACCTACTAAGGAAGGAATTTCCAAGCATAATATATAATGCCTGTCCATTTAAACTGTACTAATATTCGTGACAGAAGATTTTTTAAAAATTATTCTAATAATTTTTTATTTAACGATCAAATTGCTTTTCTTTTAACTTTTAGACGTGTTTAAGATTTTCAGATGTATGAAGAAAGTTCTAAAATTACCATCTAAAAACACGTCCCACAAATTTTTTCTGGCGACAGCCTTGTAAATATCTACTGCTATATGGAGGTTTAGTGTTCTCTGTCTGTTTACTCCACCTTTTTGTTGGCGAAAATACTTTGACACTTAATAAAATTTAAATTTGTGCAGACTATATAGAAGAGGCAATGAAATATCTTGAAAAATTTTTAACCCGGAACAAACCCGAATAATTTAAAATGCGTTAAAAATAATTATCAAATGAAATGGTCAAGCGTTATATATGATGCCTGGCTATTTCAGGTATTAAAATATTCGTAACAGACGAGCTTTTAAAATTATTTTAACTATTATTTATTTAATGACAAAATTGGGTTTTTCTTTTCATTTTTAGAAGAGCCATTTCTTTAAGATTTTCAAATTTATGAAAAAAGATTTCAAATCGCCCCTTGAAAATCCGTCCCGGAAATATTTTTGGGCTACAGCCATGTAAATAGCTACTACTATATGGAGATTTAGTGTTAACTGTCTGTTTACTCGACCTTATTGTCGCACAGATTATCTTGAAATACAGAAATTGGTTTTTTTCTTGTTCAATAAAATCTACTGATAATGAAGTGGTCAAGCATTATATATAATGCCTACAAACCCTTTTTTTAATGGGCAAATCGGGAAACCATCATAGGCCGGGAAATTACCGGGAATTGAATTTAAAAACCAAAAAAATAATTCTGATTTTAGTAAAATTAAAAATTTCATCATTTAATTATTTTTGTCAATTTGGCAAAGTGATTTTCACTTAACCTACAGTTTCAGTGCAAATGAGTGAAAATAATGATCTTTGGGATTTAAAGAATTAAAACAATTTAAGTTTTTACGGTAGAAGTAGCATTTCAATGAGGAAATATTTCTGAATTATAATATTAATTAATGTTTCTTATATTTTTATTTTTGAATTTACCTTTTTTTCTAGAAAATTAAACAATTTCGTGTAGAAAATTGACATTTTTTAGTTCAGAATTCAACAATTTCGATTTAAATTTGTCTTTTTTGAATTGAAAATGCAATTATTTAGTTGGAAATTGACGTATTTTGCTGTTAAGAGATTGAATTCATTGGTAGAAAATGATTTTTTTCTTTGAAAGATACTCTCCATGTTTAAAATTATTTTGTGTTTTAAATTCAAGTTTTCCCGTTGAATGCGCGCGCGGCTCGCTTCGTTCGCGAATCTCAGAGCGCCTAGGGCTCGCGACTGTTGTTTATCGCGCTTTGCGCTCCATGAGGTATTCATTTTGCACTTTGCACTTGTTTGTTTACTTATCTTGCGCTTCGCGATCGATTATGTATTTATCTCGCGCTCGATTATGAATTTACCTCGCGCTACGCGCTCTGCCTTTATATTTTCGCGCATTCTTTGGCAAACGTTTTAAAATTAAGACTAAAAACATCCACAACTGTAATTTTGTAATTGTGAATTCTCGTTTGTTTAAAGAGCTTACCTCGAGAATTTGAGCGCACCTACGGCGCGCGACTGCTGACTCCCGCACTCTGCGCTCAGTCTTTGTATTTCTCCCGCAATCGTGCACAGGCCTTTTAAAATCAAAGGTCAACGGATTGACGACTGTAATTTTGTAATTGTGAACTCTCTTTTTCTAAAGTTCTGGCGACTTTAACAAACACATTCTCATCACTTATCTCGTGTTTCGCACTCGATTTTGTCCAAAATGTCAATTTCCCTTTCTTATACTCAACACTATTATATCAAATATATAATACAGTTTTTTATGTAACTCTCCCTGGGATTGCTTATTCAGATTTTGCAAAATAAAGCACAAATTTTATTTATCATGATTATTTTAATATTTTTTTATTATTTTGCTTAAAATTATATTCTAAGCTGCGCTGAAACATGTATAATTTCAATAAATTTATATTATTAAAATTAATAATATGCATGAAAATTAAATCATACTAATTCTTATTTCCTTGTTTTTAATTTATTTTTTATTTTTGTCATGCTTTTCACGATTAAAGGAAAACTACTGCGCATCTGTAAAGGGTCTAATGCAGGAACCTATATAGGGTCCTGTACAGGAATCTTTCTAGGATCCTATGTCCTCTTCCGTCTTTTATGTTCTTTTCCAAAAATACATTTTTTTTATTTTTAATCTTATTCTTTACGTTTGAAAGAAAATCTACTGGTCCTATCTGAATATGATTAATAATAAATTTATAGATCTTTTTAGGCGAACAACTTTTGTCTGTTAATTTTAGTTCGTACCTTGTGTCGTTTTTTCAAAAAAATTTAATATTTTTATTTTGAATGTTATTTTTTACGAATAAAGCAAAAACTACGTGTCCTGTCAAAAATTATTCATTAAAAATTTCAATGAGTTCGGTATTTTTTGGAATCGTAACTTTTGTCTATTTATTTTTTTCAAGTTTTTGTCGGTTGTCAAAAAGTTAACTTTTTTATGTTTATTGTTTTTTACGCATAAAACAGACACTGCGTATCTAATAAAAAATAATTATTGAAAATTTGTGAATCTTTTCTAAATAAACAAGTTTGGTCTCATTTTTTCGTAGCTTGTGTCGTTAGTCCAAAATTTTTTAATTTTTAATGTGTTTTTTTACGACTAAGAACAAAAATTACGCGTACTGTCGAAAAGTGGTGAGTAAAAAATTTGTATATCTTTTCAGGATGCGTAATCTTAGCTTATTAATTTTTTTCGCATATTGCATAGTTTGAACAAAAATGGAATTTTTGGACTTTTCATTATTTTTGGTACGGTCAAATTTTGAATTTTCAACTTTTCGACTAAATTAAAAAAGTTTTCATGGTAATCTTGTAGGGCTTTCAAAAATCAACGTTTTTCACCTTTGGACATTTTTTATATCATGCGTTGTTTGGCTTGAAATGTTTATTTTATTTTTTATTTTTTAAATGCTCTTACTCTGAGAATTTTCTTTTTATAGAAAAAAGTCGTAAAGAAAAATAATTTAAGCTTCTGAGTACTATGAATAACCGAACATAGAATTTTAAATCTTGAAAAAATGTAGTTTTAAAATTTTGGAAAATGCGCTTATTTTTTTAAGTTTCATCCAAAATAGCTGGTTTACGAACTCGTTCTTTCTTTTCAGGCCTTAAAAAAGTGTGCCAAAGCAGAATCCAATCTGATCAATTTTTCGAAAGTTAGCGTGGCTCCGGACTACAGATTGCAGACAAACATCTTCGTAAAAATCAGTTTTTCTGACTCCCTGGGTCTCGAAACGTGGAGATTTCATTAAAAATCAAAACTTGTGTGAAAATATTTCATAATTAGAAGTATGACAAATTTTATTAATGATAAGAAGAGTCTCAAAAAAGTTAGGAATTATATGTATATTATAGTCGGGTATCTTGAAAACCCTAATGATCAGAAAATTTTCCTCGTAGTTTGGAAATTTATCCAATCAAATAGTGGGTAAAATTTCCAACTTTTTCGGAACAAAATTTTACAGCGTTAGACTCAAAATATGACTTCCGACGATGACAGCTGTTCTAAATAAAAAATAATTATTTTGTATTTTCATAATGTTTAAATTTTGTACGTAAAATGAATTTTCTCAAGGTGTCAAGAGAATAAAAAAAGTTCTTGAGATCCATGGGAAATGTTTAAATGTTTCTTTTGTAAAGAATTACAAGATAAAATTGAAAAGAGATCACGAAACATTTTGGATTATTCTCTAAAATATTTTAGAAGTGCGTAAAATATTTTAAAACAAAATTTTGAAATTTTCCTATACTACATAACTCTAGAAAAATTTGAGTAAGTTCAAGAGATAATAAGAAGTTTTGAAACGATAAAAAAAATAATTAAAACTTGTAAAGACTTTTAAAGAATTTTGTGAAGTTTCACGAAACTGAAAGACATTTTTTCAGGTTGCTAGGAATAATTAAAATAGCTTTTGTTTTAAAACTTAATCTTAAGAGATTATTTAAAAACATTTAAAAAATTTTTCCAGATTATATGGCAATTTTTTTAATTACGCAGAATGAATAAACAATGCACGTAAAATTTTAATAATTTTTAAAGATTAAAAGATTTGAAAGGTCTGATAAGATAAATAAAAAGAATTTTTCTTAACTTCGTGTGAAATTTTAAAATGATTTTTTATTTTTAAAAATAAACTTCAAGAGATAATTAAAAAAGATTTCCAAACATATGAAATGATTTCTTAAAATTTTTAAAATGAGCTTATAAGATTTTGAAGCAAAATATTACGATTTCGTAGAATCACGAAATAAAAACAAATAAAAAATCGAGTAAATTCAAGAAATATTTAGTTCTGGCAAAATTTAGAAGATTTTAAATAAATTTTCAAAAATATCGAATGATATTTTAAATGTTACAAAAAAACTTCGAGTCAGTTAAGAATATTTTCAGGAATTTTCGACGTTCTTAATAGATTAGAAATATTTGAAATTGAGAACCATTTTCGGAAATTTATCAAATATTTCTTTATTCTATCCCAACTTCTAAAAGTACTAATCATCTTTTAAAAACACTCCAATTTTAAATAATATTTTGTAAAACCCCATCAAACAAAATAAAATGTTAAAAGCTTCTAGATTTTTTTCTTACTCCTCTGCAATATTCAAAAATATTTTTAAAAAATCTGCCCGCTACGCGGGCACAATTTTGTCAGGCGATGCGGGCGCGGCTCGCTTCGCTCGCATGCTTGAGCGCGCCTAGGGCGCTCAACTGTTAGTTCTCGCGCTTCGCGTTCGATTGTACATGTATCTCGACCTTCGCGCTCGATTATGTATTCAGCTCGCGCTACGCCCTCGGTATTTATATTTTTCCCGCATTTTTGTACACACCTTTTAAAATCGAAGGTCAACGGATTGACAACTATAATTTTGTGATTTTGAACTCTCTTTTGTTAAAGCACTTTCGGCTTTAACGAATACATTCTCATCACGTATCTCGTTTTTTGCACTCGATTTTGTCCAACATGCAAACTTTTCTACTTTATACACAACACTTTTATATCAATTATAATACATTCTTTATGTAACTCTGTCTGGGATTACTTATTAAAAAATTGCAAAATAAAACGCAAATTGTATTTATCATAATTTTTTTGTATTTGTTTCTTATTTTGTTTTAAATTGTATTCTAAGCTGCTCTGAAATATGTATCATTTCAATAAATTTTTATCATTACTGTTGAAACAGGAGTAAAATCGTCTGGGAATAAACAGGAATTAGAGAGATAAGATTCTCGTGTACGCAAAACTCTTTTATTAAAGATACTATAATAGACATTAAGCAGTGAGCCTAACGGTGATCGGACAAAGAATGCCGAAGCAACTGCGTTGGTCAAAGTTCGAGTATATCTTATTAATACAGATGGCAGCACATTGGAATAGAAAAATACTTGAGTCAAGTGG
>NC_046661.1:103058770-103083416 GCF_010883055.1 Belonocnema kinseyi | reverse complement strand
TCTAGGCAAGGCTTTAGTAAAGATGTCTGCGCGTTGCAAATTCGATGGAACATATTCGACTTTTATTTCGCAAGATTCAACTTTTTCGCGGATGAAATGGTATCATAATCTTGTCGGGCTTTTAAAAAGAAATGTTTTTCTCTTTCAGACTTTTTCTCGTATCATGCGTTGTTTAGCCTAAATTGTTCATTTTAGTTTTTTTTTTGGATTTTGAAAATGCTATAACTCTAGTAATTTTTGATTTTTTCAAAAAAGTCATTTAAATAAATTGTTAAATTTTTTGAATAATATGAATAATCATAAAGAGAATTTTAGAATTTTTAAAAAAGTGGTCTTAAAAATATTCAAAATGTTACCACTTTTTGAATTTTCATCCAAAATGGCTAACTAACAAACTTGATCTTTAGTTTAGGACACTAAAGAAGTGTACCGAAGGACAATGTGAGAGATTAATTTTTTCAAAAGTTATCGTGTTCACAGAGAGACAGACAGACATACATACAGACATACAGACAGGCAGACACATTCGTAAGAACCTGTTTTACGGATTCAGGGGGTCTCAAAACGTGGACATTTGACAAAAACTGGGGGGTAAAATTTTACACAAATCTAATAAAAACAAACTTCTAGATATTTTTGGTTAACGAAACTTTTTTTAAAAAATTATTTCGTCTTTCGTGTCCTTTTTCCAAAAATGTATTATAAAAATTTAATTTTTTTATTTTCAATCTTATTTTTTACGATTTAAAGAAAATCTCCTCTTCAAATTTAAAAATAAGTAATAACAAATTTATAGATCCTCTTGGGTGAACAACTTTTGCTTTTACTTTAGTGCATACCTTGTGTCGTTTTACAAAAACTATTTCTTTTAAAATATGTATTCAAATGATTTAATTTTTTTATTTTAAAAGTTATATCTTACGATAAAAGAAAAAACTAAGGGTCCTCTAAAAAATTATGCATGAGAAACTTGAATGAGTCTACTTATTTCTTTTCATAACTTGCGTTGTTTTTCAAAAAATTAATCTTTTTAGTTTGATTCATTTACGAATAAACAAAAACTGCTCATCGTATAAAACTGTAATAATCAACATTTGTAGCCTTTTTTCAGGATAAAGAAGTGTTTTTTTGTAGCTTATGTCATTAGTTAAAAATTTAATTAATTTGTAATTTTTAATTTTTAATATTCTTTTTTACGGCTAAAAACAAAAACTAAGCGTTCTGTCGAAAAGTGATTGTTAAAAAATTTGTAGATCTTTTTAGGGCGCGTAATTTTAGTTCATTTAATTTTTTCGTATCTTCCATATTTTGACCAAAAAACGGTCTTCTTGGCTTTTTCATGATTTTTCGTATGACAAAATTCTAAATTTTCGACCAAATTAAAAAATTTGTTATGATAATTTTGTAAAGCTTTAAAAAATTAACGTTTTTTTCTCTTGACATTTGTTCATATCATGCGTTGTTTGGCTTAAAATGTTCATTTTAGTTTCTTTTTTTGGATTTTAAAAATGCTCTAATTCTCGTAACTTTCTTTTAATAAAAAAAAGTCATAAAAATAAATTGTTTAAGTTTCTGAGTACTGTATATAACAGCCCATAGAATTTTAAAATCTTGAAAAAATGTGGTTTTAAAGATTTTTGGTATGATGAAATTTTGAATTTTCTACTTTTCGTCCAAATAAAAAAAGTTGATATGATAATGTTGTAGGGCTTTCAAAAATTAACGTTTTTCTACATGTGACTTTTTTCATATCATGCGTTGTTTGGCTTAAAATGTTCCAGTGATTTTCTTTTTATAGAAAAATGTCATTAGGATAAATTGTTTCGGATTCTGAGTAATATAAATAACCGTTTATAGAATTTTGAAATCTGGAAAAAATGTGGTCTTAAAAATTTTAAAAACGTGCTCACTTTTTGAATTTTGTTCCAAAATAGTTGATTCACGAACTTTTTTTTTCTTTTCAGGCCTTAAAAAGTGTGCCACAGCAGAATCCGATCTGATAAATTTTTCGAAAGTTAATGTGCCTACAGAATACGTACAGACTACAGACAGACAGATACACAGACAGACAGACAAACACCCTCGCAAAAATCGTTTTTTCTGACTCATTGGGTCTCAAAACGTAAAGATTTTATGAAAACCGACGAAGTGTGTGTGCGTGTGGGTGTGCGTGTGTGAGCGCGTGTGTTTAGGTATATATGTATATATGTATGCATATATGTATGTATGAATTTATTCTTTCTCATTTTTCGGGTTTGAGGGCCTCCGCTCCCTCTACATATATTTACAATTCCATCGTTAGTCTAAATTAACTACGACTTATATTCTACTCTTTCGTATTACGTAGGAAGAACAATAGTGACTGTCGTAACATTAATTCTTAAAGTAAGCGAGCTTCCAGGTCTTCTGTTTTCCTCTTAACATAAAAAATGCATTTTCCACGATATTGAAAACAAATTACGCTTTTTGCTGTCCCTTTTCAGGCTAACCAGTTTGGCTCTACCATACTCCTTTGCTTTCCCTTACTTCTTCCAATTTCTTCATCTACATCACTGCCTGCTCACTACCATCCAAGATCCATCTTACACACTCATCTATACTCAACTGTCCCTCTTTCTCGCCTATACATCTCTCTAATACATGTGTCCATGACTCCATTTCGTATCCACATACTCTACATAAATTCTCCTCTTTATCCATCCAATATCTGCATGCTCTCACTCCTTCCATTCTAAACCATACAACCCTACTCCATTTTTCTTCCTTTTTAATTTTTTGCAGATATTCTGGTTCCGTTAACCCTTTGACCATCATGTACCATATATTGTACCTCGAATCTATTATCTTTGTCCATCTCTCTTCTCCTTGTTTAACTAATAGCTCTAACTCTGTGCCCTGCCACTCCATAACCCTTCTCGTATATTACAAACCATTCTCATTTTTCTCATTTCTTCCTCCCATTTTGAATTCCTCAAATTGCCTCTCGCTTCATTGTTTCGCCTTTCTCCCAAACATGCTTGTGCTATTCTGCTTCCCTCTCCCATTTTTAGCTTCTCTTAAAATCTCCAGGCTCTCTTAATTTGTCTAGTAACCATATTTTCTCTTCCTAACTCTTTTCTTAACATATATCCTGGGCAACTCCAGCTAACCCCTATTACCCACCTTAAAAATCGTTCATGCATGCTCTCTACTGCCCTATGTTCCTTCCATCCGAAGATCTCTATACCATAACACAACACCGCCCAAACCAACGCATCAAACAAACAGACCCTCATTTTCCAATCGTTCTTAAACCTTCTATTTCCTATACCCCATACTTGGCCCATTACTTTCCTCGCACACTCAATTCTTTTCCTCACCTGCACCTAGATTTCCCCTTCTGACTCAAACCAAAAACCTAGGTAACAGAACTCCTCCACAATTGCCACTTTTTGTCTGTTCATCTGCCAAACGTAATTTATTTTGCTCTCTCTATTTCTGAAGCACATCACCTTTGTCTTATCTACGTTCGCCGTCAGATCTTTTCCTCCACGTATTATTCGAAGATTATCATCATTAGGTTCATCCCTTTTTCATGATCTGCTAACAGAACTGCATCGTCCGCGTATGATAGAGAGTATAGCTTGCTATTACCCAGAACTGTTCCTCCTTTCCCTTTCTCCTTTAGCTTCTCCTCTAAGTCTGCCAGCAGAATATTAAATAGCAATGGACTCGAAGGGCACCCTTGCCTTAGACCTTTGCCTGTCCAGAAAACCTGCCCTTTTTTCTTTCCTATTTTCTCCCTAATCCTGGTTTCAGTAAAAATTTCTTTTCTCCTCTCCAACAAATTTTCCTCTACACCCCTCTCTTTCATTGTCTGCCATAGCACTTTTCTGTTCACTGAGTCAAACGCTGCTTTGTAGTTAAGTAAGTAGATATTGTCTATAGTACCCGTCCCTTTTGTAAATCCCGTCTGATTATGTGGGATACTTTCTTTTTGCTCTACCTGACTCTCCGACCTTTTTCTTAAGATTTCTGTATATATTTTATAGCCGACTGATTCCCTCTATATCCCTCTGTGTTCCGCCACCTTCTTTCCTTCTTCTTTCTTGACAAGCGGTACAACCAGTCCCGTCGTCCACTCTTCCGGCCAACCTTCCCCTTTCCAGACCTTGTTGCAGATCTACCACATCCCGACCCTAATCCCTTCTTCTCCATACTTCATCGCTTCGTTCTCCACCCCATCTTCTCCTGTCGCTTTGTTTCTTTTTAGCCTATTTATTGCCTCATCCACTTCTTCTCTTGTTATCTTGTTCCCTTCTTCCATTTCTCCTTGTAATATCCTACACTTTTCCTCTTTGATCTTATTTTACTCTCCCTCTAATAGACCTTTAAAATAATACGTCCATTTCTCCATTTCTATTTCTTCGTTAACGCCCGTCATTTTCCCTCTATTCCTATTTATTAATCCTACACTCTACCTTCTTTGATCGCTTTTTTTACTTCTGCTTTATATTCTTCCTTTCCCCTCTGTCTTTTTCTTTCCAGTATCTTCTAATGTTCTTTTTTCCTCCTGTTATACTCCTTCTTCTCCATTACCCCTTTTCTCCATTTGCTCCCACACTTTTTCATTCTCTCTTTACTCTTTGAGCATTCCTCGTCCCACCAGCCCTTCTCCTCTTTTTCATATTTGACCTTCTTCTTTTCCACCTTTTGTTTTAACTCTTTTAATTCATCTAACCCCCACATTTTCATTTTCGTATTTCTTACGCACCCTATTTTCTTTCTCCCTCTGCCGCGCTCACTGACGTCTCTTTTTAGTGTAGCTATGACTGGGAAGTGCTCGGAACCTATCTCAATCCCCACCTTTATATTCCCCATCATATTCCGCATTTTTTTAAAGCCAAGATGTTTTCTATGACTGTGGCTCCCTTTCCTATGAATGGGATCTCCCCTTGCTCATCTCCATTCATATTGCCATTGTATATAAACCATCCTATTTCTCCTATCATGTCTAGTAACTTCCTCCCCTCCCTGTCCGTCTCTCTATGTTTGGAGCTCCTTATATATGCTTCCTTTTCTTCATCCCATAACCCTCCCTCTTGTTCGCCAGTCCATGCATTGAAGTCCCATCCTATTGAAACAAATTCTACCTCTTTTTCATCCATCCACCTCCTTATGGCTCTCCAGCCTTCCTCTTCCCCTCTTCTTCTGTATACACAAACTACTGCTATTTCAACTTTCCCAATTATAATTCTTTTTAACATTGTTCCATCCTTTTCCTCCATGTTCTCATATTTTCTTCCTTTTACTGATAATTATTTTTTCACCCCTGACACAATGCCGCCCATGCCTCTCCCTTGAACGTGTTCTTTTCTTGCTTCTTGCATTGTCCACACATGACCTTTCGGTAACAGCTTTTATATCCCCTTCCAGTCCTTCTCATCTGCCCAAGTTTCACTCAGCATAATCACATCCCACTTCTTTGACCCCTCCCAAAACCCTTTATTTTTGTTCTTCAAACCTGACACATTCCAGAAAGCTATTCACACGTTTCTCTCTTCCCTACCCTTTTCTTTCCTCTTCACTTTGTTTCCCTTTTGCCGTTCGGAAACCCCTCTGACTAATTTCTAGACTCTTTTTCGTTTCCCTTCCCCCTACCTTTCTTAAATCTTTTTCCTTTTTCCCTTAATTCTTCTAATTCTTCGTCCCAGCAATTCCCCCCCGTTTATCTATAACCTGTCTCTTCCTATCCACACCACATGGCCCCTTGTCCACTCTACTCAAGACCTCTGCTCTATTTGCTATCTCCTTTTCCTCTCCCTTCATGACAGATCTTCTTCAATTCTTTCCCTTCTTCCCCCTCTTTGCTCTTTCTTATTCTTCTAATCTTCTTTCAATATCACTGAGTCTTTTCTTCAATCTTTCATTTTTACTTTGGACGTTCTTTTCATTCCCTTTAACTATTTCTTCATTCTCTGTTTTTCCCTATATGCTCATTCCTAATATCTAGATTACCTATCCGTTTTTCCAATGGTTTTATCTCTCTAGATCTCCGTTCGTCAACCTCTCTCTATTTCAATGCTCTCTAGCTTACCCGAAACCTTGCCTTCCTCCTCCTTCCAGCCTTTCTACGTCCCCTGCCTTTTTTTCTTTTTTCCTCTCCTTCACTGCTAGTCGCGCTTGCCTTTTTTGCCATTCGTCCAGACCTCTGTTCGAACCACTACGGTTTTCTGCTCTGTGCGTTCGTCCAGTAACTGTTGTTCTCTAGGGCCAGTTTATGTACTTCGCATCGTCTGCATTCTACCTTGCCCAAAGCTCCGTGACGTTTCCCGCCTTTATCACCTACCTCTTGCCCTCCCTGACCAAGCAACTATTTTCTTACTCCTAACCTCAAAAACTTAACACGCTCCAAATTTTGACTTCAAACCACTCACTTTTACCCTTTACACATTTGCCTTCACTCACCTTTCTTTGCGCTCGATCTCCGCACTCTCTGCCTTTTTTGCATCCACTCACCCTTCATCCCCTCCCCAAGACCAAAAATATACCACTTGACAAAAAAGAGTTCAAAAAAGAGATCGCTACCGGAAACGGAAGCCTATTCTTTGTTTTATAATATATATGTGGATATAATAATAATATTTATTATATAGTAGCATTATATTTTAAAACGGCAATATTAAAAAATTAGTTCTTTATCACTATATTTAAAAGTGTCTCAATATCGCGAACTAATACAAAATAACGAAAAAATGAATAACAAAGACACAAATTATTTTTAAAAATTGCTAAACATATAAATAAAATAATTAAAAATTGACCGAATTATAAAATAAATTAACTGTTGAGTTCCCATATAATTCCCACAAAATTCCCCATAAAATTTTTCCATAAAATTCTCATCCTAATGAGAAGATATGGGTTTTATGTAAAATTTCACTTTGTCGGTTTTCATTAAATCTCAATGTTTTGAGACCCCTTGAGTAAAAAAACACGATTTTTACGCAGGTAAAGTCCGTCTATCTGTAGTCTGTAAGTACGATAACTTTCGAAAGATTGATCAGATTGGACTCTGCTTTGGCACACTTTTTTAATGTGCAAAAAGAAAGAATGAGTTCGTAAATCAGCTACTTAAGATGAATATTCAAAAAGTAAGCGCATTTAAAAAATATTTGAGAGCATTTTTTCAAGATTAAACAATGCCATGTAATGCTATTCATAGTACTCGGAAACACGGAAAATTGATTCTTATGACTTTTTTCAATAAAAAGAAAATTATCAGAGTTATAGCATTATCAAAATCCCGAAAAAGCACTAAAATTAACATTTTAAGTCGTAAAAAACAACATAAAAATAGAAAAATTAAAGTTTTAAACAAACGACACAAGCTATAAAAAGATTAAATTGACAAAAATTGCTCTTCAAAAAAATAGCGAAAACTCATTCAAATTTGTGATGAATAATTTTTGGTAGGAAGCATAGATTTTTCCTTAATCGTAAAAATTAAGATTAAAAATAAAAAATTAATTTTTTGGAAAAACGACAGAAGAGAAGAAAAAAATCAAAAGACAAATGTTCTTTTACCAGAAAATATCTACATGTTTATTATAAACTGGTTATAACAATATATTAAAAGTAAAAAAATTAATTTTTTGGAAAAAGGATACAAGATACAATAACATTTTATTTAACATCATTTTCCCCCTATATTATATCTGCATTGTATATAAACAAATGAGCTTTATGGAAAAACAACACGAGTCTCAATAAGATGTTTAATAATAATTTTTATTTTAATATAATTCGCATTTTCTAATGATAATTTTCCCTTTTGTGAAAAAAGTAACTGGAATAAATTGTTTGTCTATCTGAGTATTGCGATCGGTTCATTTTTTCGAGAGATACCCCGTTGACGGATGAACGGCCGGATGGACTGACAGACAGACGCCATTGTCAAAACTTGATTTTTGGCTTCAGGAAGCTTCAAGACCTACGCTTATGATAACATTTATATCAAGATTCTAGAATTAGGATATAAAATGATTTCAAATCGAGTTCAAAATATTTTGAGGGTTTCCAAAATATTTCATATAATTGTTGAATATTTTCGGGGATCAAACAAGATTGAAACTAAATTCAAAAATATATTCTAAGATACTTTAAAATATTTTAAAGAAATTAATGTATGTCTTTTATGAAATTGAATAGATTTTGAAGGATTTTCAAAAATTTCCGAAGATTGTAAGAGATTTAACAGACTTTAAGGAATTGAATAACCTTATTTATATTTTAAAATAACTTTTAAATCTTGAAACTCATTTGAATTCTACTGAAATCAATTACTTAAAATCTCTTGAATTTATTAAAAATATCTTGAACTCTTTTAAATATTTCTTAATCTTTTGAAATTCATTTATAAACTTTTAAATTACCTTAATCCTAAATAAATTGATCTCTTCAATCTGAAATATGAAATTTTTTGTTGAAAATTGATCTTTTTTGATAGAAAAGTAATCGTTTTTGGTTGAAAATCCAACAATTTGATATAAAATAAAACTATTTGATCAAAAATATTTTTAGTTTGAAAATGTAACTCTTTTGTAGATAATTCGTCTTTTTGGCATCAACATTCAACAATTCGGTTGAAAATCAATGTGTTCCGTTGAAACTTTGTTGCTTTCTTGTGTTGAAAATGAACTTTTTGTCTTAAAATATAACTTTCTGATCTTTACTTGAATAATGAGCGTTTATAATTTAAAAATTCAACTATTTTGTAGTAAATTAATATATATTTTTAAGAATTCGTCCTTTTTTGTTAAATTCAACTTCTTGAAAATTCCATTAATTTTAAACTGATTTTTCAAATTGAAAATTTAGCGCTTCCATTGTTTGTTTGAATTTTTTTTTTGTTATTGTAAACTTCTCTTTTTTGGCTAGAAACTTAACTATTTGGTGGTAAGTTCAACTGTTTCAAGATATTTTCAGGTTAAAAATTTAACTCTTTTGCCAATAATTGGTTTATTTGGCTTCAAATTTTCAAATGTTCGTTGAAACTTGTGCTTGCAAATTCTTCGTATATAATTTGAAAATTCAATTATTTTTTACACGAAAAGAAATTTCAGGAGATTAATTGAAGACACTAGTCCTTGATTTATTTACGCTTTGATGCGAGAACTAAGTTCTCGGAACCTTTGCTTTTAAAGCACAAGTCTCTAAGTGAATTAATCTCTTGAAGTTTCTCTCCGTGTACAAAATTAATTCATTTTGTTGAAAATTTTCTAGTTTTAATTTAATTTAACTTCTTAAGAATTTGCTCTTTTTTAATCAATTCTTCAAAATGAAAATTTAACGTTTCAATTGCAGGTTGAATTTTTTGTTGTTGGTTAAAAACTGATCTTTTTAAGCTGAAAATTCAACTATTTAGTTGAAAATTATAACTTTCTTGTTCAAAATTTATCTCTTCGCGGGTTCTTGAGTTACAAAACTTAAATCATTTATTGAAAATTCGTCTTTTTTGGTACAAAATTAATCTTCTTTGTTGAAACTTCATTAATTGTTTGATAATTCAAGTATTTTCTTAAAACCTCGTCTTTTTCGCTAAATTTTACTGTTTAAAAATTCTTTCTTTTTTGAAAATAATGTTTAAATTCTCATCAGAAAAGCTATTAGATGTTTGTAAAATTTGACCCCCTTCCACCCTTTTTGTGAAATGTCCACGTTTTTAGACCCCCTGAATCTGAAAACAGATTTTTACGAATGTCTCCGTTCGTCTGTCTGTTTGTCTGTGTGTCTGTAGATTTTTAGTTTGCTAGTGCGATTACTTTCGAAAGAATTGACAGATTGTATTGGCATTTGGTATATTTTTTTACTATCCTAAACGAAAGTTCAAATTCATTAGCCAGACATGTTTAATAAAAATTCAAAAAATGAGCGCATTTTGAAAAATTTATAGACTGTTTTTTTCAAGATTTATAAATTCTCAGTGCGGTTATTTATAGTACTCAAAAAGATAAAATATTTCTCCTAATGACTTTTTATGATAAAAAAAATACTATAGTTATAGCACTTATAAAATAAAAAAGACGAAAATATTAAGTGAAATAACGCACCTTATGAAAAAAAGTCAATAGAAGAGAAATGTTGATTTTTCTATCCCCTACGAGATTATCATAACAACTTTTTGAACTTTCTTGAAAATCGAAAATTCAAATTTTGTCAGCATACAAAATAATAAATCAAATGATACATTTTGCGATCGAAATATGCAAAATACGACACATGATGATTCGACAAAAATTATGCAATCGAAAAAGATTTACGAATTTTTTATTGGTCACTTTTTGATCGGACGCGTAGTTTTTATTTTATTTGGAAATAACAAAATTGAATAATAAATAATAGGATGCGTATTTCTTTCAATTATGAAAACAAGACAATGAAAATTTTTTTTTTTAATACGAAAAGCATATTAATAATTGTAATAATATAAATTAAATATTAAGTATTTAAGAAATACAACAATTTGTTAGATAATAGATTTAATGCTTTCACGATTATTCATTTTGATAAAATATTTTCAAAGAAGTAAAACCTAAAACTTAAAGGGTAGACACTAGCTGGCTGCAAACTTATTTTTTTAGTTTGTATGCATATAGCACCCGTAAAGTCGTTCGAATCCACACAAAAATTTTAATGCATTTAGTTTAATGATACTTAGAAGTTCCGCGAGTCCTATGAAGTTTAACACGTATTTCCCAGGAGAAAGAAATACGTTTTTGTGAATTTTATAATCCACAATATTAGGTCAATCATGTTGAAACTTGACAATTCTATTTATAATTAGCTATTGAATACTAAGAAATAATTGCTTTTTTAATATTCTCCCATAAGTCTGTTTGATGCAGGATCCTAAAAAAAATACCAACAGTAAAAATTTGTTTTTGCAAATCTTCGTCGCTAATTAGGATTTTTTCTGTTTTTTTTTTAAATATTAATTGTTTAAATAAATCATTTATACACAATACATACTTTTCAAACTTGTTTTTAATTTTTTGGTTAGATCGAGGAAATAATCAAAGAATATTCACAGAAATAATTTGCTTACACACTTTATTATTATTTGTAATAATATTCTTTACAATAATGCCAAAAATTAGATTTTTCTGAGAATTCACACTTTTGGTTCACTTATCAATTAAAATGAGGTCAAAACAAATCCAGGATAATGAAAATAATTGCTTTAAAAATTAATTATTATTATTCCTAATAATATTTTTTTTTCGAAAATCTTAGAGAGTTGCTTAAACACCCTGAACTCTTTAGAATCGTTTGAAATCTCTTTAAATCTATTTTAGTTCCTTGTAATCTTCTAAAACACCCTGTATCTTTAGAATCCTCTGAAACCTCTAAAAATCTATTATAATTCTTTGGAATCTTTTAAATAACATTTGAATCTTAAAAATACTTTGAAATCTATTAAAATCTCTTTTAGTTTTTTGAATATCCTAAAATCTCTAAAATCTTTTTAAGTATATATAAATTTATATAAATTCCCTGGAATGAAACAAAAAATGTCAACCACATAGATCCTATCGAATGCTTTTCAATTTTGTAAAGTTCTTAAGAATCCCCTAGAATCTTCTAAAACACCCTAAAATACTTCGAATCTTTTCGTAACTCTTGGAATATTTTAAATGCCTTGAAGTATTTTAAAATACAGTGAAAAAAAAATTGTTCTTGAATCAAGTAAATATTACTCGATTCAAGTCAATCGCAAGTATGAAACAAAAATGGTTTTCGAAATTATTGTTATATAATCTTAATTTTTTTAATTATTAAAATACGTAATTCAAGCACACTGTTACTTACACATATAATCGTGGGCCTAGACGCTTTGAAAAATCGCACTCGCCAAGGATTGAGAACCCTATGCCTAAACTACCTAATAATTCGTGAGTCCTAACCACGCGATCTACCGACTTCGCTATCGAAGCACTTGGATTTCGGTGACTTAATCTTGGGTAAGAATTTCGAGGCAGGGTCGTACCAAATCATATGGTGAGCCTCAACCAACTTCAAACTAAAAGTTGTTGAACTCAATCTTAATATACCATTTTTTATTTAGAAAAATTTTAGAATTGAATTTTCCCCATTTCAAAAAAGGCTCGATACTTTTTTTCTTAATATATTTTAAAATGTTATAAAATATCTGAAAGTAATCAACAGTAAACAAAAATTCTTCATTATGTGCACAGTTTTAAATTTAGTCAACTCTTTTATTGTATATAATACTCTTTTACTCATTTTTAATGCAAAATAACTTTTCTTAAATAATAATTTTAAATATGTGAAAAAGCGAAGTTAGTTTCACTTATTTAACAAGGCATTTAATACTTTTTGTTTTTAAATATTCAAAACGTTTAAAAACAACCTAGAGGTAATAAGTAATTAAGAAAAGTTGCAGGTACAAAAATGCTTTAATAACATCAACGACAAAACATAATGTTCTGCTATGCGAAAGTTTTTATAAACCGCACAGTTTTCAATTTATCGAATTCTTTTATCATACCTTCTTTAACAAAGCTTTGAATATGGAATTGATTTCCTAAAAAAACAATGTCAAATATGCAAAAAATAATTGAACTTCACTTATTTTACAAAGGGCGAAATACTTTTCTCTTTACAAATTTAATCCGTTTAATAGCTATCTAAAGCATATAAAAAATCAAGAATTTTTCAGTTGAAAACGCTTTAATAACCTCAGTGACAAATAAATATTTTCTGATTTTTAGAAACCGTTGTAAAACGCACAGTTTTCTATTTATAAAATTCTTTTATAATACTTTTTAACTCAGTTTTTAATTTTAAATAACATTTCCTAAAAAAAATTGAAAATGTGTAGAAAAAATTGATCGCTTGTTTAAATATTACCTATTTAAAAAAGTGCTCAGGACTTTATTTTTATTTTAAATATAAAATACTTCGAAATCCGAGGAAACAAGAATTCTGTGAAAGAACTTGCAGGTTTAAAGCGATCTCACGGTGGACGGCTCAAAAATATTTATTTGCTTCCTCCTTGCATTCTCAAAAAATTTTGATTGTCAATTTTTTAATTGTTTGTTTATAAAGTGAAATGAATTCTTAATACACTTTTTTAAAATGTTAGTGAATTCTTTTTTCTTAAATATTTTGCTTTAAAAACACATTACATTTTTTTAAATCATCAAGAAAATGTAATAATTGTATTTTGAAGTATTTTTCAAAACGTATAACTTTGTTTTATGCTGTCATATATTTATTTTTTATTATTCACATAATAAAAAAGAATTATGTAAGCATATGGGTGATTGCTAAAATGTTAACCATTTGTATTTCAAGACATTTTCTATGATTAATGAATTCTTTGACTGAACAATTTAATTTTGATTAAGTTTTTATAAATATAACTACTAATAATATACGTATTAAATTTGCTGTAATTAATGACATGTTGAAATGAAATTTTCTATGATCATTGAATTCCTTGATTGAAAAACTTAATTCTGTTAATTTTATTTAAAAAAACCTAAATCTATGCTTAATTGCGTAAAATAGCAACATTATATGCGTGCTACAGTACGCGGGTATTATTGCATTTCCAATTAATAACATAAAAATATAAAACAAGATATTAAATATTTCAGATAGCAAGTGAGAATTTTAAATTGGAAATTATTTTAAAAATTCCTGCCTCATAAAGGAATTTGTTTTTCATTAAGGAAAAATTAATTCTTTGAATTCGGCTAGATCAACATTTTTTTTTAAAGTTAAAAAATCTGTTGCCTGAAACTTATTTAGTTTAAATTAGCAAAGCACATGATCATTTTATTTTTTTTAAACTATCTTTTTTCTTACCAATAACTTTCATGAATTTTGCCATTTTTGTAATTTTCAAACTGCTATTATCGAACACGAAATTTGTGTGTTGACAAAATACAACTATGTCTCACAACTGTAATTTAAATTAAATAAGGTTCACATAACAAAATTTTTAACTTTAAAAAATCAATTTTTATCTAGCTGAATCCAAAAAAGTAATATTTTCTTATTGAATAAAGAATTCCTGCGTTTAGTAGGAATATTTATTGTTATTTTTAAGTTCGGATGATTTTTTGTTACCTTGAACACTACACAAAAATAATGTCAGGGTGGCCGTTTTAATCAAGGAATAAAATTCCCAGTCATTTTCTGATTCACAAAAATGTTTTACGGTTAAAAAATTCGAAATGGTTTAATTTTGAGTAGATTAATACATAAAAGTAATAAGCAGAAAAAAATGATAGACGCAGTAAATTTATAACCTTTTAATAATTTTAGGAATGAAATGACTTTTGAGTCTTGAATAATTATTTCAAAATTAAAAACACTTTTTTCAAAGCTATTTAAAAATTTTAATTTCTTACCACCAAAAATTTACCGATTCAATAAACTTATCATGTTTTAAAATAGTTTCATGAGTGATCTGATTTGCGTTTCAGCATAAACTTAGTAGTTTATCAAAGCTGCAAATTCCTATCCACATTTCCATAAATAAAATTGATTATATGCACCAATATTTTGAATTTTATAAATATTATTCAATTCCAAAATAATTGTTAGCGGCGAAGAGAACCAAATTCATAACATGTCAACTTGTAGATTATTATATTTAATAAGATACTTATGCAGGGAGAAATAAATTAATTTAGACCAATATATTACTTGATAATATAGGTATCTTCGAAGTAAATCTGATATTCGTTTTAAATTAATAATTATTTGAAGGAAAATATTCAAGCATTATTCTAAGAGAAATTATTTCTTCGCTGAATACATTCATTTTCTCGTCTCAAGAACATGAACATTTTGTTTCAATTAAAATAGTAGTAGTCTTAATAAGTAGATGAATTTACTTGGATTAAGAAACATTTCGTTAGAGTTTTAGTTACTTATCATGAGAATATAATATTCCTAATTCAATATTTTATTAAACTTGACTCAAATGAGTATAATGGAAGAAATTAACTCAATAGTTTTTTGCTTAAAGTAAATATATTCTTGATTCAAATAGTTGTCCTGATTCTATTATTTTCTTGATTCAGGAAAATCGGTCCCTTGTAAAAAGAAAATGCTTGCTCCTTTCAAGTAAAATCAGCCAAGTAAACTAGCTTACTTGATTCAATGCACATTTTTTTTCAGTGTACATACCCTAAATACTTATAATATTTTAAAACCTATATATTTTTTTGTAATCTTGAAAATTACTCTAAAATCTTTTTACGGGGTTTTAACAGTGTTTTACTGTGACTGAAGGTTAGGAAATATCCTTTGCTCTCCATAAGCTGGGTTCAGCTCAGCTCCCAAAACACGATTTCTGTTTCTGAACACCGTAAAGTGTACGCCACAACAAGTACATGTTTTTTTTTTAAATTTCTTGCCTTGGATTGCATTATTAGGCATAAGCTTTATATCTACCACTACTTCTGTAAAAACATCATGTGTCACCTCATAGGCGTTGTGCGAACATGTGATATACGATACAATTGGCGTCGGAATTAGTCTAGCTGGATCATCTAAAAAAAAAGTTTGAGATTTTAAATCTATTAAAAATAAATTTTTTGAAAGTGCCTAAACTTTCTAAATAGGAATCACTTAAGCCTTTAATATATGAAATGTGACAACTTAAAATTGTACCCTCTAAAGTTAGGCAAATGTGAAATTAAAGAAGTCATACTCCGACTCAGAAAATTAAATTTTTATTTGATGCTCTAACAACCTGTAACTGAAAAGAATTCAAATTTTGAGAGAATTAGGTTTAAAAATGCTATATTATGCACCTAGGAGGAGAAGAGGCACTTTTTCGAAGGGAAAAATCCCTCTTCCCATTGGTGCATACCATTTTTTTTATAACAAATGGATGATTTCTGACATTTCTTTAAATGCATTCATGGATTAAGCCCATATCCAATTTCGCATAAAGGAAGCATGAGTGACGGTAATTGTAAGGGTGATTTATGGTAACTTACCATAAATTGCCTAAAATTCAATCTGAAAATGTCAATAAATTTTGATGAAATTTTTTAACCTTTTTGGCCACTAGTGGCAATTTTAAAGATAAATATGGTATACTACCTTGAACTACCCGAAGTTCAATTTCAAACTTTTATTATCAATTTCCGGGAAATATGAATCTTTCGCTCATTTATGGTAATTTTACAAAGTATATATTGTAACTTTTCACAAATTATCCAAAATTAAATTTTAAACATTTTTGAACTTTGTTTAACCAATCTAAAAATAATGAAGTAAAAAAAATTAAAGAAATTCGATTTGTTTAAATGATAAAAAATTAGTTAACTAATGTTGGTAGATATTTCACTAGACCAATATAAATAATTTTAATTTTAAAAAATACGAGGATACAGTGCACAAAAGGTCGATTTCATGAAGAATTGACATTTTTTGTTTAAAGGGTAATTTTCAGCGACTCGTGGGGTGTAAGAGGGTTGTAAAACTCATATGTCTAATACAAGAAGTCTTCCTTAGATAATTTTCTACAAGTATCTATACTTTCCCATTACATTTTCCCAAATTCTAAGCAATTATTCCAAAAGCTCCAAAAATTGATTTTCCACCATACATTTTACATGGGAAATTGAAAGTCAAAACCGGCACCTATTAAAATCAAAATAAAAAAAAATGAAATTATCAGGGTGATCAAAAAACTGCTTTATATTTCCTGAAAAAGAAAATTCTCTTTTTTAAATTCGAATATT
Source organism: Belonocnema kinseyi (assembly GCF_010883055.1). NCBI lineage: Eukaryota > Metazoa > Arthropoda > Insecta > Hymenoptera > Cynipidae > Belonocnema > Belonocnema kinseyi. The sequence goes on along the minus strand of NC_046661.1, from coordinate 103,066,641 downwards.
AACACGCGCCAGCGGGCACTTCAAAATCCCATTTAGTTAACATGGAGAAATTTTCGAAAAATTGAACTCATATTTCAGGATTTCATTAAATACTTATAACTTTCATTCCCAACCCACCCTCTGCGCAGCGCCCCAAATATGGCCAAAAAGTAAAAATAAACTACATTTTTACATATTATTGTTATTTTTTAGCAATTGCTGTCGTCTTTATCATACAAATAATTATTAATGGATAATTTGAATATTTACCATAACTTTTTTAATAATTTCCAATTGTTTAAACAAATTTAAATTTTTTAACAATTATTTATACCCAAAAAATGTAAAAAAATAATCGTATTTTCTTATTGAAATGTAATTGTTTGCTATTTTTTAGAGTAGTAAATTTTTCTAAAAACATTATGTAATTATTTAAATAATTCTTTGCTGTCAATTTTCGAAATTGTTAAAAATTGAGCCAGAGATATTAACTTTCTTTTTAAATTGGTATCCTATGTTAGACTTTGTTAAATAATTATATAATTTTGATACATTTATTTTAAACTTTGATAAATTTACATTTCTTTAAACAATCTTAATTTGGTCAAGCAGTTCTTTTTTGATAACTAAAAAATTGATATAAAAAAGAACACACACAATTATGTTTCTGACTGTATAGTGTATAAAAAAATTAATTTGTAACTTTTTAATCTTCTAAAGAAATATAATTTATGTTTATAATTATTTTTTTTTTAATTCTTTTAAAATCGTAATTAATTGTATGTCTTCTATTTCATTGCATTTTCTTAGTAGTCGAAAAATAAATATTTGAGCAAAGAAAGACAGTTTAAGTAAATAAAAATTAGGTAAACATTAGAAGAAATGTTTCATAATTATGTAATCATCCAACAAAAAGTAGCATAGGCTACCACTTTAAAAGTGGATATCTCTGGCTCAATTTTAAAAATTTTTAAATAAACAGTGAATAATTGTTTTAATAATCACATAATGTTTTTAGACAAATTTATTCCTCCGAACCCTGCCAAACTATTGCATTTCACTCAGAAAATACGATTATTATTTTTCTATTTTTCAGGAATAAATAATTGTTCAAGTAATTTACATTTTTTTAAATAGTTTATATTTGTTTAAACAATTAGAAATTGTTTAAAAAGTCATGGTCAATATTTACCTTCTCTGTTAGTAATTATTTGTATGCAAAATACAACTTCGTAGACACTCCGTTTAAATCCCTAAAAAACTTGGCACGTTTCGACGAAATCTTGGAACATGAGTTTAATTGTTCGAAAATTCAAAATTTCCCGATGTTAGTTAAACCCTTTACTGCGCAAATGCACATTTTTGTGCAAGCATTTTCAAGTACACAATTCTCTTCGAAAATTTTATTATTTTTGAGTTTAAATAAAAAAGTCAAAAGTTTTGTATATTTTTTTTTTTATTCAATTTTTGTTATTCTACCTGCATTTTTACTTTCCCCCCCTCTTAGTTTTTCCAAAATGGCGGTTTTTGTGAAACTTCGTGATTTTAAACTTCATAATTTTTTTCTCGAAAAGTATAAACTTAAAAATTTTAGTGTGCAAAAATTGCTCATAATTGTCTGAAGAATACTATGAACTTAAAAAAAAAGTTTTAGGCCAATTTTTAATTTTTTAATTTTTTAGTTTTGACGCGAACGTCACATAAATTACGCAATACGTACTTTCCTATCCTATTTTCTCTTAAAGACTGAATTTTACGAAGAAATTTGATATAAAAAGTGCTTGAAATCATTCAAGTAATACGTGCGATTTGTTTTAGAAGTTTCTCAACCATTTTTTGATTTTGCAAAAATGATAAAAATTAAAAAATTAAAAATTGTTCCAAAACCTTTTGAAAAAATGATATGTATTCTTTGAATAATTATAATTAATTTTTGTACTATAAAATTTATTTTTTAAGTTTATACTTTTCGAGAAAAAAATCCTTAAGTTTAACATCGCGCTTTTAAAAAACAACGCCACTTTGGAAAAACTAAGAGGGAGGGGAAAAGTTCAAAACCAGTGTTTTGAAAGTCTGACACATTTGGACCGCGATTTCTGGCGGTAATATGATTATACAAATGCAGGAAGAATAAAAAAAATTGATTTAAAAAAAAATTATATAAAATTTTTACTTTTTTATGCACCTCAAAAATAATAAAGTAATTTAATTTGCTTACAAGATAAATTGCAGCTTCTGAAAGAGCACCCTCAAAAACCCTATGTTTTGGATTTTCGTCAAAAATAACTTTGTTATGCACAAAAATGTGCATTTGCGCATTAATGGGTTTTAAATGAGACTTCGAAGTGCCCCGTAGCACACTTAAATATTTAAATTTCGAAAGAAAAAATACGGATTTTGTTTCTCTGGAAATGAAAATTTTTGGGGGCGTAAAAAAAATATTGCAATGCATTTTTGGACCACCCTTACAGATATATATATATATATATCCTCAGGAAAGATCATTTTCAGGGAGTTCAAGATCATTCTTAAGGTAACCTTAAACGTCGAATTCAATGGTGACCTTTAGCTTGACTTAGAGGATGACCTTCAAACTTTTTTTGAATGTTAACTTTAAAAAAAATGAAAACCCCATTTTTTCTTTGGCAATCGATAGAGCGGGACATTTTACTTTTACAAAATATTTAGTTCATAGGTACCGTGTAACTTTAACGTCAATCTAACGTCAGTTAAATTCAATCATGGTCTGCATACCTCTGGTTCAAGGTCAAATTGGAGCCATAACATGAGTTCATATTCGAATGTAAAATGTACTTCTTTATCGATGGCCGATGTAAACAAGGAGGCTTTCATTACAGAAAAAAGGTGACCTTCAAGAAACCCTGAAGGTCACTCTAAAGGTCTTTTACACTTGAACAAGGTCTGCCTGCCTCTGAGAATAGAAGCTTTCAAATTTTTTGTCAAAGTACCCATGACCTAGATTAATATTTAAACGGAAAATTTGCCGCTCCTTTGTCTCCATTGTAGTGTCATTGCTCAAATAAAATATGAATTATTGTCAATAGTTTAGTGAGTCTGAGGCCATCCCAAATGCAAACAGTTCCCAAGATTCTTCCATTGGGTTCTAGGGGTACACGAACAATCTTATTGTCTATTATTATTTTTATTCTATATTTGTTTACCTTCTGTTAAACGATCCGAAGGGTGAGGTGGATGCCTTACTCCCATAACGTTTCCCCCCCATTCATTTCGATATGCGATACATATTGCGTTTCCATGACGACATTCTTGGATAGAATAGTTAATGTTATCTTGAGAATTTTCCTTAGTCGGAATATAAGGAACGAAATTAGGGTCAGAAGATATAATTACACAAGCGACTGTTCTAGCTTGTTGACCAACTCCGTTCATAGTAACCCGAACTTTCTTGTCAAAACAATCAATAATTATTGGATCTTGGACAACTGGAGGAAGTGGTTCTCGTATTTGTAGTGAATTTGGTCCCGATACTCTTTGCTGTTTTGTAGCTCTTTCTATTTGTACACGTCGTGATGCTGCTGCTTGTTTTTCTGCCTGTCGCTGTTTAAGAAGATTTTCATACCATGCCGGTCGGTCCGTAGCATTTAATTCTGCAAAAAGAAAATGGAGATTATTGTGGTTTTGAAAAGATTGAATGTCAGTATTGAAATTCAAGAATGAAAAATTGTATATTGAAGCAGCGACAGTAAAAGAAATTTTAACTGGATTTCTGTAGAAATCCAAAAATTTGGAGATATTGCCTTTTAGAACCACTAATTTTTAACTAAAAAATTTTTAAGGCATAGAATAATATAAAAATTTAACTTGTAAGAAATCGAACATCTTTTAGGAAACAATACGTTGAATAAAAAATATTAAAATTCTTGATTTGAGCTGAAGAAATTTCGTATTCAACATACTCAACTTTTTTTAAAATGTGTGCATTTATCTTGGTCGTAAAAATATCATTTTCGCATATTTAAAACAAATTCTGCATTGAACAAAACACTTGAATTCGAATTTATATTACATGTTCATCATTTATGATTAAGAATGTATTAGATTTATTGCAAATTTCAAATCACAGTTTTTTTTATCGAATTTCTACGTTTTCAGACCTTTGCATCCGAAAATCAAGTTTTGGCGATGGCGTCCGTCTGCCTGTCCGTCACACAGTGGGGGCAACAAATAACGTTCGTGTAGAAATTGATTTACAGAAGACAATTATCATCCGATTTTAACTCTTTTTTAAAAATAAAAGCTAATAAAATTTCGCATAGAATATTCATTGCCGATTTTCAAACTCATGTTTATTTTTTTGTTTATTTAATAACAAAACTAAAACTAAAATTATTTTTGAAGCATACCGGTTTTTGAAAAATGTTTCTAAATTATAAAGAACACTTTGATGACAGTAAATAATGTATTATTGTGAACAAATTTTTATCATTTTATGTATTTATAAATAAAATCCTGCTTTTTCACGGAATTCAGCATTTTCAGCATTTAAACTTGTTTTATGTATGCAATCAACTGTTAATAAATTATTTTTTAACTTTCCTTAATAGTTCGATAACGATCTACTATTTTCATTTTTATTAATAATACAATAAACAAATTTCTTCTCGGTTAACGCATTTGTAAAATAACCAATCTTTTTCTGGTAGGATATAAGAAAAATTACTTTGAAAAATATTTGAAAGCAATTGTTTGAACAATTTTTCCCACAATAATAAATTGTTTACTGTTATCAAAAAGTTCTTGAAAATGTAGAAGTCAGTTCTTGAAAGTTTATTTAATCGGAAGAATCAAGTTTCTACCTCCAAAAATAGCCAAATAGCGCATTTGTTAATTAAGATAGTTAAAACAATTATTATTATTCGCTTATTTTTTTATAACATATTCAATACATTTTTTAACGTTTGCACTGCTATTAAACATCTTATATAATAAAAAATCAATCATTTAATTTTGTGCTCAAACTATGCAAGACACGAAAAAAGATAAATTAAAAAAAGTTACGATCCCAAAAAAGATTTACAAATTTCTTAACAATCGCGTTTTTATAGAACTTAGTGTTTGTGTTAATCATAAAAATAACATTAAAAATAAAAATGAAGAATTGTTGAAAAAAAGGAAAAAAAGTACGAAACCAAATTGATAGACAAGAAGAGTTCGCAAAGAAAATAGCTTTTTAAAATTCTTGAAAAATTTCTTATAACCAATTTTTAATAGGTTTCGTTATTTTGGTCTTATTTTTTGAAAGTGGTATGTAGAAAATCGAAAATTCAAATTTTGAGACACTAATCAACGCAAAATATGGGAAAGATTTTACAGGATTTTTAGGGTCTAAATATTCCTGCAACATTTTTTTGTTCTGTTTTATTAACAGAACTCATCGTTCTTAATTTAATTACCGAAATTGATATAAAAAATCGAAAATTGCAATATTTTATTTTATGCATAAAAAATAATATGAAAACAAAATTCCAATTTTTATTATTAGGACACGAGATAGAAAAAAATTTCTAAAGAAAGGATTTTGGTTTTCTCTTCATTTTGAGTTCGTTCAGAAAATAAATACACATTTAAAAATGTCTGTCACAAACCAAGCGCATAGCGTGAAAATAAAGATGTGAAAGAATTTCAAAACTACAGTTAACAAAATTGATTTCAAGACAGCGAAAATTAAGTTACTTGAAATTTTAAGTATTTGGAATTCAATAATTAATTATTTTGCAAAAACCTTAAGATGGTAACAATAGCTAAGCTAGAGAAGCATGATACACATTTTTTATTAAAGTAAGTTATGCTTTTAGAGTATTAAATGCAACAACTTGAAATAAATATCTCTAAACTTCATTTTACTTGAAATTACATAATTTTCTTTAAAAAAATTAGGGAAACTTACGACGAATATGAATTAAAACTACGATCGCAGGGAGCAATGTTCTGATGAAGAGCTTCATTTTTACAAGACTAAATCTTCATACGCAGACTGATTATATTTAAACATTGTCAACGCCGTAGTCAGAAGGGGGGGGGCAGGGTTTGAATTCCCCATCCCGGAAATTCTGGTAACATGTACATAATGGTTGTTTTTCTTTTCTAAATGCATGCATAGATCTAGCGCTTGAAAACCCCTCCCAGAAATATTTTTTAGCTACAGTCTCAAAAATATTCTCTGTCTTATGTGAAATAACTATCTGATTACTCGACCTCTTTGTTGCCGAGAAAACCTCGAAACTTAATCAAATTTTCAATGTTTGTAGACTACAAAGCGGAGGCATTGAAAAATTTTGAAATTCTTTAAAGTCGGCACAAACACGGCAAATGAAAAATGCGTGAAAAATAATTTTTTAATTATTCAAAACGTTTTTTCGAATAAAAAGGTAGGTATTCATTTGTAATAAATTGTATAATATTTTTTTTCACTAAAACCTACTAATGATGAAATGTTCAAGCATTATATATAATGCCTGACCATTTCAGATATACTAATATTAGTGACAGGCGATTATTTTTAAATTATTCTAACAATTATTTATTTAACGACAAATTTTTTTTTTGGTTCTTAAAAGTGTTAGGGATTTTCTGAATTATGAAGAAAGTTCTCAAATCACTGCTTACAAACCCTTTCCAGAAATATTTATTGGCTACAGCCGTGTAAATATCTAATGCTATATGGAGATTTAGTGTTTACTTTCTGTTGGCTCGACCTTATTGTCGTACAGAGTATCTTGAGACTAAATCAAATTTTTCATGTTTGTAAACCACATAGCAGATGCAATGAAATATCTTGGAATTTTTCAAACCTGGAACAAGCCCCAATAATTCCAAATGCGTAAAAAATGATTATTAAGTACTTTAAAATGTTATTTAAAATTGAAAAAGTAGGTTAACATTTGTAGAAAATTGTGTAATAAATTACGTTTTATTCGGGTGTCCATACAGAAAAAATTCGTTCGTTTGTTTACCAATATCTACTAATAATGAAAATGTTAATCATTACATATAATGCCTGGAAACAGTTTTTTAAAATCATGAAACCGGAAAATCGTGATAGGCCGGGAAATGACCAAGAATTGAATTAAATACCGAAAATTTAATTCCGATCTAAATAAATGCAATGTTTCATTATTTAATCATTTTTGTCAATTTAGAAAAAGTAATTTTTACTTGATCTAGAATTGCAGAGCTTATGAGTGAAAATAATTATCTGTACAGGTTAAAAAATATAAAATTGGGTTTTAGAAGAAAGGAGCTTAAAAAATCCCTTTTCCAAATCAAAATTCGTCAAAATTTAAAAGTTCCTTCTTAAGAATTTTAGAAAAAGAAAATACTTGTGGTTTAGAGATAAACGATTTCGGGTGGAAAATTGACCTTTTCTAATTTAAAAAGTTAATCTCCATGATAAAAATTCTTTTTGTTTGAAAATTCAAGTGTTCCAGTTAAGTCTTTATCATTTTATTTGAAAATTGATCTTTAAGGTTAAAAAATAAATTTACTTGTTTGAAAAATAAGCTACTTGGTTGAAAATTAATTTTTTTGATGAAAGATTCATCATTTTCATTCAGAATTAATTTTCTGAGTTAAAAGAGATATTTTTTTGAGTAGGAAAAAAACGTTGGATTGAAGCTTCCGTCGAATATTTGAGAAAATATGATGAAAAGTAAACTTCCAAATACTCTGGGACTTGTTTTTTTGATAGCTTCGTACTTCCAAGAGGAAGTCCTGTGTAACTGATATGTGAGTATTAGTGTATAATAATTAATGCACGGTATCTTCCACAGAAATGTGAAGGATCAGTCAATGTCTTGTGAGCTAACGTTTGCTTTCCTTAAATCGCCCGGATTGAAGTCTGGTACGGAGGG